>NW_027437191.1:33107859-33485359 GCF_033239565.1 Halichoeres trimaculatus
AATTAATGGATGGATGCATGGATGGATGGATGGATTAGTGGATGGATGGATGGATATAGGAATGGATGGATGTATGGATGATGCATGGATGGATGTATGGATGATGCATGGATAGATGGATGGATGGATGGATGTATGGATGGATGGATGGATGGATGGATGGATGGATGGATGGATGGATGATGGATGCATGGATGGATGGATGGATGGATGATGGATGGATGGATGGAAGAATTAATGGATGGATGCATGGATGGATGGATGGATAGATGGTTGGATGGATATATGGATGGATTTTTATATGGATGGATGGATGGATGATGGATGATGGATGGATGGAAGAATTAATGGATGGATGCATGGATGGATGGATGGATAGATGGTTGGATGTATATATGGATGGATATATATATATGTGGATTGATGGATGGATGATGGATGATTGGAAAAGTAATTTTATAAGTTGTTGTTTTAATAAATTAATTAATTGATGGTTAAATACATTGATTTATGATTGGATGGATGGCTGGATGAAAAACCGAAGGTTGGATTGATGGTTCGAAAACTAGTAGATACATGGTTGGATGGCTAATCGACAAGTTAATGGATGGTTGGATGTATTCTGATGATCTAAAACCTTCGATACAGCTGTAGGAATTTGGTTTTAACATTGAACAGTTAAAGCAATAATCATGTAAAGTTATCAGACTTCCTGTTAGCCACTGATGATGGATGATGGGAAAGAAAAAGGTGAATCTCTATAAATTTTGCTGACTTGACTCCCTTGAGAAAGAAAAACAAAACCTTAAAACCTCAAGGCAAGTCCTGTCCTGATAAAATCTCTGAACAAAGAGGACGTGAAGCCTTTAAAGGCCCTCGTCTAAAACTTTTTTTCTCACTGTATCAAAGAAAGAAAAGGTCAAATATCAAACAGAGAACTGAGAAACTTCAAAGACTTGGTAAACCTTTCTGTTACCTTAAAGAATAAAGATAAATACACAACTGATTTCTACCAGTAAAACTACAACAAGCATGTAACTCAGCCTGTGATTTAATCACAAACTTGAGCCTTTAACTTTTTTAAATTCCAGCTTCATTTGGTCCAAATGCATTTAAAATAACCCAAAGAGACAGAAAAAGGAGGAGGAGGGGAAAAGTGGTTGGACATGTCTGAGCAAAGACTGCTGAGTCTCCACCACCTGAGCTGATCAAAGAAACCCTGAAACCACCCTCACACGTGTGATTACTGACTACTGTTGGAGCGTAAACGCATCAAGAACAGGGCCAAGGATTCAGGGGAGAGGGCAAGAGTTTGGTTTTCACACCTCAGGAGTCCAATCATTTCCTGTCAGTCTCTTTTTCCAGTCTACATTTCTCATCCTCAGCAGCCAAGCTACTGAAAGTGTACTTTACAATACTATACTGCTTTTCAATGATATCATCCCTTAGTCATCGTTTGATCTGACAGTTGAGGGTGAGAAGTGTCCAGCTTTCCACACTCAACTTTGTGACTGTTTTGAAATCAAAGTGCACTCTCTTCCTGTCCTGTCACTGTGAACTTATTAACTTATCAACCCAAAATAGCAGGTTTAAGTTCAGAGGTACGTGATTTGAAACACAGCCCTGGTGGGACTGGAAACAGTCAGTCTGACAAAAATACAAGATCACACTGCCCTCATGCTATTTGGCATCATAGCAGGGACATCAAAAACAGCACAACCCCATTTAACATTACATTTAACACAACACATTTTACATCACAGTCTGGACATTCATCAGGACATGACCTTACAGACAGGACAGCACATCACAAACAGCACATCACAGATGGCACATCAGATAGCAAATCACAGACAACACAACATATTTGACACATTACAGACGGCACATCACAGAAGACACGTTGTGGACAGCACATCATGAAAGGCGCATCAACAGTGACACATTGTGGACGGCACATCAACGGTGACACACTGTGGACGCACATCAACACTGACACATTGTGGACGGCACATCAACAGTGACACACTGTGGACGGCACATCAACACTGACAGACTGTGGACGGCACATCAACACTGACAGACTGTGGACGGCACATCAACAGTGACACACTGTGGACGGCACATCAACACTGACAGACTGTGGACGGCACATCAACAGTGACACATTGTGGACGGCACTAAAACAGTGACACATTGTGGACGGCACATCAACGGTGACACACTGTGGACGGCACATCAACACTGACACATTGTGGACGGCACATCAACAGTGACACACTGTGGACGGCACATCAACACTGACAGACTGTGGACGGCACATCAACACTGACAGACTGTGGACGGCACATCAACAGTGACACACTGTGGACGGCACATCAACACTGACAGACTGTGGACAACACATCAACAGTGACACACTGTGGACGGCACATCAACACTGACAGACTGTGGACAACACATCAACAGTGACACATTGTGGACGGCACATCAACAGTGACACATTGTGGACGGCACATCAACACTGACACATTGTGGATGGCACATCAACACTGACACATTGTGGACAGCACATCAACACTGACACATTGTGGACGGCACATCAACACTGACACATTGTGGACAGCACATCATGGATCGCACATTGTGGACGGCACATAATGGATCGCACATTGTGAACAGCACATCAACACTGACACATTGTGGACAGCACATCGACAGTGACACATTGCAGACAACACATCATGGATCGCACATTGTGGACAGCATATCACAGATGGCAGGTTGTGGACGGCACATCATGGATCGCACATTGCGAACAGCACATCAACAGTGACACATTGCGGACAGCACATCACGGATCGCACATTGCGGATGACACATCATGGATCGCATGTTGCGGACGGCACATCAACAGATACACATTCCTGATGGCACATCATGGACCACATGTTGTGGACGGCACATCAACAGATACACATTGCTGACGGCACATCATGGATCACATGTTGCGGACGGCACATCATGGCTCACACACTGCGGACCGCACATCATGGATCCCATGTTGCAGACGGCACATCGACAGTGACACATTGCGTACGGCACATCAAGGGTTGCATGTTGTGGACGGCACATCATGGATCGCACATTGCGAACAGCACATCGACAGTGACACATTGCGGACAGCACATCATGGATCGCACATTGCGGATGACACATCATGAATCATGTTGCGGACAGCTCATTGTGGATAGATACACATTGCTGACGGCACATCATGGATCACATGTTGTGGACGGCACATCATGGCTCACACACTGCAGACGGCACGTCATGGATCCCATGTTGCAGACGGCACGTCAACAGTGACACATTGCGGACAACACATCATGGATCGTACGTTGTGGACGACACATCATGGATCACATGTTGTGCATGGCACATCACTGATTACGTGTTGTGGACGGCACATCATGGATCCCATGTTGCAGACGGCACATCGACGGTGACACATTGCGTACGGCACATCATGGATCGCACGTTGTGGACGACACATCATGGATCACATGTTGTGCATGGCACATCACTGATTACGTGTTGTGGACGGCACATCATGGATCCCATGTTGCAGACGGCACATCATGGATAGCATGTTGTGGACGGCACATCACAGATCGCATGTTGCGAACAGCACATCAACAGTGACACATTGTGGACAGCACATGACTGATTGCACTTTGCGGACGGCACATCATGGATGGCACATTGTGGATGGCACAAAGTGGTACATTTACCAAATGAAAAACAGGGGAAACTTATTTGTCACCCTAACTTGGGCCTTTTTTTTGCTGAGGACACTGAACATCATCAGTGATGTAAAGAAAAGTGCAGTGTCAGAGTGTTTGTCATGTTAATACTGATATGAGAACACAACAAATAAAGTTATTAAAAGCTACAGTTTTATGATAATATGAGGATTTGTTGGCACCTTAAAGATAACAAGGCTGAGATGATACGCTTTCCTCCTGGTTAAACTCTTTTACGATTTTTCGGGTGCTGATTCGATTAAGTTGTGATTCTTTGGTATGTCAGATTTTCGCAATTCTTTAGTTTGTTTTTAACTCCAGACTATATGAAAAAGTTAAATGATGAGGATGATGTCTACAGACTGTATCAGGAGCCATATTTTCCCAAAATCTACACATCATATGTGACATCACAAGACAAAATATCCTTATGTATCATTTTTTTCTCAGCCCTTTCTCTCTGAAACAGAGAATCAGCCTCTCCTTTCTTCTCCTAACCTGTAATGATTTAGTCATGAGGTCGTCTGAAGTTTTTGTTCAGACCTGATCTGTACTTCTCTGATCCCTCTTCACAAAGAGGGCTCTGACAACAGGATTACAGTGTTGTTCTTGAACTGTTCAGGTGTGTTAGCGCTTTAAGCCGTAGACAAACAGACACACGCACCTCTTGCCAGCTCCCAGCTTCCAGCCAGGTGAGCTTCACTGGGAGCCGGTTGGAGTGAAAGCTGTGCTGTGGTCACCCCCAGGCACTTCAAGGAGGGGGGGGGCAGATATTAACCTCAAATCCAGTTTCAGTCTGTGCTGCTTTGAGTGGAAGGATGTTGGATCCCTTTAAACCTGTCTGTCTGTGCTCCCTCTCTGTCTTTATTTCCAACTCTGAAGTCGTTTGAATTCATTTGCCAACATGTAAATCATCTGATCCACCAGCAGATGTAAACAGAGGAACCTGGAGGGTGGAAAGGGACTAACCTAATGTCTCTGCCAAGAAAACAGAACTTTGCATGTGAAACAGTAGCCGACATGGCTCAGGGTTTGAAAAGTCGACATGTGGGCTCCATTTCCCAACTATCACAACGAGTGACGGCAAACTTCTCCAGTACAACAAAGACCATATATTCATAACGGTTTCCTTATCAACTCCTCCTGTGAATTTTCTCTGGACAAAAAGTAACTGTGCCGATTTTCTGGGTCAGCAACATTAAACTGAGTTTATCACTAAATAAATATGACATTAGTCACTGGATCTGTATATCTTTGGGCAGAAATAAATAAAAATAAGTAAAAATCGCTTCACCTGATGTTGATGTTCTGTTTTGTAAAATATTATTGACTCTTGTAGGCCATCTAGTGTCTTGAAGTGGTTATAGCCGTATTCTAAGTTGTTTGGAACCTTACAGTAGTTATGAGGCCAGCCATGAGCCTGTACGTAACTTTTGTTTCATTGAACTGTTGGTATTTTGACATCATTCACAAAGAGTAGCTGTGATATGTTTTTGTGTTGAAAGTCGAATTCTATTCTAAAGCTTAAGTTATACCAATGTATGCTAACTACAGGTAGACTGATATATCGGCCGGCCCATATATCGGGCTGATATTTGGACATTTGTCTCTATCGGCCATCGGCAGTATTTTCTTTTAAAAAGACGATTTTTGATCCGTTGTATAAAATGACCAATTTTTGATCAGGCACAAAAAAGATGAGCACCTCAAACTTGTGGAACCACATGGATACATTACATACTTTTGTTCAAATTATATTAATAAGTTTAAATTTCTTTTTTGACATTTTAAGAAGAGTGTGAATGTTTACTACTGCTTGTTACATTGTGTGTTTACTCAGACAAAATATTTCATTGTTTTGAAAGCTGAATAAATGTTCAGAGGACTGGACACGACTTGTTGTAACAGATTTCTTTTAGTTGCTCAGAAATTGCTGCGTTTCACAAAAATGTGATAAATATATACTTATTTAACAATCGGCCTGAATATCAAATTGGAAAAATCGGCTATGCATATCGGCATCGGCTGCCCAAATTTGGAAAGCATCGGCATGGGCCCCCAAAAAACCCATATCGGTTGGCCTCTAATGCTAACGGCTAGCATATCAACTCAATTTCCCATTGAAGTTAGCACCAAGCTAGCGCTATTTTGTTTATATAATTTTTGGTAGATAAGGATATTTATACCAAGTTAAATGTGTTAAATATGAATCTCCTGAGAGAGAGAGAGATGTACATTTCTTTATGAAGTCAATTCTTCAGTAAAACTTCAAGCTGAAAATCCTGAATCAGAGTTTTCTTGGGAGATGTTAGCTAACTGCTAAGCTAAGCTAGCTGCAGCAGACTAATCAACGCAAGGTTCAGGAGCTCCAGCATAATGTAAAGAATAGATAAGGGAATCCTTAAGCGCAAAGGCTAATGATGTCAATGGAGTGGAAAATTTTTGCATCGATTCTCAACAGGAACCGGATTTCAATTCACATCCCTTTTCATGTTGTCTGAACAGGAGCTGGTGCACATTTGCTGTGGTGTCAAACTGCAGCAATGTAGCGCCAACTACTGGCGTGGAGGACATAATGTAAGATTTTTTGTGCCTTAAATATTAGCTGTTGATACCCATACCATGAAATAAGGCTGGTAATGGCCCGATACCTGATACCGATACTCGCACATCCCTACTCATGTCCAACAGTCGGTAGCTTTTGGGTATGAATTCATGTTTTGTTTTGTTTTAATCCAGGAAAGAACACGTCAGGAAGTCATTCTTGTGAAAATCATCCATTTGATTTGTGAAATGCTGGAACATACGCTGCCTTTTGCCCAACGACAGCTGGGACAGGCTCAGGCACCCAGAGACCCTGAACAGGAGAAGCGGTAAAGAAACGGATGGATGGGACTTTGCCACCTTGCATCACCACCTTACATTAATAATGAGTTTAAATTACAGACGAGGCGCTTCATCAAGTTTCATTTCTTGGAAAACCACCTGAGAGGACGTTACGTTATCACATTTATCCACTGACAGGGGTCTTATGAATTCCTGTGACACAAAACTTAAAGATATTATTTAATCTGAAAATATTCGTTACTCTTTTTAATTGAAGTAAACAAAACTCACACTCACTTTTTGGTGAATAGATACTGATGTTTTTAGCTCTAATATGAGTTTTGAAAACGTATGATCCCTGTTTACCCGCCTCCCTGTCTCTTCCTCTCTTCTTTACGACATTTTATGATCTGACCTCCGACCCCTGGATGTGCTTCGTTGCCATGGCGACAGGAGGAGACCTCCCCCGACGGCTTCCTCAGGAATTCTCAAGGATACGTCTCTCTCTGATGCTCTGATCTCAGATCAGCTCATATCTGCCGAGGCTGACGCAGGTCCAGGGCCACATACGCTGGTTCCCAGGGCGGACGTTCAGGAAGAATAATAAAACTCAGCTGCGGGTCGCAGATCCAGACTTTACAACAACAACCGATGAGAAACGTTGGGGACTGGTGTCGACTGATCCACAACGTGAAACATTCCCAAAGTGAAATGACTAAAATGACAACACATTTTTTTAAATGTAGATTTTTCAAAACAGTATTGACTTTTTGTTTTCCTGCTCTGTTTCCGTGACGACCATCTGATCTCCTCTAATCCTTTAATAAGCTGCTTCTAAAGGGATGTATATTAGATTTACAGTCAGTCTCTGAGCGCTGATTTCTGACTCCACAACTTAAAGAAATGAGTGAAATCATGTTTCTAGGAAGAAATTCATGGTTTTAATGTTAATAATGTCTAAAGAAACTGGTTTTGCCAAATGTTTTTGTTTGATTTGGTAACTTTCACCACTCAGAAGCAAAGAGGGGGCTAGTACTTTACAGAACATGAGAAATAAAGATGTCAGCTTGTGCTGCTGGATGCCTGTAACCTTTCCTTGTGTGTGTGTGTGTGTGTGTGTGTGTGTGTGTGTATGTTTCTTATCTTGGATCCTCACTCTTTGTCTCCCATCCCCAAACACCTCGACAGAGTCCAGCTGCTTGTAAAAGCCGCGAGATGACACAGACGCTCAGACCTCACACACGGCTGCTCACCTGAGTGTGTGAGCGTGGGACTGGATAAAGTGTGCGTGTGTGTTTGTGTGTGTTTCAGTGTTTACCGTACAATCATATTCCAATAACAAATCAAGATGACCAATAGCTGCTCTATTCTGTAAAACAGGTGGACAGCTTACGGGAACAACTTGTTCAGGACGAGCTGACAGGACGTTTCAACATGAGTCAGGCTCGTTTTGATGTTTTATATTTAAGAGATAAGGAGAAATCTCTGCTCTGACCTCAGTCTGCTCTACAGAAAGACTGATATAGTTTTTTTCAGGGCTGATACCAATTATCAGTAGTCAAGGAAGCCGATAACTAATATTTGGAGCCGATATTTATTTGCAGTAAAAGTGAAAATGTTGGAGTCAAAATTTGGGATAATACGAACTCCAACGCTTAACTTTGTTTAAAGCCTTTAAGCATATGTTTGTTCAACAACTCCCAGGCTCAGCAGCTGTCTCAATAAGTTAAATGAAAACTTAAAAAAAAATGAACAGCTCACTAAAAATTTCTACAGTAAGTCAAGTTTCCCCTAAAATGTCTGATGGTCCTGTGACTGGGACGATGCTAGAGACAGAGAAGAGACTGCAGACAGCTGTTGGATTAAAAAAGGCAGATGCCGATATGCTTCAAAATGCTAAATATCAGCGCCGATAACCAGCTAGGCCAACAATCAGTCTATTCCAGGGGTCTACAATTTTTCCTTTAAAGCAGCCTTTTTGCCTCAGCTTGTCTCGATAAAAGATAATCCAAAGCCACAACATCTACTTTATCTACTATATAGTCTATAAAGTGTATCAAAATCTGTTGTGTACTTAATATTACATGAAAAATTATCCAAACGAGAAGTTTTTTGACTCAATGAAATTATGTCTTACAAATGAAAAAGAAATAAAAAAAAAACAGTTTAAAAAAATGAGTGTAAAAAATGCAAAATATTACAAATAACATTTTGTAAATATTTGAGGAAATTTTAAAATCTTTTACATTAGAAAAATTCTAATAAATCAACCATTATGCAAAAGTTTTGAAAATTTTAAATTTCAAAAGTTTTAACAACTGTCAAAATGTAAAAGTAATTGCAAAATTTTTGAAAAAATAATTAAAAAAAAACCCAAAAAATTCAAAATTTCAAAATTTCAAAAAAAATTGCACAAATTTTGAAATTTAAACAGCTGTGCAAAAGTTTACAAAAAACTGAGTTATCTATTTTTTTTATTAAAATTGGAAAAAAAATTGAAATAGTACTTGAATATGATTACATTAATCTACTTCATTGCTCTACTCTTCATTTTTTGTTTGCTAATGTCTCCCCACATATCAAGCATGTATATTAATCCAGCTCGTTGTCAGTGAAATGAATCCATCCACACATAATTAAAATCAGTATTTTCTTCCAGATTAGTCTTTTTGTAGATGTAGTTATCTTCCCAGGGCTGTAAAACTTGAGGTTAGCCACAGGTGCATGGAAAGTTGGTGGGCTGTTGATGTTGTAGGAGGTGAAGTAGAGCGGTGGCAGGCTTTATTGACAGATGGGATGAAGATTTAGTTCAACTAAATGTTAACACAGGATTTTATTTAGTGTCAGTGTCTTTAATCATCAATAAAAGGTCTAGAAAAGTCTGTGTGAGGTAAATCTCTGTTGTTTTTATCCTGACACTTGTTCCCTGTGGACTCAGCCTCTAACATCCACCGTTGTTAACCGGAACATCAGCTCTGTTGTTGCCGCCCGTTAGCTCCTGTTGTTGTTGTTACTAACACCTTTAACTTTCCCTGAAGGTCCAGCTCCGACCCTCTCCGACCCCCTGCTCCCTCCATCCGCCTGCTTACCTTGTAGGAGTGTTGGTAGTGCCAGGACATGTCGTCTTCCTCTGACGCATAATCCACCAGCACTTTGCTCTTGCTCTTCTTGAACATAGCTCCAGCGCCGCCGAGCCGAGCCGCCGTTTGCTGCCGCCTGAAAGTTTCCTTCTTCGGTTTAAAATCTACAAGTTAGCCGCTGGAGACCGCTCGACCCGGCAGAGTCCGTTTTTCAGCGACGCAGCACCGAAGCAGCAGGTTCAGGCTTCCTCCAGGGAAGGTTTATCACACACACACTCACACACACACACTCACACACACCCAGGTACCAGGAGCTGGAGGCTCGAGCTGTCTTTTCTAAGTGACGTTCACTTCTTCTTCTTCGTCAGTGTTTGATGCGTTCCTCGCGCTGACTCGACCACCTGGACCTCAAACCGGAGCTCCGCCCACAGAACCCCCCCACGCGCTCTGGGTCCTTGAAGTTGCCATGGCAGTAGGAGGAGGGGGTCATGCGTCTCATCTCCGGTCAATAAAAACCTCTGAGTCATGCGTCCACGTTAAATAATTACAAGTCTTAAAAATAATCTCTATGAGGTACTGGAAAAAAAAGCATTATTATTATTATTTTTTTCAAACTCATCTTTATTTAAATAAACTTTTATTCGTTTAAACATGAAGCTCAGAGTGCTTTACAAAAACAGACAACAGATGGCAGCAGTATGGGAGAAAAAAAAGTCTCATTAAATCCTTAGAAAATAAAAATACAGTGTCATAAAATCAGTTTTATAAGATTTGATGAGCGCCATAAATTAAATTAAATAAAATCATTATTTCCATGTAAGTAAAAATTAATTGAATAACATGAGACACACACAAGATATGTCAATATAAAAAAGTGAGTAAGAATAAAAAAGTGAACATTGAATAAATAAATAAATAAACAAATAAATAAATAAATAACATAAAATAAAGAACTATAATGGATTTAAAAAATGTGTTTAAATAACAGAAATTAATTTGAAAAGATAAAATGAGTACCCCTATATAAAAAAAATATATCATGTGTAAAATAAGTTAAAATTCCCTCAATTAAGATGAGTCAAAAAAGTGAACAAGAATAAAATAAAATAAAATAAGATAAAATAAAGAAAACCAAAAAATAAAAATAAACCTAAACATAAAATAAGGAATGATAATGGATGATTTATAATATAAACAATAAAAAAATAATTAAAAGACTTAAAATAACATAGAATAAATTTGAGAATATGTCATGAGTACCATGAAATAATTACAATAAAATAATTTTGTGTATAATCAGCTCAAACTCATATATTAAGTTGAGTCAAAATAAAAAATAATGTGAATAAGAAAAAAATAAAATAAGATAAAAAAAATCTAAATAACATGAAATGTCTTTCATAACATGAAAGAATTATAATGGATTTGATATCATAAAGTGATTTGCAATAATAATATAAAATAATAATAATAATAATAAAAACTAAAATGAGTTGAAGGGAAATAAATCAATTTACATGACATCAAATTAAATAAAACTGAATTAAGTGAAAAAAGAAAATTTAAGTAAAAAAGTCACGATAAAAGTAATCATGGTTTTAAATTAGTCCAGGGGAAAAATCGTTACAGAATTGGGGGCTGTGAAATAGACAGATGTTACTCTGGTGCCTGTGATCACAACTATTTAAAATTGGTGAAGTCTGTTTTCTGACATAAATTATTACCAAAGTTACTGAAAAGATTTCAGTGGATTCTTAAATCGAGTCAAAAAAAATCATATTTTACTGATTTGTTAGAGAAAAGAAGGTAAAAAAAAATGTCAACCTGTTTATATATTTGTTGTGGTACATGTGTAGTATTTTCATACATTTAAAGTGTAATTTTTTTTTACTCAACCCCACATTGCAGCTGCACATTTTTCTCTAAACACATAAAGTTTTATCTTAAGAAAAGATAAACAAGCAGAATAATCTTAATGTAAGTGATGACTACGTTTTCTGTTATGTCCACAGAAGCTTCCAGCTTTTCATCAGCTGTTCAGGTGAATCCTGATAAAACTGTTTGAGATCAACTTGTTTACAAAGTCTCAAGAAGCTGTTTGTTGTGTAAAATCAAATCCTCATTACAGTAACGTTTGTGAGTCAGTCCTGCCTGGAAAAGCCAATGAGTGTGTTAATGTGTTACACAAGAAGTCATGGATTGCTCTAAAAACTAAAACTCTCCTCCTCTCCGTCTCTCTGACCCCTGACGCTCTGACTCCGGGCAAACAAACGACACATTATGCTGCTGGACTGACCTCTTAAAATAGCCTCCATTTAGCCGCCGTTAAGACCACTCACCTGATTCAAAGGTCCTCAGATTCCGGTTTCCGTGTCCAAGTCGGTGTAAGTCAGCCGGGAATGTGGATTGTTGGATACGTAAGAAGCTGTGGGAAACAGAAACTTGCTGCCTGTGTGTGTGTTTGTGTGTTTAAATCATTACAGAGGAAAGTAAAGCGGCTGTCGTTTCTCTGCTGTGAATAAATCAAAACACAGAGATGAAACTTTTATTCCTGATGAGGATTTCCCTGACTTGGTTTTCTGATGTCAGCAGTTCAGTCACAGCAGCTGACGCAGTCACCACTGGCTGTGTGGACGTGTCTGTGGCCTGTTCACAGCAGGGGGTCGGTGACCTTTGACCCTGGAGGCAATCAGCAGGTCAACTGTCATCTGAGAGTCTTTTCTGGGACGTGAATTCCCACAGTAGATCTGCAGTTGTTATTTAAAGTCCAAGTGGCCCTGACTGTGTGTGTGTTCCTGATCAGTCCGACCTCGTTGTCCTTGATCTGTGATTAACAATTTAACCCGTCATAAAAAACTGCTTTGATGATATTTTTTGTTAGAGATTTGAAAAAATGTAGAGAAGAAAGCATGAAGTACACACTAAAAGTCGTTTAAAGATAAAACTGATTTTTATGCTCGGTTGCCTGTTTTATTTCATTTTATTCCAACGGTCGTTTGTGTTTATAAAAAATGAAAAATCAATAAAAACAGAGAGTAAAAAAATGATAAAACTGATTCAATCTTGGATAAAATTCTGAGGTGATAAAAACTGGATTTAACAACTGAGTTTATTTGTTGATTCAAAATAACAACAACCGTAAACTTTAGCACTTTCACATTTAAAACAGTGTGTTTGTTTTTAAATTACTTCTGATGTCACTGCTTTTGCTTTTTAAATTAATATCAGAAAAGATTGAAATAAATATTTTTTTTGTTTCATTTTATTCTATTTTTTTTATTTTTTGCCATTTACATCGTCCCTTTTTACATCATTTTTATTGTTTTTTTTCCTAATAATTGTTTATACATTTTTTAATATTTTCTTTTTGTTATCACTTATTTTTTTAAGTATATAATCTGATCTATGTATTATTTATTACGATGATCATTTATTACTAAAATGATTTATTTTTATTACTTTACTACTATTTATTACCATCTATTTATTTATTGTATTATAGTTATTATTATTCTACTCTATTTTTAGTTCTTTAGTTATTTTTTCCCTCTTTAAATTTCCCTTTAAATTCTTTTTATTGTTTTTTTCCTTAATATTTTGGATTTATTTTATTTTTTTATTTTTACTTTTATTTTTTTATAATTTTTTCTAAGTTTATAATTTTACTGTTTATATATCTATTTTATTTCTTAATTATTAGAATTATTATTAAGATAATAAAATTATTTGGGGTTTTTTTCTATTTAATTTTATTAGCTTATCCTTAATTTATAGATTTTTGAATGTCATTTTTATTTCATGCAAGTTTGCATATTTTTGCCTCCAGTGCCAAAAATTAAATCAAAAGAGTGTATTGTGTACCGTTAAAGAGGGTCCAGGTCCCTGAGAGGTGTCGCCTGGACTCTACTTTGGCCCAAAATGATATCTGTTTAACCTTTGTTGAAATGTAAAAAGCATGAGGCCATCCAGTCTTTAAAGCCTTTAAAACAGCCCAGCAATCCAGTTATGTAAATTATTATAGTGTGACCTTAAAGATTATATTCATTGAGACAGTCGTTTTTTCTGAAACAATGACATTTTATTCAAAAGATGCGGGACATATACAGTCATAAAATAATTTACATGGCATGCCTTACTACCCATTCACTATAAACGTTCAGTCACCAAATCAGACTCAGGTTCTTTTCAAGTGTGTGTGAAGCCTACATCTACGGATACAAAGCACGTCGTTCCTAAAGAAAAGTCCCGTCCTACCGTATCTACAACAGGTCGCCTCACGGCGTCAGTTTAGAGTCGATCCTCAGCCTGAGTCCACGGCAGCTCTCAGCGTGAACTCAGCGGCTTACACTCATGAACTTATGAGAAGGATGTGTGTGTAAGTGTGTGTGAGAAGCATGACCACGCATGGTTAAAGAGAAGATTTAACACTGATGGGGTTTGTAGACCGCACAGCTGAACACAGACACACCTCGACTTGACGGTTACACTCGACACGACTAGTCTACTGACTACACTAAACCGGGCACCGACTCATTCACATCGTTTCCATCAAACTCCACAAAGAAAAGAAACAAAACTGAAAAACTGCCCTTTTCAAATCTTCCCGTCACAACCTGGGCTACATGTCTTTTTTTTTCATCATCAACACAAAAGAAATGTTCAGGAAAAACTCCACAATATACAGTATGTATAGATACTTTATCTCCTTTAGGAAATAATCTCATAAATAAAACGTACAGACCAGCGACGGAGATGCTGAAGAACAAAAAAAACGGAGCAAACTGTGGTCAAAGTGAAAGTGAAAATATTGCACAACTAACACAAAACATGTTTTTTTTTTCTCTGACATGCTCATGTACTTTTCATTTTTTACAATCCCCGGACTAGTTTTTAACTTCCTTTCCATCCCCCTGTTTCCCCTCTGACAGACATGCATTACAGGGTGATACAGAACGATCACTGAGGGAAATAATCTCATCAGTTCAGGGACCAGAGCAGAGCTGGACCAAAGTGACGGCTTCGTTATCTCATCAAGAGCTTTCTTTAATGTTTGTGTGAGCCCGTTTTTTTTCAACGGACGCAGTTTGGCACAAGAATTAGAATCTACGTATTTAACGTCATTCAGTCTGAATTTGACTGCTGCTTTTACTGATTTCAGTGAGTATCTTCGGCCCCGTTTACACAACAACGTTTCACCACAAAACGCAAAATCATAGAGAAAATATCTGCATTTACACGGAAAAAGCTGTAGTAAGCTTTCCAGGCCTGTAGGTGGCGCTACAACTATCTTTTCCAGAAGCAGCTTTTGGTAGACTTTCTCTGAAGTAGAGTTGGTCGATATTGATACGGCAATTTGCCGCGATACTTTGACCTGTGATGAAATATCAATATTTTAACTCTTAATATCGATATTAAAAAAAAAATAAAAATCACATTTTAGGTGCGCACTAAGTACATTAAGTCTTCTGAACATCCACTGCAGTAGATGGCGCCAAAGAGCTACTCCACTGTATGTTGCCCATTTATTTTAAATGTTTTCTCTTTGTTCTTGGGTCAGTTTAAAATAATTCAAAGTTTAATTTCTACATTGTAGTAACACTGGTTACACCAAGTAACATTTATCACTTTCACCAACTGACCACGTCTTCCACCCAAACATTTCTTTGTAACTTAAGTTTAATGTCACAGTAGTTTACGTGACAAACTTGATGAATTTTATATTTTCAAGTTAAGTGTTTGTATGAAACACTGCATCTTACTTTAGTTTAGCCAGGATAAAATAGAAAAGTTGTTTTCAATCAAATAGATAACAGGGTAGATTTTCGCAATATATCACGATATTGTGATATCGTGATATTATCGTATTGTGAAGTTCTTGCCAATACGCCGGCTTCCCGTTTGCTGCAGCGTTTGAGAAAATCCACTCTGAAGGTAATTTTTTTTTTAGGTTGGCTGACACCCTGTTACCGTGTGAACAAGTGGCCAAAATGCAACAATACTTTTGCGTTTCACCTTAAAAATGTTGTTGTGTAAACGGTCCTTTATTCAAGTGAAACCTACTGCAGCTGTAAGTAATGTGCCTACTAGTTTACACCCCCAACCCCCCATTGTCAGCTGGCCCAGTAAGGAGCAAAAACAACGACTTTAATGTTTGGTATTAAAAATAAAAAATGGCATTTGAAAAAAAATATCCTGCAACCGAAAAAAGACACATTAGCATTAATTAATGTATTAATGTAGATTAAAAAAATAAAATAAAATGGCATCAAAACAGGAAATTGCATTACTTACGTTTTGCTTAAGTCAAAAAAAAAATTAAAATATCTAAAAAAAAAAAAATAAAACCATGAAATAAAAACTTCATTTTTCTAATATTTTGCTGAATTAATGCAAATTGCGTCCTCCTAGCCCTTCCCCAACCAGAGTGATAAAAAACTGAAACTGAAAAAAGACAGTTAGCAAAAATAATGAATAAATAAAAAAAGAGATTATTAACTGTCATCCAATTTAAAAAAAAATGAATTTAATTCAATGACATCAAAAAAAAAAAAAAAGAAATCAAATAATTTAAAATGGTAACTTTTAGGCAAAATGTTTCAAGTGCCATTTCCTGTTTGACGCCATTATAAATATTTCATAATACACATTTTTAAATGCCAATATTTTTTTTATGGTTTCATGATATATCTTTTTAAAAGCAAATTTTATTTATAACACCAAACATTAAAGTCATCGTCTTGCCTCTGTAGCCCCCCCCCAGTGTCCTCAGTTCAACATGAACACACGCTCGACCGGCTGAATGAAAACAAAGACTTCAGTGTCTGCTTAAGAAATGAAAAACGTCACATAGCTTCATCCTTCATTGGAGTTCTGACTTCAAAGGTTCAGTGACAATGATTTCAGCTTGTTTCCTGTTTTTTTTTTTTTTTGTTTGTTTGTTTGTAGCTGTTGAGTTTAACTGTACGACAGCTCGGCTCCACGCCTGAAGAGACATTAAAAACACAGTGGAGACGGGCGTAAACAAACATCTGTCAGAGTCGGCCCAGTCTCTGAAACAACATGTACACAGAACTGATATGTATTTACACGACTTCTGGAGAGAGTATGAAATGGCATAGGAGAAATATACAAAAATATTTCCTGTACCTTGCTTTTATGTTTTTATAGTGTGGGCTTTGAGAGCAGGGGCAGCCCCCCCTCCGCCTCCAAACTACACACTCACTTCACAGAAGTGACAGCAGGTGACACATCACTTCACGCCAGAGTCATCCAATCAGGGTCCTGGCGACATCATCGGCGTCTACGTCACCATACGTCGATTTTTTCACTAAGTACATGATATGTCAGTCAAAGCTATTCCGTAAGCCCCGCCCCCCCAACGCCAGATAGCACAGCATACGTCAGATTCAGCCACCAGTCTCCCAAATAAAGCAGGTACTTTGAAAACCGACGGGTACAAAGATTGTATATTACAAACAAGGACAATAATATTCAAAGTCATATCTGAATAAACAACAAATTTACAACATATAAATTAATCTGTGTAGCAGAGTTTTCTTTTTTTCCTTCAAAGACCCAGGAAAGCGTGTTAAAAGGACTGCAGATCGCCTCAGCTGTCTTCACTCCCCATTGTTAGACAGTAGCTGTGTTTCCATTACAAACGCCAAAATTTGGAAAAAACTCAAATTTTGATAAAAAGTGTTTACGCTCTCATAAGGTGGTTTTTCAGAAGTTTTGATGTTGAAGTTTGTCCGAAAATCGCAATGGAAACCCCTTTTTTCGCAATAACATGTTATGTTGTAACTCTACTTCAAGAATTCTTTCAAAAATTTTTAAAGTTTTGCAAATTTATTAAGTTAATTTACTTATTTATTTTCTATTATTTATTTATTTTTATTCATTCAATTTATTAAGTTTAGATTATTTTAAAATTTTTGCAATTAAAAAAAGTTAAAATTCAAAATTTGTATTTTTTTCAATTTCTATTTTTTTAAGTTCTAAATTTTTTTTGCAATTTTTGCAATTTCCATTTTTTTGAAATTTCAATTTTTTGTTTGCAATTTTTTTTAAGTGATAAACTATCACATCACATTCAGAATTGTATATTTACTAGATTTTAAATGTGTATGGAATTTTTCTTCACATTATACTTTTTTATTATGAAGATAAAGTAGATTTTGCGGCTCCTGAATGACTTTAATCCAGGTGAGCTGAGGAAAAATGGCTCCTATGAAAGTAAAGGCTGAAGACCCCTGATCTATTCCTCGTGTTTTAGATTCAACAGACTAAACCGTTTCATGTTATTTATCTTATTTTCATGACCGCATGTCATTTGTATGTATACTGTCGCGTTCACGTCTCCTCTTGGGCACTGTATCGCGCACAGGGAATCTCCATAAAGTGGACAGAGAGTCTGGAAAACCACCACAAGAAACGACCTCCCCTCTTCCCCTTGACGCCGCTGCCCCCTAATGCTGAAACCTGGAGAAAACACTTGTCAAACTTCAGAAAAACCACTCTGATTAATAATGGAAACGCAGCTACCGACTCTTCTTACAACAGTGAGAAGTGTGAACCCTAAGTAGTGCTCAAAAACGACACGTGAATCATATGTCGCCTTGATTCCAGCTGAGACTGAAATAGTAACAAAAGGAACGGCAGAGAGCAGAAACAAAAAAAGAGCCTCCCGCCCTCCACCGTGTTTAGTCGTGTAATAAAACCCTAAAAGCAAAAGCAGTGTAGTAAAGTGGTAACTGTTTCACTGAACTTTTGTACAGCAATGGATTTCAGTGCCCAGTAGTACCTGCGCACTCTGAGAAGAAACTTCCATCTCCAGAGTGATGTTTTCAAGTATTACTGCTGCTTCCTGTGAAAACTGCACTGTAACGTTTCCTCTCGGTCAACCCATCGGTTACTACGTAACTATGAGCTTCTTCTAGCTAAAGCAGCATTTATTTGCATGATGATTAACCTAAGCTCAGCTCTTTGGCCCTACACGCACTGCGAGGAGCCACAGGCCGCCAAACGGGGCAGGTCTGACGGCGACCTCGGCAGATGCAGCCAATGCTTATTGCACCAACTCTAGTGGCAGCATTGTGTAGTGCAGCGTGATTGCTTCTCTTTCTACAACCAGGGCTGATTTTAGTCTTCTCTCCAAAATTCAAAGGTTTTAATCCCAAACCGAACAAGCGCGCCCCTTCGACAGATTGCATTTTAATCCCAGATAGAACTCAGGGTGAGTAAGGAAGGGGGCGTCTCATTTGAGGCGTTGTGTAACGTTGGCTAAAGCCACGGCGAAGGCTTGCACAGCAGAGAAGGGATACTGGAAGTCCAGGATGTAGGCGTTGCCATCGATCCTGCCGAACTGCATCACCTGTGCAGGAAAACAGGAAAAGGAAGTTAAAAGACTGGAAGAATAGAAGGAGAAGGACACACACTTGGTGATATCTCTAACCTGTCTGCCCTCCAGCTCGATCTGAAAGTTTTTGGCTGACTCTTGCGTGACACGCCCTCCAAAGTCCAGCTGGTACACCTGTGTGGCTTCGTTCCACAGAGGCTGCTTGTTGGCCATGACATACACGAAGCCCTGGCTGCCCAGTCCTCGGTCCTCCTTCTCGTTGGCCTTCCTACATTTGATCTCATCCAGCTCGCTGGCGGCCCTCAGGTTCCTCTTGCTCTTCCAGCCCTTCTTCCCGCTCTGGCACTGGTTGAGCAGCTCGTCCCCGCTGATGAACAGCTCCGGTTCGCTCTCCGAGCTGTCCTGGAACTCGCTGTTGGCGGTGGCTTTGCTCAGCTTCTTGGCCTTAAGTTGCTGCTCTTTCTGACCCTTCAGCTTCTTCTTGTCTCGTCCCCCGAGCCGTGGACTTGAAATCAGTGAGTTGAAATCCCCTAAAGCTCTGCCTTCCTTTTTGGACTTGCTCCCCTCTGCTAACGGGGGCACGTTGGCCTCCTCAGCACGCCCGTCCGCCCGCTTACGGTTCTTCTTGCTGAACTTCTCAGACCGCTGAGGGATGGGACTTTCAGTCAGGGAGAGCACCTCCTGAAAACCTTCCCCGGCCTCGGCCATGGCCTCCTGTAGCCCTCCATGGCTCTGTAGCTCTGCTGGTGGTGGTGGGGGAGGGGGAGGTGGGGGAGGAGGTGGAGGGGAGAGGACGTTTTTGTCGGCTGCCATGTGGGAGGCTTTGGGTGGCAGTGGCACTGCAGGACTTGGCATAGGTGGGCAAGAGTTGTAGGTGCCCCATGGAGTGTGGAGGGCGATGGGGGGGATGGGAAGCCCGGCACAAGCCCCTCCCCCAGTGTACAAAGGTGGGAGGGGGCAGCAGGCAAGGTTCGCCAAGTTTGCAGGGTACCCCGGCGGTAAGACAAGGGTGGCGTCCTGCTGCGAGAAGGGTACTGGTGCCACCATCTCTTTTGGAGAGGAGCAGGGGCGCGGGGATCCTGGGATGGGCTGGAGCTGGGCTCCAGGGTAGGCCGTAGCTGGGGGGTACTGGAGAGAGATCTGGTAGCCTGCAGCTGCTGCAGCAGCAGCTTGGAAAGATGCAGCACTGGGGCTCGTGGGGGATTTAGGGGACAGGACAAAAGGCAGTCTGGACACATCCAAGTGCTGAGCTGGGCTCAGAATAAGTGGGGGCGGTTTGTGGGGTCCAGGGGGGCCAGAGGGATTCAGTGTTGCTGTCCGTTCCTGAGGAACCCACACCTCCTCTGTAGCTGCAGGATCCCACTGATACGGAGGCGGGCGTTTGATGACCAGCCCTGACGCATCACTTCCTCCGAGTGCCAGATGCCTCAGCGACTGGTTCAGTGTTTCATCCTCAGTAAACGCAGAATTCACATAATCAGCCCTGTCCCTGGCACCCACCCCACCTGATGCACTCCCAGGTCCTTCTAGAGAGCTCAGCAGGTTGTAGGAGGACTGGGAGGGCAGAGGGGTGGCGCTGTTGGAGTGAACGATGACTGTGCTGTGTGGAGCTCCGGTCCCTGGAGGGAAATCCTGGCGGATAATGGTTCCTCCTGCTATTCCATTAGCGCTTCCTGGGGCAGTGCCTCCAGCACTGGATCCAGTGCTACACTGACTGCAGGTGTATAAGGCTGTTGGCACCCTCTGCTGGAATGAGGCTGCTAGTGCACTACTGTTTTTGGCCTTGGGAGGCAGTGGTCTAGGTGGTTCCAGCATCTGTGAAACTTTGAGAGCGGCCTCTCGGCTGTTCCTCCTGAGCGTGGCGTGGATGAGGCTGCTGTCCAGCCTCTGTCCGGGGTTCCTGCCTACGGTATTGTTCTGATTGGCTGAGTCGGGGTAAGGGGGAGGGTCTCCGCTGGGTATGGAGTAGCGGGGAGCGGTCAGTCTGTTGAGGGTGGCGGAGGCGTAGGGAAGCTGGATCTTCTTGTCAGCTGAGGATGATGATGATGAGGAGGAGGATGAGGTGACCCTGAGAGTGGCAGAGCTGCCAGGTCCCTGGAGCGTGTAGACATTCTGGTTGCAGACGAGGCGCGTTCGAGGCCGACACACTTCCTCCACATTCCCGCTGCTGTCAAACGTCGTTATCCTTTCGTACCCCAGCGGCGTGGGGTACTGCGCTTGCTGCTGACCTGAAGGGTGAAGTGGGAACTCTCCTTTTTTCAGGCAAAGGTCGCCTGGTGGAGGAGTCCCGCTTGTGGCTCCACCTGGTCCGGACGCAGCGTTGGAGGCTGATGCTGAGGCAGCGGCGGCAGCAGCAGCTGCAGCAGCCACAGCGGCAGCGACCGTGCCGGGGTAGGGCGGCGGGGGGTTCATCTTGCTGAGCTCTGGAGGGGAACTGAACACCACGGTGTCACCCTCAGCCAGCTGCGGAGCCGGCCGCGGGCTTTTGATCTTCAGCAGGTGCTCGTGTTCGACCCCTGGCGTCCTCTCCACCACCAGCTCAGCGGGCGGGTGGGGGATCTGGATCTGCAGCGCCCCCGGCTGGAGCACAGTCTGACCTGAAGGCTGACTCGATGACATGGAGGGGACAGGTATCTGGATTTGAAGCTGCTGCTGAAGTTGATGGTGGTGCTGTTGTTGCATTTGATGCTGCTGTTGCGACTGCTGTTGGTGATGCATCTGCTGCTGCTGCAGGTGCTGCTGCATCTGTTGATGTTGCTGTTGAAGCTGTTGTTGCTGTTGTTGCTGTATGTGCTGCTGAAGCTGATGTTGATGTTGCTGCTGTTGCTGTAGGTGTTGGAGCTGCTGCTGGATGTGTTGTTGCTGAAGTTGCTGCTGCTGTAAGTGTTGTTGCTGAAGCATCTGTTGCTGCTGCTGTTGATGGAGTTGCTGCTGCTGCTGCTGAATTTGTTGTTGATGGTGTTGAATTTGTTGTTGGTGATGCTGTAGCTGTTGTTGTTGATGGTGTTGTTGCTGTTGTTGATGGTGACTCTGTTGCTGTTGTTGTTGTTGTTGATGGTAACTCTGTTGTTGTTGCTGTTGTTGTTGTTGTTGTGAGGGGTGATGAGAAGGTGGAGGTCCCACCATGAGGCGACCCATTTCCAGGCCCCCAAAGATGACCTGACCAGGACTGGAGTACCGGGTGGGGACCGTGTACTGGGCTGTCAGGATGGCGTCCTGGCTTTGGTCTGACGCGCTGGCAGCGGCCCCTGAAGGAGTTGCCGTGGGATTGGTGAGGACATCCAACTGGACGTTCTGATTGGCCAGGAGTGACTGCACCAGGCCGATGCTCTGGGCGGGGGACATGGCCTGGGCGGGGCTGTGGATGGGGGCGATGGGGATGTTGACGGTGCATGGGGGGTTGTCGTCCGCTCCACAAGCAGGGCCCGTGACGGGCAGGTCGTCTTCATCCTCGCTGAAGACGTTTGGGCTGAAGACCGGCAGGTTGATGTAGTCCAGGGAGATCTTGCGCACCTCTGGCAGGTAGATGGTCATCTGTCGGGGCTGCAGGTGGAGCAGGCTGGTCTTGTAGATGACTGAAGAAAGAAAGAAAGAAACATGACTGAAAATTCACTTAATCATTAAGAACAAAAGATGTCTTCAAGTGAAGTTTTTGATTTGTTACCTGCACCAAGATTAGTTGGTAAAAATGTGGCGAGACCAACAATCTTGAACTTTGTTCCCCAAATATTTGATGTGACCTGAGCGAGGTAATTTTGCTGCGTGACAGATAAAGAAAAATGTGTTATTGTCAAATCCACAACAAGAGATGTGTCAGCTAAGGCAAAACCCCCCCACAAAAGTGATGAAAAGGCATATTGCAAGTTACACTTTTTTGTATATTAACACTTAACATCGTTTAATAATGGCAGGTGAGCAAGTCAATCACTGATTTTATTTGTTATTCAATCAAAAAAGACACATATTTAGAGGGAGAAGTGACTATTTTGGGTATAGCTGTTAAAATCGCTCAAAGGGAACTAGCATTGCCTTACTCTGCTTTGAGTCAATGTGAATAATAAGTGGTAGTGAGTTAGATCAGGCAATTCAGGTCATGTTTCCTATGTTTCTTTCAAAGTATTTTTTAATTTGACCATTCATTAAGATGATTAAGATGCATTTGGACGGATGGATGCAGAAATACTAGCTAAAGTTCATTTCGTTCAGCTGACAAGACGGGCCTTATTGCTGCATCGGTCACAAAAAACCACAGTCGTCCGATCCGCAGTGTCCATTTTTCCACAGGAAGATTGATATGATGGAGTCTTTTATAAAGTCTATGGATGGAGTTCAGGAGGGGATACTGGAGCTAGGCCTGGGTGAAACTGGCATGGCTGCTGTCCCGTCAATAAAGACCACTGCAGTTTCACCGGCAGCAGCCCCTGGCCCCAGCAACCCCTGCCTTCCACATGAAACCACAACTTTACGTCACTAAAAATGATGTTTTCAAAAAGTGAAGTGAAGATTTTGAAAAACTCCGGTTTCTCGGGCTGTGTCCGAAATGGCATACTAACATACTACATACTACATGGTCGTTGTGTATATACTGTATACTATATACTATAAGTATGATTAGAGTGCCAACCGTTTACACTGTAGTATACTACTCGATTTCCCATGATGCATTTCAAAACCTCCGACGACAAAAATTGGAAGCACACATAAGTCTATGGAAGCACACCAGGCTATCAAATATCTCTGTTGATTCGCCATATTTGAAAGTTTTAAGAACATTTTAGGCGAGAAAGTCCTCACGTAGAAAACCAAAATGTGGTCATTTGGGCCACAAAACGCACGGATACTAATTTAATTTCGACATTTCGGACATTCTGTTAAGAGCGCCAATATGCTATCGAAGAAACTTCCGGTCCGCTCCAAAACAAGAGCCCAATTTACAAAAGCGTTGAAGAACTTAAAGGAGATTAACGGGTGCTTTAATTCTGAAAACAGGAAGTTCGCTAGTGGATGATTTTTAGCTAACACCAGTCTCAAGACGAATTCATCTCTCTTCAAAAAATTAAAAAATGTTTACTGCTCGCAGACACCGAAGACGATCCGTCCGTCGCCTCAGGCACTTCATGTCTTTGTACTTACGTTTAGGTTTTCCTGTAGCGCTAAGTCCATTTTAGTCGCTTCTCATCTTGTCATCTCATTCACTATTTACGTTTATAAATACGGGGCTCGCAATGCATTATGGGGCGTGTCAGTGCAACTAGTATGCCCACCTCCCATACTTCAAATTTTTACCGATATAGTATACATCCGGGTATTTCTCGCGCACACAATCTTTTCATACTATTTAATGTGAACGCACTACATACTATTTTTGACGTCACACTTAGTATGAGTAGTACGTTAGTATGCCATTTTGGACACAGCCCAGGTTTCCTGTAGACACCAGTAAACGGGGGGTCTTCATCCTGATTGGATGGCACAGGAAAGCAAAATATAGGTTTGGCATGCCCCGAGCTGCACTTTACAGCAGGCTTGACCACTACGTGTGGACGTAAGTATTTTTATAAACGCACAAGGGGGGAGATATTCGTCTTTGAAAATACCCGGCTACGTGTGGACAAGGCCTAAGTCTTGGTTTTCTGACTCTAGATCAGTGGATAGACCTCTGATAGACCTCTTTGTGGGGTTACCACTTACACAGACAACTTATTTTTGAAGTCAGTGTATCTGATTTCAAAGTTTAAATATGTTGATGTGAACACAGCATTAGGCTACATATCTCTAGCTAACAGCGCTAACTCACCGGGACACCTGCTCTGTTCTCCTCTGGTTCGACATTATTCCTCTTAATCCTGTCCTGTTCCTGGTCTCCATCTTTCCTAACAGGCTCATTATATGGATATTGTTCACTAACAGGAATGACAGTCTGATCCATGTTTATTAATGTTAAACGGAGGCGCATGACGCCGCGTTTAAATGCCAGTTTTACCGAAGAAGTAAAAAAGAGATCCTGTGGTTTATCAACTTATGAATTTCTTTTAAAATGTTGTTTTTAAGTTATTTTCCAATCAATTTCTAAACAGTTGTCTTTCTGCAATCTGCCCTTTAAGCACGGTTCATGGAGGTGGCAATAAATTGGTCTTTACCTGAGTGATGTCGTCCAGAGGAAATTCCCTCCGTGTCAGACTGGGGGATCCGATCGATGGTTTCCGTATGGGGAGCCGCGGGGACCTGGAGATCTCTTGAGTAGCACGAGACAGCTTGGGCGACTTTCTGGGATCAATATTGATCCTGTTGGTAAAGGGACAAACTAAGTCTCTACAGAGAAGGTAGCGAATAAAAAAGACGGTTTAGGCATGCAGTGAGAAAAATGAAGAACATTTTATAAAAATCTGAAACTTAAGAAAAAAAGGGTTAATACAGGAAGAGAGTAAAGATCTGTAAGGAGTAGATCCTGGTGCTGCAATGTGTTTAGAGGATGCATTAACCAGGATGATAACTGCAGATTTGTCCAAAGCTCAGTTCTTATGCTTCATGCTGTTGGAGGAGTGAGTGACTAATCTGAGGTGTCGTGCTGCCCCCTGCTGGAACAGAAGCAGCTCTGTTCATGCTGATCTGGCATTCATGTGGGAAAAGGGAGGATCTGAATAAATCTGAACTAACTTGTGCTGTGTCCATTTCACACGGAAAAGAAAAACTTCAGTGAAGGTTTTCTGCAGACCCAGAGATGAGGTGTAAGGTTACCTGGGCAGCTTGGGGGATTTGCTGCCTCTGGATATCTTTGGAGATTTCTTGCCCACCCAGTCGTCACTGAGCTCGATGTCGCTGGAGTCCGAGCAGTTGCAGCTGTCGATCATGGCGGAAATCAAACTGTTGCCATAAATCTCATCTGAAGAGAGAAAAGAATGTGGAAGAAACAAAAAAGGAGGTTAGCTTTAAGAAAATAGAGGCTCAAAGTGTGAAATGCTCAAAATGTTCAGGAGACTTGCACGTGTATCACTCAAATTTCTAACCCTCATACTTTTTAAAGTATCCTACATTCAAAAAATAAAATTCCCATTAAAATGAATGGAAAATGATCCATCACCATGGAAACCACACAGGTGTTAATGTCATGATGCCACACAGCTGATGATGTCACAGGGAGTTCAGTTTAGGGTTCCGAAGCCAAAGTTTAGCTCTGCTCCCCATCACCATGGAAACCACACAGCTGATGATGTCACAGGGAGTTCAGTTTAGGGTTCCGGAGCTAAAGTTTAGCTCCGGAATCACCATGGAAACCACACAGCAGATGATGTCATAAAGTGTTCCGTGGTTACAGACAGGACTGGGGCCCTCAGGGTTAGAGGGTTAGGGCTCAGCATTTCAATACCCAGCATTCACTTCTGGAAATGCACCCCCACTCCCTCCAGTTTTTATCTGACTTATCTAACAGGCAGTGTTCTTTGCTCTTACACAAACAATTGTGCAAAAAACATCCACCTCAGTCGTTGTTGTTTCACATTTTTAAACTTTCTGGAATAAATCAGAGAGGATCTATTCTTTTTCTTCCTGTATAAAATGCTCCATTAAACTTTAGACTTTAGAAATCACGAGGACAGTTTTGCAGGAAAACTGCTTTAATAAAAACACGGAGGGCGCAAACTAGAAATAGAAGAGCTCAACAGCAGTAGGCGTGAGTATTGGCAAAAACTTCTTTATACGATATGCATCACAAATTTTAAGCCACAATACGATAGTGTCACAATTAGGGATGTACAGATCCAACTTTTCTGGTTTTACCAATCCTGATTCGATACCAATAACCTGCATGCTCTACTATGGGATAAGACCATAGACTGTATGAACATGGACGTAGTCTCGCTGACGTCACCCCTCTGTTTCTGAAACAGGAAAATGAAGCAGATCGGCTATAGCGGTGATATTGGTAGTGGCAAGGGCTTCACCTACAGCCATAGGGCGCCTGTTGGTCATATGACCCTGAGCTGTGCCTCTGATTGGGCGAGCTCGCGATCTTAATATCATCTGAACAGCGGAGTTAGAAAAAAATTCACCCCCCGTACAGTGCGTACTGGTAGTAAAATTAGAGACTCAGACAGGAGACGTTTTTTGAACCAGGCTGTAAATAGGTTAATTTCTGCTTTGCAAACAGCTTTTTTTGGTCTGGTGTGTATGTGACTTCCTGTACTTCCAGAGCCAGCCTCAAGTGGACACTCCAGAAACAGCAGAATTTAACACTTCAGTGTCTCATATTCTCAGACTGGAGGTTGCCGCTTGGATAAGACTGGTAATGTTTTGAGTAAAAGACAAAAATTTGTACTTATGGAAATACTGAAGTTGATTTTTATTTAAACTATAAGTGTTGAAATGCTCAACGGCAGATTGGTTAAAAAATGTTTCAGAATTTACAGAAATGACTATTTGATTGTTAAATTTTATACCTTGTTGACTAAACCAGAGTTTAGGCCTAGAGTCAAGTTTGGACCGATACTTTCACCAATATCACAATATTATAATATATTGTGATATTCTACATAATTAACTAAGAGAAAAACAGAGATGACATTTATGTAAATCAAAATATTTCTCAAAATTGAAAGGACCAAGGAAAACAAGACTGCAAATTAGAAAACAAGACTGCAAATTAGCTGAAGCTAGACGTCTTATATGCATCACATTTTCCCATTTCCTGTGGCAATGTTGTCTGTATCATCCCTGTTAAATAAACATTAAATAAATAAAAATAAATAAACATTGATGTCTATGGCAGGCTGACTTGCTCAGTGCAACAGAAAACCCACATCATTAAGTTTTAAAACTAAATATTTTAAATAGACTTTGAGATGATATTTATTATATAACTTATTGGCAACATACAGGGTAGTAGCTTTTTGGCGCCACCTACTGCAGTGGAAGTGCAGAAGTTGTATTTTACTTCCAACTCGGCCAAAATATGAATTTTAACAAAAATATCGATATGCTATTTTGGTCTTTGCAATATCCCATGTTTGTGTTAGTAATGTTTGTATTCATTAGTCTTTTGTATTCATTTCATTTACCATATATTTATAAAGTCTTCATTTTTTTTATTGTCTCACAACACTCAAGAAGCCATGCAACTAAATTTTATTCAAAGTGCACTGATGGGTAATTTGTGCAATAACAATAACAGGAAGTTGAAGATATTAAGAGTTGAAATATGGATGCTGTATTGGAGGTCAAAGTATCATGCTCTATTGCCCTATTAATGTATATATTTCATATCTCCAAACAGAAGCAGCAGTGTCCAGATTTTAATAAAAAGATAAATATAAATATTGGAAACAACCAGTTTAAAACATCGTAAGAAAAGGGGGAAAAAGCAAAGATTTAAAATAAAAAGGGCAGAGTCTGAAGACCGCGGCTGCTCCAGTTTAGGTCGAGCTAATTTATTTGATGGACGTTAAAGTGTGGATGGGCTGGAACCGTTTCATGGCTGGCTTCATTTATCACTGCACGGGGAGGGTGCCGGTTGATTTATGAGGAACCCAGGGGCCATCAGAGCGCCCATTAAGCAGCTTTTAATTAACATGGGCTTGGTCTGCTCTGCGTGGCTAAAACACACTTTCACTCTCTGGGTGCCAACGCCGAGAAAGTCAGATAACCAGAAAAAGACCGCAGCAGGAAAACGAGTCTGAGAGAAATATGTTTCACAAAACAAAACATTCTCAACATCTTTTCACCCTACTAATTTAAAAATATCGAACCCATCTGACCTGTTTTCCCATCCGTCTTAGGATCCATGATGACGAACTCTGGACGCAGTTTACTGATCCGTCGACCTTTGAGGATCGGCACCAGACCTCCGAGATATTCCAGATACAGCGTGTAGCAGGGCCCTCCCACCTCGGGGTTATCCTCCGTACGCTTCATGGTGCAGTGCAGCCGCTCGTTTCCTGCCGTCGGGTAGCTCACGAAGTCTCGCATGTTGTTGGGGTCAGGGATGGGGGGCTGGAAGAGAAACCATCGAGAAACTTAAGCTTGATTAAAGTGATAAAGTTTGCTCTGATTCTGCTTTTCCTCAGTTTGTGGAAATGATCTCACGCCGTGTCAGAAGGTGACACCTACAACTGCACAGGTACGTGTCAAGTGCATCAACAGGAAGCTCTCACAGCTGCTTATTTCTGTGACTAATGGACGCAACACCTCCTGCTCCGTTACCTTGATGGTGGGGACGAACGCGGTGGTGACGTACGAGCAGAGGCGGCAGGGCATGGTGAGCTTGGCGACGTCCTTCTCCTCCTTCACGGCGGTGGCGATGCCCTGCTGGCAGAGCAGCTGCAGGCTGGCCACGCGGTGCTCCACTCGGACCACGTAGAGGGCCGGGCCGCACGCCAGGAAGAGGCGGGAGTCGCGGTGACCCCAGCACAGCGTGGTGATGGGGCGCTGCAGGGCGGTGGAGAAGACGTGTCAGTGACAGGAAGAATTATTTTGTCACATTTCTTCGAATATTTCTGTTATTAACTTCAGCTGAAGACAAAGTCAAAACCAGCATCCAGCTTTTTGAGAAATACAAACAAGGCTCGGAGACTCGGGAGGATCACCTGTGCTGGCGTGTCCAGAGTGTAGATGTGCTCGCCTTGGACGTTGTAGAACTTCACGATGGCGTTCCTCGTGGGGGTGGGACAAGTGGGGTCAGGTGAGAGGAGGGTCCTCTCCATCCCTGCCACGGCGAGGATGTCACCCTGAGAGCACCACTGGACCACCACGTCTTCAGAATGAGTCAGAGGAGAAACAACCACATAAATCATGAGTTTACACACACACAGCAGAAAAAGAAAACTGCAGGAAGTAAAGTCTCACACACACACACACACACAGCAGAGGAAAAAAAAAACGCAGAAAGTAAAGTCTCACACACACCTTTCAGACCGGTGCGGATGAGGGTCGGTGAGAGGTCGTCGTAGTTGTTCATCAGGCTGATGTCTCCGGATGTGAAGCTGACGGTCAGCAGTGGTTTCTGGCTGTGCACTGAGTAGATTTACAGAACACACACACACACACACACACACACACACACACACACACCTTAGACAGGCGGTAACAGACATCGATCGTATGCTAAAGGTATCAAAAAACAGAGATAAAGGAATATTTAGACTAATTTAAAGGGCTGCGAGGTCTATCTGGTAAAGCTATTGTTTTCCAGGGATAAAGACTCAATTTCCCATGAGCACTACCACCCACTGTTGTGAAGATCCTCAGATGTCATAAATTACGAGTTTCGAAGTAGGAAATTTCAACTGAGGTCAGATTTTTTTTACTGGGAAGTTGTGCACACCACCCCCAAGTTTACAATCAAAGATGGCCGCCCTGGGTGTAAACAGTAATGAAGCTCCTGTTATAGTTAGTTTGTTTTATCGCAATAAATCAGCCACATAGTACAGTCAGATGTTTATGTATTGAAATATTATTATATCAGGATTTCTTGTCTGACATTATCAAATCAGGATTCTTTGTCAAAAAATGCTTTTTTTAAATTCAAATTCTTCATTTCAGCCTTTGTTTATAAACTGGACTGGAAAAATATTCCTACTTTTCTCCAGCAGAGGGCAACGTGTTTCTCTCTGACTCATGTAATGTGCATTTTATGGGAAAATATGGCTCCTGATATAGGTTGACTGTAGACTTCATCATCATTATTTGATTTTTTTTACATAGTCTGATGTTAAAAAAGCAACTAAACAAAATAAAAAAAATTGTAAATATTGAAGAATCGCAATTTAAATTGAATCAGCACCCCAAAAATCACAATAGAAATGAACTGAGAGGAGCAGCATATCGTCCCAGCTCTAACAAGACAGAAGCTTATATGTTATGTGCAATAACTGATCAGTCAACAAATTTGACCCGCCTTCTAATTTAGGTTTGTAAAAAGTAGCATTTATTTTTGACCGGAACAAGGCTTCATTTGATCCTCGGACACGGGGATTTCGATACTACATAAGAAATTTTCAACATTCTAGTAAATTTTAAAGGCTTAAAAAAAAAAAAAAAAGAGTAATTTGTGGTGTTATGGGTCAAAAATAAGCTGAGTTATTTATGATAACCAAATACCTGAGTAGAAGAGTTGGTTTTATGAAAAAGGAAGGAAAGCAAAAACCCATACGGGTCAATTTTGACTCGTAACACCACAGATGTCACTGTTGTTCATAATGTTAGCTTAAAAAACAAACACAAGTAACTTTTTAGTTGGTGTGCTCTAATATTAGTCTTCAAGACTAATGTGCTTACCCATGATCTTCACCATAGTAAATAAAAAAGTGATTTAAAAAATGTTTTTGGTTAAAGATGAGCAGTATATTGTCAGATAAAAGGTTAATTTATCTATTTAAATTAGTGTTTTCATGGTTAAACCATACTGGATTACAGCAATTGTTTTAAACAAGCCTAGTTTAACAATGGGTTAATTTTGACCTGCTAACACTGAGGACGTCAGCAGCTTTTTAACACTTTACCAGAGTTCAGACTAAGACTGCTTGAAAACTGATCTTTTTACTTTTATTTACATCTTTTTTTTAATATTCTCACCTAATTGTTCATTAAGATAACTGTAATATCTGAATTCTAATCTGGGGATAAATAAAGTGTTTGGTTCTGAAGATCTGCTTTTTAAAATTTTTTACTTAAGACTTCTTTTTTGTCTTTATTCAGGGAGAACAGGAAACAGGTTGAGAGTGAGGAGAGACATGAAGGAAAGGGACACAAACTCAGGCTGACCTCTAAAGGACTCGCTTTATGGAGCTTAACCTAAACACTGTTTGGGATGTTTTTGTCTAAAATGTCAAACCATAAATCAAGAAACTTTGCTGTAGATTTAATGAGTGTCATTCTAGTGACCTACAAAGGATAACGTGATTAATATGCATTTATCCTGCTCCTGCTTCAGTCCCTGACGCCTTCTTCTCTACTGAAACACTCCAGAGTATTTCTGCTGTGACCCAAATACAAGCACGGATGAATTATCAACTTATTCCCTCGACTTAAAGACCAAAATAGTCACAACTTGCCCACAACAAAGGTGTTTAATCAGATACACTGTAGGACGATGCTATCAGGTGTACGATATGATATTTCTGTTTCCTGCGACACTTTCTGAAGTTTCCTCCCTAACTCCTCCTGAAATGATGATAACAGACTCCCACCTTAATGCCCCTGTGAATGCTATTTAAGCTAGCAAACAGCTTTAATTAGGCTGATATCTGTTAATTATTGATATTAATCTATTACATTTCCTGTGGGTGATTCCTCTCATGTCAGGTCAGACTTCTAATAACATCACAGGGTTATTTATAAAATATGTTAGCACACTGAGCACATTCAGGCTGAGCAGAGGATCAGTGGCTCTAAGAGTGTGTCTGTCTCCTGCTTTTTCTTTATTTGGAGGCATGAAAAGAATAGATAAATAGATAAATAGTAAATAAACAGTTTTGCAAGAAGCAAAACAAACTTTACACAACAGATTACTTTTATTGTTAAACTATGACTGTTTCAAACATTCAATCCTCTTGAAACTGGTGCATTGAGTGTTTTCTACTATTTTTTTTATTTTAATCTATCTTTTTATTTATTTAATATTTATCTTTTTATTTTATTTTTTCTTTTTATTTATTATTTATCTATTAATTTTATTTTCATGTTTTTATTTGTTTATTTACTATTTATCAATTTTATTTTTTATCTTTTTATCTATTTAATATATTTATTTTATACATATTTATTTTTTATTTTTTTTTGTTTTAATATATTTCTTTCTTTATCTATTTATTCATTTTATTTTTATCTATCTATTTCTTTGTTTCTTTCTTTGTTATTTTAATATATTTCTTTCTTTATCTATTTATTTTATTTTTATTATGTATTTCTTTGTTTCTTCCTTTCTTTATTTTATTTTAATATATTTATTTCCTTACTCTTTTATCTTTTTATTTTATTTCATCCATTTCTTTCTTTTTTCCTTTCTTTCTTTCTTTCATTTTAATCTTTTGATTTATCTATCTTTTTTTTTAAATAACGTATTTATTTTATTTCAATCTATTCATTTATTTATTTATCTATTTTTATATATCAATCCATCTATTTTTTCATTACAATGTTTAGTTCATTTTAATCTTTTTAATTATCTTTTTATTTATCTATTTTCATTAATTATTTTTTTTATTTCGAAGTATGTACATGTCAAAATGTATGTAAAAGAGTGTGTTATCGCTTTCTACGTTCATTTGTGTCCGTCAAATCTAAGTAAATGTAAAATAAATAAATTATTTTTTAGAAGAAAAAAAAAAACTACGACTGTTTCAGGTTTAAGGCTCATGAAATCAAGAGGCGCGTGATGGAGGACCTGAAATAAGAATCATCAGAGGCTGTCATGGGATTGAAACACAGAGCCTGTTCCGACAGAAGACTGTGTTAAACACACAGATCTATTAGTCGCTGCTTTTCACTCCAAAAAGTGTTAAATATATCACCTTATGTGATATTAACTATAACTGAACTGTCCGGTTGTTGAAATCCCCTGTGCTAACTGTGCAAGTTGCTGCATGTAATGTGGTAAGAACTATAAATGGACGCTCATTTAGATCTGTTAGTGATGTAACTGGGCATTAACATGCAGCATAAACTCAACTGAAAGGCTCAAACATATTTTCAGGCCCCTTACCAAATACACATTGTGATGTGAATGTTGCACATGCTCACATCTCGATATTGATACTAAAGCGATAAACTGTGCAGCCCTGGCTCATATATTCAGACAGAGAGACCTGGCTGGGGGAGGATGAAGAAGACCTGCTGCCTCCAGCCAGGTTTGTCCAGATGAGAGATATTTTCAACCAGGGACCAATCAATTACCATCGACTGCTTTAATTAGTGAGTTAGAGCATAATCACTGTTCCAGCTAAGGCTAGCACTTTTCAGCTTCTCCACTCGGTCCACGGTGAGGTGAGAGGGACAGAAAGCCCAGCAGGAGGAGGACAGACGCAGGGGAAGGAAGAAAAAACGAAACAGGAAGAGAAGAAACAAGGTCGTTATGTGGCTCGTTAGGAGGGATGGGGAAGCTGACAGGATGCAAATCTTCTTTCTTTTTCTTTTTTTTTTAATGGCTGCTGGAGTCCTAGTGGCCCAGATTCACACAGGTCATCTTTATATTAACAGATATACTTATTTGTTTAATCAGCTTTATAACTGTTTTTTTTTTGCATCTTTGGCCAAAAAAAAAAAAACACGTCATTTCCATACAAGATGGAAATTAACATCAGACCAAGTAAAGAAAATAAACGATGATTATGTCTACAGACTATACCAGGAGCCATGTTTTCCAAAACATTTATTCAGGGGATCTGACATCTCAACTTTTTTCAACCCAGCTGATAAAGACTTAAAAAAATGATGTAAAGTAGAAAAAATAGATTTTTGAACAATAACGATCCTGATTTAAAACCGTTAAACAAAAAATCTTGACACCACAACACTTTAATTTTTTCTTCCACCCCAGTGAAGAAATATAAATCAGTTTTTCTTAGAAAGCTCCAACTCTACTGAAGAAAAATCCCTTTTTAGGAGATATAAAATAAAATTCACGTAAAATCAAAAGGTGCCATGTTAAGGTACCTAAACGCATCCTTGTGAGGAAGGGGGAGAGTGGGCAATTTTCCTACTGGACATGAACACAGCATTGAGAGTTTATATAATGAAAAATAAATATGTTATATTGAAAACTTTGAGGTTTTATTGGTAAATTTCTTACCACTTAAACACACAAAAGTATAGAAAATTGGTACTGTTTCGAATGTGAAAAGGTAGGTCCCTAATAGATAGATCATATTTAATTGACAGTGGCGGGGGGACACCAATGGGTGACCCACATTTTCTTTGAATTGGAGACAGAGCAGCTTATTTAATGTTCATAAATGCTTCAGAGGTTTGAGGGGGAGAAAACTATAAACACAGCCTAACTGAGCAAAGGAAAGTGATTCTTAGACAGCTAGCTTAGATAAGCAAAATTCCGCTAGCTTTATGCTAATGACAATGGAAAATCTCATTGACGGGCTAACACAGTTAGCATTGTGACTATCTTACTGTCTATGAGCCTGTTTTAACTTTCACAGACACAAAAATCACCCCTCTTATCGATACCCACAGGAAAAAGGTTTTCTGCCTTAAAAATGGTAAGAAATGTTTTAAACTGCAGACATTCAGGAGCTGCTTGTTGACGCTTTCTTGCACAGACTTTTTCCCTGTCTACACTATGAAAGCCCAGGATTAGAGGTAGACCGATATATCGGCCGGCCGATATATCGAGCCGATATTTGGACATGTGTTTCTATCGGCCATCGGCCGTATTTTCTTTTAAAAAGACGATTTTTGATCCGTTGTATAAAATGACGCAATTTTTGATCAGGCACAAAAAAGATGAGCACCTCAAACTTGTGGAACCACTTGGATACATTACATACTTATGTTCAAATTATATGAATAAGTTTAAATTTCTTTTTTGACATTTTAAGAAGAGTGTGAATGTTTACTACTGCTTGTTACATTGTGTGTTTACTCAGACAAAATATTTCATTGTTTTGAAAGTTGAATAAATGTTAAGAGGACTGGACACGACTTGTTCTAATAGATTTCTTTTAGTTGCTCAGAAATTGCTGCGTTTCACAAAAAAGTGATAAATATATATTTATTTAACAATCGGCCTGAATATCAAATTGGAAAAATCGGCTATGCATATCGGCATCGGCTGCCCAAAAAACCTATATCGGTCGACCTCTACCCAGGATGGTCAAAACATTTCAAATCAGTCTTGTAAAACCAAACAGAAAATTAATTCAACTGCACCACATGCCTGTAAAAGGCAGCACTAACTCAGTTCTGTCCAGTTTTATTGCAGTTACACTAAAACTTTGGAAAACTTTATTTACTGCAGAAAATTTCAGCTATTTATTTTTTTAAGCTTTCGTTTAGCTTAACAAAACATACTGCTAAGCCTGGGAGCTGTTAAAGCAGATGCTTGAAGGCATTTAAAAGTAGTTAAGTGTTGGAGTTTGTATTGTTCACATTTTTTACGCCAATATTTTCACTTTGACTGCAAATTAATATCCGCTTCAAATATCGGTTATGGCCTCCTTACCTACAGATAACCAGTAAATCTATCTGTCGATGAGTAAAACAACATAATGCTCCTGCAACAAGGAACTCACAAACAAGCAGGGGCGTGTCCAGACTTTTCAGACTGGGGTGCCCTGACCAGGGCACTGAATTATGGAGGGGGGGGCATGAATTACAGTGCAATAAATGGCATTTATTTTTGCTTATATTTAAAATACAGTTTCAACAGACTGCAGCTTTAGCACTAAAAATCGTAAAGTTGCAACACTTACTAAAATAAATGCGATCGCACTGATTTGCTAAATTGTGCAGCATTAGTTAATAGAGCAGTGAAAAATGGAGGGAGGGGTTAGAAGCTCACAGATGGTCCCAAATCTGCCTCCATCTGCACCAAATGTCAGTGAATGAACAGCTGGTCTCTACGTCTATAAAAACACTCCCTTTAGGCCATTCTTTCAGCGCTACTCCAGATTATACTCTTTAATCCGCTAATGTTTCTGTTGTGTGACTGGAGGAGCAATAAAAAGAGAAAAGTCTCCAGCAGCTCACCTTGTGGAGGGGAGTAGTCGTCGGAGTCGGTGTCGCTCTCGCTGCTGTCCTCCACCAGGAAGCTAGGGTAGTTCCAGGACATGCTGACGATGCCGTCCGACTCATGCAGCAGGATGTGGGCCAGCATGCGCCCGTGGCAGTCCATCACGATCACCTGTCCGTCGGCGGTGCCAAACAACACCTGGAGAGAGAAGAAGGACAGAAAATCCACTTTGATACAGAACGAACAAAGATGTTGAAGACGGAGAGCAAAGAGAAACAGGAAGAAGGGGAATTAAAGGAAACGTGTGTGCTGAGTGAAAGTTCGATGATATCCAACCTGAGCTGACGTTTGAGCCGTGCAAACACATCACATCAAGCACGCCACGCTCAAAACAGAGGATGTTTGCTGTCAGTCACAGATGATCCCCCTCAGGGCCTGTCGAGGCCTCAGAGTGACGAGTCAGGATACTGAGGTTGGCGAGGGAAGACCTCAAACCCCGCTGGGATCTCTGCGGCTCTGAGAGCTGTGTGTATGAGTGTGTGTATGAGTGTGTGTGTGTGTGTTTACCTGCTGGTCATCAGGGGTCCAGATCCCACAGGTAATCTGGCTTTCCAGGTTGATCTCGGAGGACCAGTGTCTCTGTCCGCTCACCGAGCCCACCAAGACGAAGCCGTCGCGGTACGAGATGAGAGCCTGGGTGCCGTCATGGGACCAGGTGAAGTCGCTCACCTGCAGGAGAGCAGACGCCTCCGTTAGAGATGACATCACTGCGACAGGAAGTAGCTCTTCAAACAGCACGGGGTCATGTTTTCAGAGAGAGGCTGCTGCTCAGACTAACTCCACTGATCACTAAAGAAACGCTGTCAGGTTGAGTCAGACTCGGCTCCGCGGCTGACGGTGAGTGATGGATTGAGTTTATCCATCACGGCTTTGCTTGGCAGGTTTTGTTTTTGAAGCAGAGTGTGAAATGTTTTGTTTTTTGGAGGCGAAGGAGTCACTCAGTGAAAAATGGGAAGCATATGCAAGATTTTGTTTTCTATTCATGTCAGTAAAAACAACAAAATCACAAAAAGCTACAGATTGACCGATATTTGGGGCCGATATTCATTTGCAGTAAAACAGCTTCCAGGCTCAATATTATACTATTATTATCATTTATTTTATTATAATTTATTTTATTATTATCATTTATTCACTTATCTTTCCTTTCAGGGCCTTTTTGTCCTTATAGGCATATATGTTTGCAGGTATGAATGTATATATTTTGAGATAAACTTGTAGGAATGCAATCATATTCATAATAATATAATTCTTTTATTTTCTATTTTTTCTGTTCCTTCTTTTTCTTATTCATTTGACTGTGTATGTTTTAATGTGAGTATATGAATGTGTGTGTTTGCATAGACTTGGTGATAAATATAATACTTATTTTAATAATAACCAATGTAATTATTTGTGTTTGTATTGTTTACTGTACCAATGTCAGAGATTGTATACAGAATTCTTTGGTCATGTGATGTCCCGTAATTTTTTAAAGATATGGCTAGGGGAAGTAAGGGGAGACAAAAAAAGGGTATGAATGTATATAATGTAAACTTGCAACATTGAAAATAAAATAAAATAGATAAATGAATAAACAGACCAATGTGTTTTCTTTCAGGGCCGATATCGATACAGATAATCAGTAGTCGAGGAGGCCTATAACCAATATTTGGCGCCGATATTCACTTGCAGTAAAAGTGAAAATATTGGCGTTAAAATTAAAACTAAATAAAATTAAAGCTGAGCAGCTGTCTTATTAACTTATATGAAAGATTACAACAATATATAGCCCCCTAAAGTTTTCTATAGTAAGTGAATTTTTCCAACAAAATGACTGAAGACAGAGAGGCGCCAAAATAACACAGTCTGAAATCTAATTTCTTATTGGCCGCCTGATCTAAAACAAAAATTCTGATGCTGATGTGCCTCAAAATTAGGGATGCATGATAATATTGATACATTATCAGTATCGGACGATATTGGCTTTAAAATGAAATATCGGGCAACAGCTCACACACACAGATATACACAGATAAAACAAACAGATAAAATAAGCTGATAAGGTGCTATTCAGTTAGGATTATTATTATTTTCCATCTGAAAAAAAAGCTCCTTAAATAAAATGTAGCACTTCATTTATTTGCACTGCAGAGCTCTGTGTCTGTCACCAGGTTGTTACAGTAGCTCTAAAATAATCAAATGCAACTTGGTTATGTTTAAAAATGCATTGTACGTTTAAAGTTCATGTGATTTAAAGAAATTATTTTTCTGCATTTCAATACTGAATGTCTTGAGTTTGAAAAAATAATACATTTCTTATTTATGGTAAAATCAAATGTTTTTTGTCTTGTTTTATGTGTGTTTCTTAAACAGATAAGACCGTCACAATTAGAGTAACATATAAATTCCAGTACAGGATAGACTTAGCTTTCTTTACAGTGAAAAAAACAAACAAACTTGTGATTATTGTCGGCATATCGGCATATCGGATATCGGCAAAAATCCAATATCGTGCATCTCTAAAAATAATGTGCTGCAGCACACTTGATTAAATGTTCTAACATTCTGCTTGTATTTTTGTATCTTTTTATTGTTTGCATCTTTCTGTGACACTGCAGTTGTAGCTCATAGAACTGTGCAGTGTAGAATGAGCCCACCTGTTTATTGATGCTCTGATCAGGGACAGAAGCCGTCTACAGGTTTTACACTTTTTGTGATTTTGTTTGTACAATGAAGATTGAGACGTCACATATTTGAGTTTAAGCAGCAGTTTGCACGGCACATGTTCCCTGTGAAAAATAGGCTTTATTACTGACTGTCAATTATGAATTATTGTTCAAATTTTCCCTGGTTGTGTTTTTTTTTTATGACTGTCTCAGAGAGGGCATCATCCGAGTTTACAGTAGGATATACCTTTTGTATTATTTTGTTTGAAAGAAAATGTCAGAAACAAATTTGCTAGGGATGCACAGATATGAAAATTTTGGCCGCTACCAATATCTGATTTTACTATTGCTGTTATGGCCGATAACCAATATTTACCGATATCAATATCGGTTAAAAAAAAAACAATTAGAGATGATGTGTCGAGGTAGCTCAGAGAGAAAGAGCGGTGTGATCCTGAGAAAAGAAGACTGTGAAAAGGATCAAAGGATGGAGCGCCCAGGGTAAATGTGATCAAAAAGTACGTTTGTCTGTTTTTGGATCAAAAAAAAAGGAAGAGAGACATAAAAGAAGAGAGTCCACTCTTCTTAGGTAGTTTTGGTGTGAACAAAGTCAGAGAAAACAAGATTATTTGGGTGTTTAAAGATTGTTCAAGATGCTTTGAAAATGCAGGCAGCTCATGAGTAAATATCGGCCGATATCGATATTGATACTGATATTTCATGCATCCCTAAAATTTGGGGTTCTAAGTATTAAGTAGAAAGTTGATGATCTCTGCTTTAAGGTATGTGGAAAAAATGTTAGTATCGGTAATTAACTGAATGAGTTGTTGAATATCAGCATATTGGATAATGGCAAAAAAAAACAAACAATATCCTGCATCCCTACTCAAAATGCCAACAAAAAACCTCATATTTTATCCAGTGTCACCTCAGTCATGTTTTACCTGAGCTCCTCGATCGTTGACGAGCTCCACAGACCAGCGGCCTTCGTACTGGATCCAAACAAAGATCCCTCCGTCTGTGTCGCACGTCGCCAGCTTCTGGAAGGGCTCATTCCACCGCACCAACACCACCTGACGAGAAAAACAGAAAAACACAACGAGTCAGGCTTTTTCAGGAGATCACACCGACAAACTCGGTCCAAATTCTGTTTGGAGTGAAGTCAAAGGATGGAGCGGCCTATCAACTGATAATACGATGATCTCAGTGTCGTGTTGGGGCGCCCTCGATCCAAACTCTTCACCCTTCCCTGCACGTTGCTCTAAATCGGAGCGTCAGCTGAAATGCCTGAAATGCAGAAAGCGAGGAAGCAGATCCCATATTTCAAGGAGCTAAATTTAGCGTGGAGCTGGATGAAAATACCACAAAGTGGGTTAACCTCGTTTTGACAAAGTCGCAAAGGAGCTGAGAATATGCTGATGATATGACAGACCAGGAGATGAGATGATAACGTCACGGTGCGTGTTTTATTTTTCTGATTTTGACGCCTGGGTTTGTGTGTTTCTCCAGACGTGACTGAAAAGAGGAAAAGCTGAACTCGCTAAAGGAACAAGAGGAGGATGTTGATCATTTATCTGAAAGAGCAAAGATCAAACTATCATCATCATCATCATCCAGATTCCTCCTCCTCTTCCTCCTGTGTCTATCTGTCTGGTCCTCTGTAGCGTGACTCAGCCTATTCCCAGGGGAAAATAATCCTTCGCAGGGTGCCGCTCTGCTGTGGCCGGGCGCAGCACGTGGGCTGAACACGCTCAGACGCGCAGCACAGGGCTGCTTTTAGCAGAGCTTACGCTCTCTGAGGGAAAGTCCAGCAGATCAGTGGCTGAGAGTTGGATAAGCCTGCGCGTCTGGCTCTTTCACCTCCAGAGAAAATCATCTCATTCTCACTCCTTCGCTACTGTCACAGATTATAATCCAGCTCCAGTCCAACCAAACAGGTGTCGATCACTCTGTGGATCACACAGCGGCTGGAGAATTACCAACGGTTTAGAAAAATGAGGCACAAAACTGTGGATTGATCTCTCACATCACAGTTTCTCTGGAGTAAAAACATTATTTCTACGACAAACAGCCAAAAAGCCTCAGTCTATTGAAAGAAGAAACAAAGTGCTGCACTATAAGTGATCAATCTTGCTGAAATGGTCTCGATAACTGATTGTCAGAGGAAATCACAGGTTTTTCTCCAACAGGCTGAGTCGAAACTATCTGGAGTTATTTCAGAATAGCTATCAGGACTGAACAATTAATTTAATTTAAACCGGCATTGTAATTTAATAGTATGCAATTTTCAAATCACAAAGGCTGCAATTTTAAAAAAAAAGTTTCATATACACAGACCTGGAGGGAATGTAGTAAATTCTTCTCATTCTTCCTTAAAATGAGCCAAAAAAAAAATTTAATTTATATTTCTGCACTTTAGTTTGTGTTTTTGTTACTGTTGAAAGATCAGTAAGTTTTTTATACATTCAATATTTATATTTATGCTCACACAGTGTTTCTTTTTTATTTTATAAAACGTGCTTTCAATATGTTGATATATTTCTCACACTAAATAAAGTGCAGGGATTTTGTTTTATTTATATTTTTGTATTTTATTTAGGGTGAGATTCATAGAAGGGAGGATTCAAATTTACTTTTCATATTATTGTTCACACCAGGTCTGTTGTTATGCAGTGCTTTGCTCCTTTCTGTGATATTATTTAAGGTCATTAATGATCTTTTATTACATGTCTATAAGGCTTGAAGTTAAATCAATCAGTCAGTTTTCTGCAGTAATTGTTATAGTTAAATAAAGATATGTTATTTGTAGGGATGGGTACTGAATCAGTTACTTTTATAGGTACCGACTAGAGGTCGACCGATATGGGTTTCTTGGGGGCCGATGCCGATGCTTTCCAAATTTGGGCAGCCGATGCCGATATGCATAGCCGATTATTCCAATTTGATATTCAGGCCGATTGTTAAATAAATATATATTTATCACATTTTTGTGAAACGCAGCAATTTCTGAGCAACTAAAAGAAATCTATTACAACAAGTCGTGTCCAGTCCTCTGAACATTTATTCAGCTTTCAAAACAATGAAATATTTTGTCTGAGTAAACACACAATGTAACAAGCAGTAGCAAACATTCACACTCTTCTTAAAATGTCAAAAAAGAAATTTAAACTTATTAATATAATTTGAACAAAAGTATGTAATGTATCCAAGTGGTTCCACAAGTTTGAGGTGCTCATCTTTTTTGTGCCTGATCAAAAATTGCGTCATTTTATACAACGGATCAAAAATCGGCTTTTTAAAAGAAAATACGGCCGATGGCCGATAGAGACAAATGTCCAAATATCGGCCCGATATATCGGCAGGCCGATATATCGGTCTACCTCTAGTACCGACCAAATTCTGTCAAAAGTACCAGGTACCGATTCAGGTGAAATCAAAAGGTACCATGTTTAGGTACCTAAATGCATCCTTGTGACTGTGATGGAGTGGAAGAGTAGGGGGGGTTTTCCATGCTGGACATGAGCACGGCATTGCAAGGTTATATACTGAAGAGGAAATATGTTAAGTTGAAAAAGAGAGTGTACTTTATTATTAAAAAAAATTAATATCTTTACCACATTAACACAAAAAAAGTACCGAAAATTGGTACCGTTGAGTACCGTTACTCAGGTACTGGGCATCGGTACCATATCGTTTTAAATGTGAAAGGTACCCATCCCTAGTTATTCGTATCAATTCATCTCATTTTATCCTAACATGTAGGCCTGGCCCATTACAGAAAAGATTACTTGTATGTTACAGTATCCTTTGTCATTCTGATCATACTATAAAATTAGGGATGCACGATATATCAGTATCAATATCGGTATCAGCATCTGTATCAATACCGGTATCGAGCTGATATGTTATTGGTAGCATCTTGAACGATCTTTCAAGACCCAAATAATCTTGTTTTGTCTGACTATGTAAACACCAAAACTACCTGAGAAGAGTGGACTCTCTTCTTTTATGTCTCTCTTCCTGTTTTTGGATCAAGTTCATCCCGGGCGCTCCATCTTAGAGGATTTTTATTTTTTTTTTATTTTTTTTACCAGCATCGATATCGGTAAATATCGATCATAACAACAGTATTAATACCTGATACCGGATATCAGTAATGGCCAAAATTTTCATATCAGTGCATCCCTATAATAAATGATTTATTGCTTTTGTTCGGTGAATAATCAGCTGGTGACCTGTGGACCAAATCTGGCCCACCAGAGCTTTCTGTCCAGCCTCCAGGAATATTACTGAAAAACACCCTGGTAGTCAGATCAGAAGAAGGATGGAAAAAATGTGGAGGTATCAGTGGAAATGTACTAGTTCTCAAAATTGGAGGGAGTTTGGCTGGAAATGTTTAACAAGGTATTTCACTACACCCTACCAGAAATCTCATTATTTCAGCAACTTCCCAACCTGCTGGAGAAAATGTGGACATTTAAACACGAATCACTACCACGTGTTCTGGGGCTGTCCTGTTATTCTGGACTTTAAAGCTGCATTTCCACCGAGCAGTTCGGGTCAGTTCAGTACTGTTTGGGACACTTTGGTTCAGTTAAGCCTGATCCCGTTTGCGTTTCCACAACAAACTGTGCCCTCTTGTGGTGGGCGGCGTGTAAGCCGTAGCAGTTTACCCCGCTATTAAATCCAACAAAGAAGAAAAACGCGACACAGTAAACAAAGAGCACAGATGAAGACATTCAGCATTTCGTCTTCTCTGTGGTTGGCATGTAGCTCATTGACACAATGAACAATCAAGCTTTGTTTAAGAGAAGTCTGTGAGCCACCAGGAGAAATGCAGCTGCTGTCAGACAGGAAGTGACGATTCTTTTGACCAATCAACGGTCTGCAGTGTTGTAGCTCCACCTTCCAAGAGCGGATCAGTTCAGTCTGGCACCCGTACGTAAGGGTCCCAAAAAAGTAGGTCGCCTCGTCTCGGTTTTTAGGGATCCGTCCCGGGATAAGTCAGTGGAAACGCTGCAAAAAGCACGCTGTACCGAGACGAACCGAACCAGTCTGCTTGGTGGAAACACGGCTTTAGAAAGGGATACACAGAGCCATAAAGGATATTTTCAGACATTAGTGTCATTAGAAATAGGGATGTCCCGATATTACATTTTCACTTCCGATACGATACCGATACTGCAGCATTGAGTATTGGCCGATACCGATATTAATCCGATACGATATCAGCATTAAACATACATACTTTTATTACTTATTTTGTAGTATGTCTGTCATGTTGGAAAAGATGCATTCCGATACGATACCGATATTTGTTTTTTTGCTGATATCGGACTGATATCCGATATTAATATCGGACTGGGACACCTCTAATTAGAAAGTAAGACCTTGTTTTTTTGTCGTATGCCTGAAGATCTGCCAAAAAAAGGTAAATATTTTCGGTTGCGGCTACAAAGGCTGTAACAAAGAACTGGCTATCCCAGGAGAGCCCTTCTTTGAAAACATGGATGGACATCATGATAGATATTTACAAAATGGAAAAGAGTACGGCATGTGTTAATCAGAAACTGGAACTTTTTGAGTCAAGCTGGGAAAACTATATAAAGCCTCTCAGGCCAGACTTTTTTCTAATTTTTTGATTTTCCTGTTAAACACATGATCTTTCCCCACCTTTCTTTTCTTTTGTTCTATCTATGGTTCTTGTGTCATTTACGTTTAAAAAAAAAAAAGAAAAATCAATGTGACATTTAAGTCAAGTACATAGATGAGGTTTATATGTGTTTGTTTACAAGTGTTAATAATAAAGTTAATTAAAAAAAAAGAAAAACACCCTGGTGAACCCTTGTGCCATAGCCTGCCTCTGTTCAACAACAACCAGAATCTTGTTACCGGAAATCTTGGAGATTTTATTATTAAACCGTATCGTTACCGTACCCCATAGTTTCAAATGTAAAGGTACCCATCCCTACAGCTGATTTTTAGCCCCTGGACAAACGCAGTCGATGACCCCTGATCTTCGCTGACATTTCACAGGATTATCCTCTGAGAGTGAGAAGTGATCTGTCCCACACAAACACGTTGATATGAAGAAGCTGTGAGCAGCCCTGCAGGATGATGAGTCTACAGCCGGACCCACTGCTCCCTCAGCATTAAGGTGTCTGTGAGGCCAGATTTACCGCGCTTTCCTCCCACTCCTGGTGGTATAAATCCTGCTCCATAGGTGTGTCTCAGCTCACCAGATGCAGGAAAAAGGACACAGAGACCTGGTTAAATGCTGGCCAACAGCTTCAGTCTCTATCAGTTTATCATTTAGCCTCGGCCGTCACCTGATGCAGCAGCCTCACAGGTCAAAGTAAGAAGCTTTACACGTTGGAGGATCTGTGTTGTTACAACAGCCATGCACTGTCTGCAACCTCTCAGGAGCAAAAAGGATTTTGTGGACAGCATTATACAGCCTAATTCAGCTGCAGTCGGTATAAACACGGCTTTGGATTAAGAAGATCAGGCCTGACATCATTCATACGCCCCGCATCATAACCTTAAAAACAGACAGCAACAAAAGAAGAGACATCAGCGCTCGGTTTGCACGTGTGCTCACTCATCAGGAGCTCCACAAAAGGTGGGAATAATCTGTGTGAGTGTGTGTAAATTTAGCTCAGTCCGGAGATTAGTGTAGGCCGGTCAGGCATCCCGCGAGGGGACAGCTGAGCACCTCGCCGTGACGCAGCGATCTGGGAGATCAGACGTCACATGGAGGGAGACGCACAGACAGGACAACCACAGGACAAAGAGGGGTCAGAGGGATCACAGACAGGGAGGCACGTGCACGTACACACACACACACACACACATAGAGGCCTGATAGGAGTATCCTCAGTGGTTACCAGAGCAGGCAGAGAAACAGGCTGTTGGGACAAAGTGCTGACTGTCAAACACTAATTTTAAAATAAAACCACACTCTACGCCACAGTTAAACTGGAAATCTGCAAAATACCTGTTCTCTCGTTGATAATGCTAAAATGATTCCCTGTTTAGTTGTTATTGGTGCAGAAAATTCCCACAGATGGATCAAAATTTAGCAGAATTTGATGCTAACACTGCAAAAAAAGAACCCTGAAATCTTATCAAGTATTTTTGTCTTATTTTCAGTAGAAATTGTCTTTTTAGACTTAATATGAGACACATTTACCTGACCAGTCCAGAAAAATGTCTGATTTCAAGTTGGTTGAAGACAAAAAGAGGTCAGAATTGCTGCAACAAGTACAAAAAAAATCTGCCGATGGAACAAGAAAAAAGTTATTTGTGTTGAGACATTATTCTAGTTTCAAGAAAATTTCCAAGCAAACTTTTCTTCTTCAGCAATTCAGACCTCATTTTGTCTTTAAACAACTTGAAATCAGACATTTTTCTGGACTGGGCAGGTGAATGTGGCTCATATTAAGTCTAAAAAGACATTTTCTACTGAAAATAAGACAAAAACACTTGATAAGATTTCAGTTTATGCAGTGTAGCGCAGTGAACAGCTGCAGCTTATCTTCATCCCATCTCAGCCGATACCAGGAAAGAGAAAAGGAGACTCCATGTTTTTGATCCCTTTAATTCTGTTCTTTGGCCGGTAAGAGGCCATTGACAACTTCTGCTCAGGAAGCTGGCAGCGTCCCGTCTCCTGTGGTGCCGTGCTGTTGCTGCTCGCTGCAGCGCGGGCCGCTCGCTGCGACTCAGAGCCTGGAAGCTGAGCTGACCCCAGCAGTTTCCCCGAGAAGACCAAATCGAATCAAAGGACAGCTTTGGGGCCGCGTCGGAGTCAGCAGAAGCGAGAGGACGGCGTGACAGTGCACAGTCACGGTGATGCAGTCAGGAGCACATGGGTCCACAGCATCACGGCGCCCTGGCACGAAAGGTTTGTTTCTGCTGAGAAGGTCATGAGCCGAGCCAGACCGGCCACACGAACTGAGAGACTCTTTGAAAATTCTGCATTACGGGAAAACTTGGATCACGTAAATTAAGGACACCTCATATGGAGTTATCCGTCTCTTTAGCTGAATGTTAGAAACCAGCATTCGTAGCAAATGGGGAGAAAAAAAAAAAAAAGAGTGCTGCGCCAACATTTCTTGACTAACGCTCCGAGAAGGTCAGGGCTCCGTGGCAGACAATAAAAATCAGATACAGTGAGCAAGCATGACGAAAAAACTCTGCCCTTTCCCTCGACAACCTTTCTCAAACCTCTTCTCCGATTCAGGACATGACAAGATATTAAATCAGAGCCAAAACTCAATTAAAGAAAAGCGCTGCCTCGTGCTGATAAAAAAGCAAGAGGGTGGAGTTGAGAGGAGTGGTGCCTGGGTGGTTCTGCAGTGTTAGTGAAGGGGCTACGGGACGTTCAGGGGGAGGAGGAAACTCTTGGAAAGCAGAGAAAGAAGTTTGCTCTATGTTAGGATCAGGTCATATTGAAGCAGTTTTCTTGGCTGTAACAGATATCAAAAGGACAGCCTCTAAGACTGATTTTATTTAAGGTCCCACATTGTGCAAAAATCCCTTAATTAAGTCTTTTAGTGAAATTTGTGGTCTTTGTCTTTCCTCCCAGCCCACAAAATGTGAAATTAATGACCAAACCTGTTCTTAGTAGAGCTTGTGAATGTAAAATCCTGACCTAAAACCAGCTGTTTGGATTTGGGGGATTTGCCGACGTCAGCGATTCCCTTTTTGACCAATCAGGAGCAAGTCTGACCTGATTGGTCCACCAGAGCAAATACCCCCAAACCCCCTCTCCGCCTACTCCTCTCCCCGCAACTAGAGAGAAATTCTCTCCAGTAGCGGGGAGGAGAATGCCAAAACTGAAGAGCCATCACTGCTCTGTTTTTGGCTGTAAACAGCCACATAGTTCCATGCACAAGCTTCCCATCTCAGAAGAAGACAGACTAAGTGTCTAGAGTTCATTTATCAAGGAAATGTGCCAGCTACACTCAGTAAAACTGTGCATGTGTGTGCTAGTCACTTCACGGCCGACTGCTTTTCCAACTTTGGACAGTCCAACAGAGGGCTAGCCAATAGACTGGTCCTGAATCCAGGCGCATTACCAACCATCCTCCAACAAACCTGGGACCCTGGAAATGTGAGTATTTTAAATGCTGTGTGCTGTGGAGCAGATGGAAGAGCTTTTCCTCAGTGTCCCCCCTGTCTCTGTTAGCTTCAGGATGCTAACTTTAGCTGCGGTTAGCCTGTTGTTTTAGCCTGTAATGTTACGGTAAATGAGCTTCTCTGTTTTCTAAACATTGTGCACTCGGAGCTCGTGGCGCCGCTCTCAGTGACGTGGAAGAGCGGGGCGGTATCAGCGGTGGCTCATTTACATATGAAGGCCACGCCCACTAAATCAGAGCGTTCTGAACAGAGGGGCTATGAGAGCCTGGAAACAATGCTGCTGTGCTTGATTTATTGGCTTTTTGGACCAAAACATGTTACTACCATTTCATGAAGACATCAATGATCCATATCAAACTGCAGAAAAGGAGCAGGATATGGGAACTTTTCTCATTGAGTCCTACCGCTGATAGTAAACCATCAGAAATATTGATTTTGACCAGCATACGTGAGAGAGTTTGTGAAGCGATAATGACCTGAGCGCAGCCATCTTACTTATATTCTGAAGACTTTAAAAAGGAAATGTAGTTCACCTTGTGTTTAGCTGCTGACATTAGCATGATGTGCGCACTCTGTTAACTCCGTAAATGCAATGAATTCGTTCTTTATCACAGTCTGCAGCAAAACTTTTCATCCTTTCTCCTCCTAAATCCTTTCAGATTTATAGAGTAACTATTGGATAGAAGCTCTGACCCATACATGTCTCATGATCTACATTTAGGGGCAAAAAAATTGAGAAACCAACACTATTTTTAACAAATTCATTTATTTTTTATCCCTGATATGATGGTGTGCTCTGAAACAGCTCATCAGTGCAGAGTAGAATAATTCAATACTCGCTTACACATTCACATCTGTGCAGGATAAAAAGTGATATTAGTGTAGGTGTTTGAATCATGATGATTTATTTCTGTTACTTACAGAAACTACAGTCGCGTCAGTGAAGACAGATGATGAACAAACGTCTAAAACATTTTTAATGACACGCGATGTAATGCGATGTAATCCATGCCGTCATGAAGTTGGTGGATGGTGTATCAAAGACACCAGTATACCATCCAGCTCTACATAACAAACATCCTCTTTCCGTTGCTAGGCGCTACCCAAGTAGCTGCCTGTTGCAGCAGCTCTCTCGTCTTTGTCCGTTTCTTGTAATTTTTTTCGTCTCTTTTTCGTAATCTTTGTATTTGGAGTGGATCATCACTTTGTATGGTTCATTGTCGGTCACGGACACCAAACTTTTTGTGGCTTCGGCGATATTTTTTACTACTTTTCTCCTGTGTTTGTCTGGAGATCCTACATGTAACCATGGCTGCATTGTTTACATGCGAAATTAGCTGTTAGCAGCCTGTAGCATGTCAATGCTAACTAGTGTAGGGCTTGATGATTTCCCTTGAGCTGAGGAGGAGGAGGTGAGGACGACGTGCTGGTTCTCGGATGTGAGCTGGGAGGTGACGACGTGGACCTGTCCTTCCATCCATTGTTGTTGGGAACGTGGGATCCAGCCCCGGGGGATGGACGAGCTAGCTGTGCTAACTCAGCGGCATCGTGCTGTTCATGGACGTGGCTGACAGAGCTGACATCGGACGCCGGCGCCACATTGGAGGAGCTTCGCCTGCTGTGAGCAGACAGGATCCAGGAGGCAGAGACTGAACAGACTTCTGGGGAGGCTCAGTCCTGGACCCTGTGGAGGTGGAGACTGGCTGGGCTGGAGAGTGGTGGACGAGTGGTGGACGGGATGTCGTCATCTAATTTCTTATGAACTGTTTTGCACTTTCTATACTCTTTCTTACTTTTGTTTTCTTAAATGCTGCGGTGACTCCTGAATTTCCCCTCAGGGATAAATAAAGTATTTTCTATTCTATTCTATTCAAAGAGTCTAATACGAGTTGTTCTTCACCCTCCTGCACCATGCTGACTCAGCGTCCAAAAGCTCTTTGACCTTTCCCCACACCAACAAGGTTCTGACCTTATAAAGTATTTCACCCTTGATTACCTTAATGATAAACAAACGTAAATGTAAACAACCTCATTTATTATCTGCTCCTACAATCTGAAACTGAATTTAAAGTTTTAATATTCAATTTAACCTACTCTAAAAATTCTACTCTCTGAATCTGTGCTCGATAGCTCTGCCTCACAGACGTAGATGACGTGATTCGCTGAACTTAACTGAATTTTGTGAACTGAAACTGAATTTTGAATTTCTAAATTTTAAAGAATAGTGAGAATTTAATTTTTCTAGTAGGTTAAATGGTAGGGGATGCACGTTATTAGTATCAGCCGATATTGGATTAAATATATTGGATATCAGCAAACACACCAAATTCCACTGGTATGACTTTTTTTCACTTTTTGTGAATTTATCATAAATAAATATAAATGACAAGAATATATTTTTCTGATTTCGCTCAAGAAATGTATATTACATAACAAATGTGTGCACCATAATACAATAATCTACTTCTAATACAGAAGAGAGTTGATGATCTCTGCAATTATGTGCGCTGGAAAAATATCGATATCTGTATCGGCTTTTAAATATCGGCATATCAGATATCGGCAAAAAATCCAATATCATGTATCCCTATTAAATACAATTCCTAAGCCATGAATTCAATTTCAAAACATTGATTTTGATTTTAGCACCTCTTGTCTGTGGCTCTTCCAGTCTGTTTTGTCTTTGGAGGATTTTCATTTTTACCAATCCAGACCTCATTAATCAAAGTATCAAATCTCTGCTCTGAATCTGATCGACTGAGTGAGTTAGTCATGAAGAAAAGTCTTTGGCGGATCTTAGATTTCCTTTTGATTTGAGTTCACAAAAAATGTTTCTGTAAGCCTGACCGAGATATTTAATCCTGTGATGAGCACGACTCTACACCAGAGTCCAAATGTCTTTGTCTCATCCTGCAAACTCTTCTCACAGCTTCTCATGAACAGACAGGCACACCTGGGTCTGAGGAAGACGCAGACCTGAGTGTTACGCAACGTGTGCTCTCAAAGGGTGGATTAGCACACCAAAGCCATTTCCACTAAGCACATTTAGTGGGAACACTTTAACGCAGCGAATGGGTCATGTACTCTCAATCCCGTCCAGGGCCTCTTAAGTCAGGAGGCCGGGCGAGGAGAAAGCTGACGGAGACTCTCACGGAAAGGACGTGTGAAGGTAGTGACAAGCACGGCGCAGGGAGTCAGCCAAGGAGGAAGAGGAGGGGAGTGTGAAGACGGTATAATGAGCCCAGGAAGCTCTGCGAGGGCCGAGACAAGGTGGTGATGGAGGCAGCGTGAGGTGAGATATTTAGTCAGTCAGTCAACCAGCATCCCAATCCTCCTCTCTGACGGTTTGAGAAATCACAGATCAGAGCTGGTTTATTCAAAGACTCTACCAGGAATTATAACTGATTTATTTATAAGACTTTCCCAAGAAACAACTTTTAGAGGCATATGAGCTTCACACATGAAAAATGAGGGAGGGGAAACGCGGCGGCTGCATTCATCTCAGAGAGTAATTAATTCCCTCTGATCAGGGAAGATCAGCCACATCCAAGGAGAAGGTTGAAGAGCAGCAAACGAAACGCTCCAACATCGTGACTTCTGAAGGCGAACTCGAAAAGTTCATGGTCCTGTCTCAAAAATATAAGCCCCAAAGACAGACCGTGATCAGATGATGGATCGGTTTGAAGTCGTACGAGGGAAACCAACAGAAAAAACTCCCGTCTTTGGGTAATACTCTACCCCAGAAGCTTTTTTTCCCAATATTAAAAAATAACAATCAACTTCCTTTTATCCGGGCAGAGAAGTGAGTCCCGTCTAGGGCTGGGGGATATATCGAATATACTCGATGTATCGCGGGTTTTTACACGCGAGATGTACAAAATGACTATATCGCAATCATCGAGCACAAACAGCAACCTAAATTTTTTCAGAAGTTGGAACGTAATTCTCTTTGGTGATTCGCTCGTTTCACTCTCTGCTGCTCAGCTAGTGCTCCTCTCACAGCGACAACATTCTCCCAGTATTCTACAGGCTTGTCAAGATGCTGTTTAGCAAACTTTAAACCAGCCTCAACATGCCTTTTCTTGAGGAATGGAGTCTTGCGGGCTGAGCATCCATAGAGGCCATGGTGGTGGAGTGCATTGCCTGTTGTTTTCTCTGTAACAATTGTACCTGCTGCCTCCAAGTCTTTCTGGAGCCCTTTCAGGGTGGTCCTTGGCTCATTGAGTACTCTTCTGACTGTCTTTCTGACTCCCTGGTCAGAAATCTTCAAGGAGCTCCTGTGCGTGGCCTGTTGATGGTAAGGTGGTGCTTCTTCCACTTGTGAATAATGGCCCCAACGGTGCTGACTGGAATATTCAGGTGCTTTGATATAAGTCTGTAACCAGTTCCATTCTGATGCTGAGCAACAATCAGGCTGTGAATGTCTTCAGAGAGCTCTTTGCCTTTACCCATCATGAGGTGTGTGCTATTTAACTAATTGGTGAAAAAAACACCTTTTTTATAGGACCATCAATTTGCTCTAGCCCAGCTAATGTTGGTTTGCACTAATTGGAAGTTCAAGTAATAATTACTGACAGATTTCAGGTGGTATGGTGCATTTCCTGTACAAAGTATTCAGCCTTTCCATGCTGTGTTCAATACTTTTTTCCTGTGTTATCGTACTTAATTCACCATAATCATTATTTATGGACCTGATCGTTGTGATTTCTTTTCATGTGTGGATTATTTGAGTTAATACCAATGTCTGGGAGAAATTTTGTTTGAGTTGCAGCTTTGGAAATAAATGTGATTAGAAAAAAGTTGACGCGTTCAATACTTATTTTTCTCACTGTATGTTCACATGGTGCATGAAAATCGAAATCGAAGCATTTGAATCAATATCGAATTGAACTGTGAGGTTCTTAGCAATACCCAGCCCGAATGATGACGTCGGCAGACTATATGTGGAGCCATGTTTTCCCAAAAAATACTCATTACATCTAAATCAAATTTTAGCAACAAGACAAGAAATTCATGCCCACAAAGTATTTTTGTTAACAAGGAAAATATCTCCCTGAAGACAGACACTTTATCTTCCACTTTCTCTTCTAAAGTCGATGCTCATGAATTAAGACACACTGTACTTTCTAAATCAGAGTAACTACTACTTACTGTAGAAAACAACACCTGGAAAGAGTTCCTTTTGTAGCATTTTTGCACTATTATAATATCTCAAATGAACTCAGACATGTAAGTACTTTAAAGTTCCTCATACAAAGATTTAAAAAGGAAACATCTGCCGTCACTCCACTAAAAAACATTGAAGTGATTTTTTTTTAAGTCCAATATGCAACCAAACAAAACGCAAACTATCAGTTGACAGGATTTCTCCCCAAACCTTTGCTGCAGCGAACATTTCATGTCAACATGCTGACAGACGTTGTCAAGCCTGTCTCAGCCGCTCAGCGCTCACAGAGAACGAACGGACTCCCAGTGACGAGCTGCTCGGTCTGTTCAGCGTCGGCTTGTCAGAGGAAGCATTGATCTGTCCTGATGTGCGTCCCGCTGGGAGAGCTCAGCAGCTTCACATGTACAGGTACATAAAAAGACATGAAATGCTTCTACTTTCGTCTATTTTTAGGTTTTTCAGAGGTGAAACGACACACGGGGTCAGCAGCTCTGCTTCGATAGCACGATAATAATAGAATAATGACATTTGAGGCCAAATTTCTTTTAATACAACTATTTTTATCTGTCTGATCAACTTATTTTTAGCTTTTAAAAAACTGCTACCCAAGCAAATAGACTCCGAATGTTGATCTAGAGAACTGTCCAAGCAGATAGCATTAGCATCAATCCCATCAACCCAGTGATTAATCACCTTTAGCCCTTTAAAAAACACAGTAACACACAGAGCAGACGTGTGATGATAACAACAACAGGACAAAGGATAAAGGATAACCTGATAACTCAATCTGTAGACACAATTAGGAGACTACTTCTGATAACAGACTTGTTTCTGCATGAAAAGGCACAAAAACAAAAAAGAAATCTTGAAATTTGTTTTAATTCCAGCATCATTTAAATCCAAATGTGGTAAAATTGATCAAATAGTCATAATTAAAATTAGTCAACGCTAAACTTGAGTGGAGCAGTTGTATTTTCCAAATGTGTTAATTTTCGTCTTGTGCGTTCGAAGTAGGCTCCTCCTCCTTGGCTCAGTGCCAGCAGCAGCCCACACCTTCTGCCTCCAACTGCGACTACATGAACACATTCACTAGCCCAGCAACCACCCGTGGGATTACGTTTCTACGTGGGAGAGACTCAAGAGTGCCCCTGACTTAGCATGTTAGCACAAGCTAATCACAGGTATTTCGACACATACCCGGTTAGCAGAAAGCTAACTCGTGCTCTCCCAAATCCTAAAAGCGAGTGAAAGCAGAGCCAAGCTTCACCCTCGTGTAGGAAAAAGCTTTATCTGTATTGGGTTTCGTTTCACTTTGGTTGTTTTTCTTCCTTCGTGCTACGTCCGCTATCTTAGCCTCTTTCATTAGCTTCTCCACTCACTACTCAATGGGCAAAGTCACTTGCTTATTGTGCGCGCTGTGATTAGCAGATGTAACCGCGCTTGCTCTCCGCCCAGAAACATCCCGATAAAACCAAAAAACATCAACATTCAGGCTGAGGAGGGGGTTTGAGGCAGACACAGACACTGACACACGTGTTTTTTTTTAATGGAAGATCCTGCAGACTCTTTAAACTCAGTGTTTTCCAATTAAATGTGACAATAGGAAACTTCTGACTGTAGAATTATTGATAATATGTAGGAATATTGTTGCAGGCATAAGCAACACATTTTTGAGACATCACCCATCAAATTAGCAAAAGATCCAGTTGAAATAAAAAACAAACATGAATAAGTCATTATGTTTTAATTTAGACATTTGCTGGTGTGATTCTGAGATATGGTTGCTTAGCATTTCTGCTAAGCAACCCAGCTTTGTGAAAAGCACAAAGCGTAGAATACAAAGTAGTTTCCTCCCCTCTGTGGAAAAAAAATGGCAGAGGGAGACGAAACAAAAGGAGCTGGGCTCTGCATACATACACCTTGCTCCCTTTGAAGCTGTAACCTTGTAATTATCTTTTACCCAGGCTGACGGGGAATTAGACACAGGGAGGAGGAGGACGGACCTTCATCAGAGACGTACGACAATCCTTGGACCTAAAAAGCCTTTTAATTATCTGATGAACATCCTGAGGGAGTTCAGAGTTAGAGCAGAATGAGAGATGAGCTTCACCACAACACAGGAGGCTTTTACCACAATAACCTGTTATGCCACGAGGGACTGTATTTGTTTACCATGTGTAAACAACACACTTAAACCAGGCGTTTGCACTGAATCTCTGTAAATAACAACAGTCTTCATCAGTTATCTGCAGAGTCCAAAGATGGCCAACATCAGAATGATCCCAGGACACTTGGGTCCATACATCACGGGGAATAATGGACAAACTTAAAGATGCTGGCACAAGTATTGATCTTGAGAGACCCAGACTCCTACACGCTGAGTTCATGTTGCAATTTTGTGTGAGTGACTGAGTGTGTGTGTGTGAGTGTGTGTGTGGGCTCTTTCATAACGTGAGTGTAGCAAATTTAAGTGGGAGGACACTCATCACTACTGACGACAAGCGCTCAATGACAGAAGTGATATTTAAAAGGACAAGAAAGTCACGGGGACGCGGCTGCATTTACTGCTGAGTGTGTAGCTTTTCAAGACATGGAGAGGTCACCCCGACGTATCAATAAAGCTTTACCAATATTGAAATACGATATTGCATTGGCTTGAGTAGAGATGTGTAGGAAAAAGTACAAAACCAACTCCTGGATACATTTTTGGTGTAAGATACAAAAAACAGCCTCGCCCAACTGGATTCAGCAGCACTGGGATGTGCAATGATGTGTGTGAGCAAACAGATCTGTCAGAACTTGACAGAATTTATTAGTCTGTGTGATATTCACCACTTTCAGAATCCAGAAATTATGCATAGGGAAGACGAGCTGTAGATTCTGAAGCTTCAATCTTTTTGCTTTATAGAAAATCTAGAGCAGAAAAGAAGACGACAGTTCCTATTTTCATGACATGTTCTGGCCTTTTCACTTAGTTTCATTTGTATTTAATTGGTGCTAAATGTCCACACTGTTTGTTTCTGGATGTCAACAAAAAATTGGACAGACACTAAGTTGAAAAGCCTCATTTGATTTAGAGAAGCTCTCTTCATGTTATCCATTTATTTCATTTTTATTTAATGGTTAATCCATTTGTTCATCCAATAAAGTTTGTTTTTGAAACTGAGGCTGTGTCCGAAATGGCATACTAACGTACTACTCATACTAAGTGTGACGTCAAAAATAGTATGTAGTGCGTTCACATTAAATAGTATGAAAAGATTGTGTGCGCGAGAAATACCCGGATGTATACTATATTGGTAAAAATTTGAAGTATGGGAGGTGGGCATACTAGTCGCACTGACACGCCCCATAGTGAATCGCGAGCCCCGTATTTATAAACGTAAATACAGAATGAGATGACAAGATGAGAAGCGACTAAAATGGACTTAGCTCTACAGGGAAACCTAAACGTAAGTACAAAGAAATAAAGTGCCTGAGGCGACGGACAGATCGTCTTCGGTGTCTGCGAGCAGTAAACATTTTTTAATTTTTTGAAGAGTGATGAATTCGTCTTGAGACCGGTGTTAGCTAAAAATCATCCACTAGCGAACTTCCCGTTTTCAAAATAAAAGCACCCGTTTATCTCCTTTAAGTTCTTTAACGCTTTTGTAAATTGGGCTCTTGTTTGGGAGCGGACCGGAAGTTTCTTGGATAGCATATTGGCGCTCTTAACAGAATGTCCGAAATGTCGAAATTAAATTTGTATCCGTGCGGTTTATGGCCCAAATGACCACATTTTGGTTTTCTACGTGATGACTTTCTCGCCTAAAATGTTCTTAAAACTTTCAAATATGGCGAATCAACTGAGATATATGATAGCCTGGTGTGCTTCCATAGACTTATGTGTGCTTCCAATTTTTGTCATCGGAGGTTTTGAAATGCATCATGGGAAACCGAGTAGTATACTACGGTGTAAACGGTTGGCACTCTAATCATACTTATAGTATGTAGTATACAGTATATACACAACGACCATGTAGTATGTAGTATGTTAGTATGCCATTTCGGACACAGCCTGAGTTTTGAAGCAGATCAGCGTCAGTGGCCATATTGGAAATGGGGCGGGCTCTGAGCCTCCACACTAACAGCTATTACAGGGCGCACGCCTCTGTCGAACAGCAGAGCTGGGCCTCTGATTGGGCGAACTTGTGATCTTAATTTCTTCTAAACTGCCATGTTAGAAAAACATCCCCCCTCCATACAGTGTGTGCTATTAGAGAAACCAGCTATTCACCAAGGAGATATTCTTTGAACCAGGCTGTAAACATTTTTATTTCTGCTGGGAAAACGGCTTTTAAGCTAGCTGTGTATGTTATTTTCTAATCCCACTGATTCATTTTAACTTGATTTTACTTTTGTTTGTTTGTTGATTTTTATTTTTATTTTATTTATTTATTTTTTGATTTATTTATCTCAAACCTAAAAAACAGAAAACAAAAGGAAATAAAGAAATAACAAACAACAACCAAATCCAACAAGTACTATGTAAACCAAACTGTACTGCTACAGTACATTAACAAATTAAGCATGTGAGTGCAAACACATGCACAGCAACCAGTTTGAGAAGGAACAGAAAGAAGCAAACAAGCTTATCTAGTCCTGCCCCTTCAATACAAATTTTTACAAGTTTTAAAGTGACCTGAGTGTCATGAAAGGCACTTTTAGATAAAATGTGTTGTTATTAGAGATGTTCGATACCACTTTTTTTTGACCGATATCAGTACAAGTACACCTTCTTGAGTATTTACCTATACTGAGTACCAATACTACTAGTACTTCTGTATTTTTTCAAATAACCTGAAGTGCTACATAAAAAAAGTTTAACTGTTAACTCTTCCTGGTTCATTCACGTTGTCTGAACAAAGCCTGACGCACATTTGCTGGAGCAGCTGTTAGCGGCAAATACCTGCAAGGACGACTTGCTCAACGTAAGATTTTTTTCCCTTAAATATCGGCTGCTGGTATTGGCATCAACGAGAACCAATACCTTAAATAAGGCTGGTATTGGCCCGATACCCGATAAAGATATCAGTACTCGCCCATCCCTAATTATTATTATGATTATTATTTCTGGTACTTCCTGAGCCTCAAGAGGAAACTCGATGAACTGCAGATTTTAACACTCCTGCACTGCCTCATATTTTTAGAAGTTTGCTGCTTGGTTCAACCTTTAAATCCAACCATGCAGCCTCATGTGGATATGAGTAATAAATAAAGCTGTATTTTTTGTAGGGATGCACTGATATGACAATTTTGGCTGATACCGATATCAATATTGTTGTTATGACCGATATTTACCGATATTGATATTGGTAAAAAAAAAAAAAAAGTGAGAAAAGACGACCATGGAGAGGATCAAAGGATGGAGCCAAAGTACGTTTTGTCTGTTTTTTGGATCAAAAACAGGAAAAGAGACATAAAAGAAGAGAGTCCATTCTTCTTAGTAAGGCTGCAGCGATTAGTCGACATAATCGACTTGTCGACCATAAAAATTCATCGACGTAAATGTTAATAGTCAACGCGTCGTATTATTGTTTTCATTGTCATTGTCACATGGTGAAATCAAATACCAGGGGGTAATACTCATCTGTAACTTCAGTTCACAGCATGAGGTGCTGTGTTATTGGATACTTTAATGGGAAAAGATCACTAAGTTCACACATGAGGAATATTGATGAGGAAAAATCTCCACTCCCAGAGAGCACTGTGCGCTGACGGAGGCTCTGCGTCTCCGGCTTGGACAGCCTGACAGCTCCCGGAGTTTAGCGTCTGATAACGTGATCTAGAGAGTCTCCTTCACTCTGTTACAGACAGTTTTTCAGGATCTGAGTCACAAACTAGTGTCAAAACTCCCCTAACTTTAGAAAAGAGAGGACATTTATCTGAGGGGGCTCTCACTCTCAAGCTCACACTGCAGCAGTAACACTCAGCGGGAGGAGGAAGGGCGGAGTGAGCATGAGCAAATAGCGCATGTAGAGAAACAAAGCTAAACGCGTTGTCATGGAGAGCTGGGAGAGAGTCAGACGGGATCATACAGAGAGCAAAGCCCCAATAAGCAAATAAACATTAGAAAACAAGCCCAAAGTCACTGATAAGCGGTCTGTCCAACACTGCATACAACAACTTAATATCCCTGTTACCTGCTTCATTCATTTTCAGATTTATTTATTTTCTTTGTATAGTAGTCTACTTAAATTTTTTATGCCATCATGAATGAAATAAAGACAAACAAACATGACACAGGGCTGACCAATCAGAGATGAGAACCTAACTCTGGGTAAATGCAGTGAAAATGCAACACACAGGTTGAATTTTACAGGTCTGCACATTTTAAAGGCCACATTAGGTTGAAACACAAAATAATCGTGATTAATCAACTAATCGAAAAAATAGTCGATAGATTAGTTGACTTTAAAAATAGTTGTTAGTTGCAGCCCTATTGGACTGTAAGAGTAAACAGACTGGCCTTTTTATTTTTTATAATTTTATTCTATATTTTGCATTTTGCTGTGCAAAACAGTGTTGTTTAATTAGCTGTTATGAGAGAGATCGTTTTGGCACGTATTTGGATACCTTATGGTTTTGAAATAATCGAACAACAGAAAAATAATTGTTAGACTAATCGTCCAATTAATCGTTAGATTAGTCGACTAATCGATTAAATAATCGCCCGATTAATTGTTTTAAAAATAATCGTTTACCCCCAGTCCTACTTCTTAGGTAGTTTTGGTGTTTACATAGTCAGAGAAAACAAGATTATTTGGGTCTTGAAAGATCGTTCAAGATGCTCTGAAAATGCAGGCAGCTAATGACTAAATATCGGCCGATACCAATAAAATATCGGCCGATATGGATATATTGTGCATCCCTAATTTTTTGTGAATTAAAACATAAACAAGTATAGAATTTAGTATTTAAGCAAAAAATACTTTTTTTTTAAAGAAGATTTATATGAAAGTTCAAACAAAAAAAACTACATGAAGAAGATCCTGGTAAAAAAAAAAATAGAGGAACACTGAAATTTGAGTCTAGACTATGAATGTTCAAAAATCCTCCACCATCTGACATGAAACCTCAGTGACAGTTAAAGGCAAATTACACTTCATTAGGATCTAGATACAAAGACATCTAACAAACAGTGGTGCAGTTCTTGCACATCGATGGAACAAGTCAACGTCTCATATCTGGTAAATCAGAGCGAGCGTGGTTTAACCTCCTCCACACTGCACTGATCAACAAAGCTGCCAGAGGAAATTTTACCAAATTCAAGTGGGCCGAGTTAAATGACATCTCCACTGTGCTTCAGTCCCTCTCTGTGGGGACTCATCCACTCTCCGCTCAGCTGCCTCAGGGAAAGCTGACACAGCACCTTGCTCCATCTGACCAGCAGCTACACCCACCAGAGGAGAAAACACAACCTGTGGTCGCAGCACTGACACACACCGTGGGGAACATTTGTAAACATAAAGGGGAATGGGTGGGCAACGATCAGCTGGTATTTGTACTGAAAAAACAGCCTCAGATGGGAAAAGGTGGAGGAAAAGTGTAGCATCACAGTGTTTTAAAGCTGTTTTCACATTTAAAATGAAGTCATCAAACTTACCTCGCTGTTGTGTCCTCTGAGGTTGAAGTTGACCCTCTGCGGGGTGGGCCGGTCCCGTCGACAGTGGCTGGACGTGAACGTCACCCCGACAACCCCTCGCCCGTTGCCGGTAGCGAGCCAGCCTTCTTCGTAGTAGCGCTTCCTGCACACCGGCTTCTCCTTCTCGCTCTTGGGCACGCGGCCCTTCCAGGACAGGCACAGGATGTTGGAGTCACTGCAGAGGACCGGGCCATGCTCCACGGCGGCGAACATCCCTGCAGCACTCTACACAGCCCGTTGGGTTTAAAAGAAAAATAAAATATCACCCAGAGGGAGGCGGGAGGTTTTTCAGAGGGGTCGGTACCGTTAGGAGCGCCTCTCCTCCGCTGAGGTTACTGGTTCTGTGTCAGGTGTGAGACAACGGTGCATAGTTCTTACGTTTTCCCTCGGTTAACTGGTTATTTGCAGTAATAAAAGGTGAAAAACTTGAGGTCACAAAACTGTGGGGTTAAACATTGCTGGACTGAAGGTGTTATATCGCCAATGGGCTGCATACACAACTAAAAGGCACTCTTTCAAGTCATTTTGATGATTTAGATCCGTGAAATACCTCGTTGATGATGTTTCAATGACAAGGCAACAGATGAGAAATACTTAGAAATCCCTTGTGGCGGATCCAAGACTCAAATAAACATCCACGAAACCAAAAAGCTTATCTTGTAAACTCATCAACAGGCAAGGCATCCATTCCATCAAACGGGGTCAGTGCTTCAAGTTGATGAGGGAAGCGGTACTGTCCAGTTCAGTGTATCATCTCTGGGCTCCGCGTCCTCCTCATACGACCCCGGCCGTGTGTGTGAGAGGAGGAGCAGGGACTCCTCTCCATCAGCTGTGAGCCGGCAGGAGAGCTGCTTCTCCCGGTAACGTCATCACGTCAGCCTGTCTGCCTTTTCAACCCGCTGCGAGGATCCCATGGAGGACTGCTTGATAACAAAAAGGAGAAAGAGGAGTTTTTTTTCGTTAAAGGGGACATATCATGCTTGTTTCTCCTTTTCACTATGCCAGACTACAAGCTGCCCTCAGTACAAGTCATTTAGTTCCTTCATTTCCCCACAATAGTGTTCTCAATATCCTCATTTTAGGCCATTCTGAAGATCTCGTTGAAACGCTCCATTTCCAGAATGACCTCCAGTAACCTCGCAACGTCACAGCCCTTTGTGCTCTGATTGGTCAGTTCTATCAGAGGGGCGGAGGGGGTAGAGCCAGGGGGCGGTTTTTGCAGAATGGCAGTATTTACAAAATCACCACATTGGATGGAGCAGACCGAGCGAGTTTGCTGTTTGCCAAAACTTCACCGTAAGGCATTGATAGCACTAATAAAATGGCAGAGTGTAGGATACGTCCTTTTGTATTGGACCCCGAGTCAGACCCAGACAGTTCTGCAGCTCAGGAGGAAGAAAATCCACCTGGACACAGATCATCTCAGGACGCTTCAGTGTGGTGAGTCAAAGCGGTACTGTAACATGTATAGTCTATACGTGGAAATATAGGCAGACTTCACCAATAAACTATTTCTATGACAGGGCTCCATCCTGCTCCTTCACTTTTCTCTGTCTGTTTTATCCATCATGCTGAAAGTGTCGTCTAAAGATCGCCTCTACCGTCAGTTCCTCACTATGTTATTACCGCAGCATTATTGTGGTCCAGGTTACTACAGTGTTTTAACTGCTAATTCACCACGTAAAGCCAAGCTGCTCAGCAGAGCAGAGTCCCTGCATCCAGCACTCAGTCGGTCGGCTCTTGGTGGGTGTATCCCTCGGCGGCGGTTGTGTGACTAACTGACATCACAGAGGAGGAGCTGCTTTATCAGATCGCTCCAATAAAAATAAAGGATCCTCGTGTCGTCACGACGGTCAAAATCTTGCGCCAACTGTCAATGACCTATTTTCAGAGGCATCAAATCTCGTTCTAGGATATGAGAAAAAATACAACATCTCATTTTTTTTAAATTCAGGGGGTGAAAGGTTTTGTTTTCAAATTTACTATATCATATGTAAGTATTAAATCAGGCATCAGCATGATATGTCCCCTTTAAACGTCGATATTAAGGCGGACTGTGTCACGAAACAAGCAGAGGGAAAGTGCTCCAAGCTTTCAACCGCCACCCACAGCCGTTAATTTAAATATTAATGCGCGAGCCTAAAATTACCACTCACTGTGCAATCACTTCAGGACTATCCTGCTCGGCGGAAGGGTATTTAACTAATTGTTGAATTATTGAAAAGAAACCATGCATCATGTAACACCGTTTTATCAGGCTAAACTAATGTAGCAAAGCAGCTACACGCTAATAACGTTAAAAAATAACCAACATAAGACAACCGACGAGGTTTGAGCTTTATCTTAAAATCATCAAATGATAAAAAATGATGTTTTCTAACGGAGCCGAGCGAGGTCTGCTGAGGTAAACCTGTAGATACCGACGGACGTTTGGATTCGTGATGCAGTCAGGGGTCCACTTGTGATAAAATGAGACTAAATGAACAAAAGGAAATTAATCGACTTTTAGGTTAAACTGTCATCAAAAATATAACATTTTCTACTGTAATTTCAAAAAATGACAAGAAAGCGGTTGAGCAGCACATCCACAAACACATCCAGCTCATTAATGTTCGGTCATTGACGTTTAATTAAATAACATTAAAGTATGTCGACGAAAAAATCAAGACCCAGAGATAGTAACGGCTTAAGAGCACAGCCGAAGCCCGTAAGATGATGCAAAAAAAAAAAAAAAGCAATCACCCTGAGCTGCCTGCTAGCTCCAACTAGCTTCATCCTGGATGTTGGATAAAGATACAGAGCTATGTGGGCTTCATGGATCAAAACATCTCAGCGCCGGGGTTAAGCTTTCCTGTTTTTTCCTTTGTGGAGTAATACTGCGCCGAGATGCCTGGAAACGTGACTAACGCTTCTGTCTGCCTGAGCTGTCCCATCCTCAATAACAATCCATGTTAGCTGACCGGCTAACCGACCAGCTAACTAGCTGAACCCGAACCACCCTGAACGGATACTGGCTCCGTCCATCAGCCGCTGGCACTTGTCGCTAAGGCTACGGCTAGTAGCTAGCCAACAATTTATTCCGAAGTTGATATTTTTCTTTTTAGCATTTAGCTGTTTTAAACAATGGCATGTCGATGACACTGCGGACCAACAAGCAGAAAAATACCAGACCTGTCGTCAACAAAGCCGGAGAGCCATCAATGGGCTGTGAACGCTTACCTCGTCTCTGTACTGCTGCTTCTCCCTCCGCCTGCAGCCTGCTTCTGTCCGCTCGCAGGGCCCGACAGCTGTGTCACGTGACAGGCACGTGATTCAGACCAATTACATTTTGTCAGTTCACATCAATACATTAATGTATTGTAATGTAATGGAAGCTGTCTACGTATGGAAGCCTGTATCTGTGGAAGCCCATCAAAATAATAAAAGATCGAAAGTGGGATAATACAGTGATTATTATGATATAGAAAGTCATAATTGTGAGATGAAAAAAAATCATAATTATGAGATTAAAAAAACATCTAAATTATATTAAAAAATTGAAAGTCCTAATTTAAAAAAAACACTTAATTATGAGATTAAAAGTCCAAATAATAAGAGTGGGAAAAAAACGAAATTATGAGATTGAAATATTGTAATTATGAGACAGGAGAACCGAAAAATTAAAAGTCATAAAAAGGGAATAAAACGCTAAAATGATAAAGTTGCAAAGTCATAATTGAGAGACAAAACTTTGAAATAATGAGATCAAAGCATAGGATTAAAATCGAAAAGAAATAAAAACTCTAAGTAATTACGAGATTAAAGTCCAAATAATGTGATAAAATTTCTTAATAATGAGATGAAAAGTAAAAAATTTGAGAAGAAAATTCATAATTATGAGATTATAAGAAATGAAATTAAAAAAAATTAAAAAGTCCAACTTATAAAATAAGAAGTCTCAATTATGAGAAATAATTTCTTATTATTAGATTAAAAAGTCAAAAAAATGTGATAGAAAGTCACAAGCTAACAGTTCGAATTTATGAGACTAAAAAGTCATAATTTTGAGATTAAAAAAAATTATATTATGAAATTAAAATGTCATGATTATGAGATAAAAAGTCGAAAAAAAATTAGATAGAAAGCCATTTTAAGATTCAAAAACTATTAAAAAAAAATTAATAATTATTTTGAGATGAAAAACATCTAAATTATAAAAATTAAAGTCTTAATTATGAGATTAAAAGTCCAAATAATAAGATAGAAAAAAATCAAAACTATAAGATTAAAATGTCATAATTATGATGTAAGGAAAATCTAAATTATGAGATTAACTGTCACAATAAGGGAATAAAACGTTAAAATTTTAAGATTAAAAAGTCATAATGGTAAGACAAAAGTCGAAACAAGGAGATAAAACTCATAATTATGAGAAGAAAAGTCAAAATTATGAGAAAACAATCATAGTTGTGAGATTGAAAGTAGTAGGAATAGTAGGATTATTAGGGTTTTTTATTCAGTCAACATACATTTTACAATAATTGTCACAAAATAGACATTTTAAACAAACCAGAATTCTAATGAGTAGTGACTGAAAAGGCATAGGCAGAAGCAAAATGCTTATCTGAGCCTAGCCCATATATTTAAACAAAGATAAGCTACCTCAAAAAATACATAAATAAATAATCAAAGATAAAGAATCAACATTGATACATCATTACATGATCAACACTTAAAATTTTCAAAGATAACTTTGGAGACCATTTTTCTGAAGGTATAACATGAATTGCAGGTTTTTATATTTATGTTTGCATCATTCCATAGTTTAACCCCAACAACAGAAACACATCTCCTTTTAAGAAAGTCATAATTATGGGATTAAAAACGAAAATTATGGAATCAACATACAACATAAAGTCAAAATTATGAGATAAAAAATTCTCAGCATGAGACTAAAAAAATCACAATTTTAAGATTAAAAAATTACATTATAAAATTAAAAGCCATATTCTAAGATAAAAGTCGAAACTTGGAGTTACAAAAGTCAGAATTGTGACATATTTACATGATTACGAAACAATATTTGTATTTAATTCATGAAATACTGATCAAAAACATCGATCATTTAACCTCCAGGACACACGGGGGCAGCATTGTCTCTTTTAACTCCTCCTGATTTCCACCTTCTCAGAAAAACATGGCTGCCTCCATGTACCTCAGACGTGAATTATGCTCTCTGGCAAGGATATTCAACGAAATCTCACATTCGGTAAATTATCAAACGCATTTTTCCTATTTTTGGGCAACATACACTAACGGTTTACCAACATGGCGGCTAAAAATAGAACATGTGTCACGTATTTGTTAGAAAACTTACTGTCCCGGTGGCTGAATGCAGCTGTAGCACGATGGTTGTTTTGTAAATGTCATTTCTGAATGTTTACATATTCTATTAACACTCATTTTCAGGGATTGAGAGTTTTGGGTGCTGGTTCAGCTCACCGGAAATGCAGTATTATCAGGTAGGAAACGGCCTCTTCCTCTGGAATTATAATTGTCTGTTAAAATGATTCTGCTAAGTGTTATTCATCTTTCTCTGCAGGCCACATCTCCCAGTGACAGCCAGCACTTCCTTCCACACAGCATCAGTGTTTTTATCTGCACCTTCATCAGTAAGTACACACATAATCTACTATCTTACTGCTTTTTTTCTTCAAGTGCTCACAGTTGCACCTTTAATTTACGCCTAAACTTCCTCCAGCTAAACAAAGATAAAACTGAGGTTGTTGTTTTTGGAGCCAAATCAGAGAGAGTCAAAGTCAGTGAGCAGCTCCAGATGTTACAGTTAAAAACCACTGACCATGCCAGAAACCTGGGTGTTGTCATGGACTCAGATCTGAATTTTAACAAACACATTAAGACAGTTACAAAGTCGGCCTGCTATCACTTAAAGAATGTGTCCAGGATTAAAGGACTGATGAGTCAGCAGGACCTGGAAAAACTGGTCCATGCTTTTATCTTCAGTAGGCTTGATTACTGTAACAGCGTCTTTACAGGTCTCCCTAAAAAATCAGTCAGACAGCTGCAGCTGGTTCAGAACGCTGCTGCTCGAGTCCTCACAAAGACCAAGAAAGTGGATCACATCAGTCCAGTTCTGAGGTCTTTACACCGGCTTCCTGTTTGTCAGAGGATAGAGTTTAAAACACTCCTGTTGGTTTACAAAGCTCTGAATGGACTAGGGCCAAAATACATCAGTGATCTTTTGATCCCATATGAACCACCAAGACCACTTAGGTCTTCTGGATCAGGTCTGCTTTCAGTCCCCAGAGTCAGAACTACACATGGAGAGGCAGCATTCAGCTTCTATGCTCCAAATATCTGGAACAAGCTGCCAGAAAATATCAGGTCTGCTGAAACTCTGAGCTCATTTAAATCCAGGTTGAAGACCCACTTTTTTACAGCTGCCTTTTATTAGAGCATTTTAACAAATCATTTTAATATATTGTCTTTAATTTTGCACTGCAAATTTTATCTTTAAATCTGTTTTTATCTTATAATCTGTTTTTCAAATCTGTTTTAAAATCTATTTTAATCTTTTGTTTGTTTGTTTGTCTTTTGTTGTTTGTTTTATTGTATCTTTTTAATTGATCTCATTTTTAATTGAATTTTAATTGTTTTCTATAATTTGTTCTGCCTGTAAAGCACTTTGAATTGCATTGCTGAAATGTGCTATAGAAATAAACTTGCCTTGCCTTGCCTTACGTGTTGGATTACATTTGTTTCCTGGCAGATTACTGTCACAGAGGAGCCAGATACACTGTTTCAGAGAGTGTCACTGCTGGTCAAAGGTCATGACAAAGCTGTGTTGGACAGCTATGAGTTCTTCGCCACAATGGCCGCTGAAGAACTGGGCATCAACATCAACAAAGTGTGAGTATTTATTGTATAAAGCTGCTTTTTAACTGCACAAAAATCACTAACATGTCATAAAGACAAGTTTTAAGCAATTGTTCTTGAATTTCTCTTCTATAGATATGAACCTACCAAAGACATTGACAGGCTTACAGTCTTAAAGTCAGTTCATATCTTCAAGAAGCACAGAGTCCAGTATGAGATGAGGACGCACTACCGCTGCATTGAGGTACCAAGACTTCAAATGTATCTTATTATATTTTTTGTTATCATATTTTAACAGCAAAGAAATTGGTTTGTGCCTTTAAAATATTTGATCTCTTCTGCATGATTTTGTCTGTGCCCCTGCTAAATTTCATCACGCTACAACACACTATAGGTTAAAAGATATAAAACCTCAAAACTTCCTTTGTATACAAGTTTTTTTAATGGGTGTAAAAATAATTTGGGGACGAAATCCAAATTAAAAAAAACTTAACCATGTTGAATCACCTGTGGTTTGTGTTTTCTGGGTCATGATTCTTGTCCTTGTTTTCCAGCTGTCTCATTTAACGGGCTCCACGGTGCAGGTTTACCTGGAATACATTCAGAGGAACCTCCCTGAAGGTGTAGCCATGGAGGTGACAAAGGTAAGCGTCAGACATACACTAGCAACAGTCCAACCATCTGATGATGATGTTTCTGTATTTATGTGTCATTGATTGACTTTGTCTCTCTTTTACATCAGACTGCCATAGAGAAGGTTCCAGATCACATCCTTAAACCCATGTGGGAGGACAACCCTGTTGAGGACAAGCCCAGTCAGTGATCACCTGTCCCTAAGCCTAACCCTGCAATATTTAAATATGGCTAACTCTGACTCATAACCAGCTAAACATTTTGAATTCAACATCATCAAATGAATCTTTCAACACCACAAAAAAAATGTTGATCTTGGATAACTTTTGTTAGCATGTAACGGTGTGTGACTTTTTTATTTTGAGTTTTTTTTGATGTTGTTGTTTTTTCAATAAACAAATACCACATTCAGCGCTCACTCTGACTAATCTTCTTCTTTGTTATCCAGCCAAGGTCAAAGTTCCTCTGCTAAAAACTGGTCAGAGCAAATATAGGTTTGTCATCAGTCGAGAAAAGTTTCACACAGGACACAAAAACACATTTTTTCTTTGATAAAATCACTTTTATTGAAGAATTAGTTCATAAACATGACTCAGCACGTCAGAAATGATTGGTCTCCTGCTTGATGGAAAAAGTGTTGAGGTTAGTGTAATGACTGGAAACAAACTCCTGTCTTCTGTAGGGATTCTTGTTTTTTTTAGGTCTTTGTTTATATCAGGACTCACACAATAAGATGTGTCACCGCACCGCACTGAGTCTTCAAATTAATCATTTAGCTTACCACAGTTTTTCGCATCCATCCTAACAACCAGTTCTTTGTCAAACTGACTGTGCTCCTACCACATTAAGTTAGTAATCATTATACTTTTATTCTGAATTCATCACATTTTCTTTTGTTTTTGTTTGTGTAATGCAGGCCAGAGAGTGTCTCACAGGTTAAAAAATATATATCTATTTTAATTCTACAAATGTTAGATAAATTAGAATTATAGAACATCCAATACTAAAAATACGCCTTTGTTAGTCATTTCAACTTATTGCACAGGAGATCACTGAATTATCTAAGTCTTACCCATAGATTGCCTTTACTTCATTTGAGCGATTTTTCCTCATCTCACCTGGATTTAAGTCATTCAGGAGCCAGAAAATCTACTTTATCTTCACAATAGAGACTATAAAGTGTATAAAATTCTATAGATAGTTGAAATTTAAGAGAAAATAGTCTATAAAGGGAGTTCTTCGAATTCATGAGATTGTACATTTAATGTCTCAGTTTTAAATTTTTGATAAAATTGCAACAATTTTAAAAAGTATTGAAACTTACAAAATTTGCAAAAAATATTCAAAATAAAAAAACAAAATAAACTTTTAAAAACTCAAAATTAAAAAATAATTAAAATGTTAATTTGCAAAAAAAAAAAAAGAAATTCAAAAAAGATTTTTTTTGCAATTTTAGAAATGTGCAAAATGTGCTTTTTTTTATTTAAAAAAAATTGACAATATTTAAAAAAAAAATTGCTATTTAAAAAAAAAAAGAAATGTGAAATTCAAAAAATGTCCCCAAATTCAAACAACTTAGAAATTGCAATTATTTTTTGAATTTTTGAAATAATACTTGAATTTGATAACACATTGGTTATACACTAGCTTAACTCAGCATTTTTCTGGCTCCACAATGAGGCACCTCTGACGGGGATACTCTGTATATATTCTATATATGATCTATATTCAATCTTTGGTCTCACCCACTAAAACATTGACTTAAATTTTTCTCTAGTATTACAAAAAAAAAGGCGAAAACTGGTCAAACTGTGGGTTACTTTGAGCAGCAGTATCTTGCGTTTTGCTACCTCAAATAAATTTCTTTCCAGATAATATAAGTTGGCCTTTCAGCTCCTACAATAAAAGGTTTTTAAGTTCTCTAGCCCAGCTTCAAGCGGACTTTCAGACACCAATCCTGAAACCTAAGATTCCGAAATGAGTTCAGAAATTCTTCGTATTAACTTTTACAGCTTTGCTTTCTCCCTTATCAGTACAAAAATACTGATTCATAGATCTTTTCTAAATTGTTCCTGATCATTCTTTTCACAGCCTGAAGACTTACCGTCTGCTCTGATTAATATGACACTTACTGTAAAAACACTGGATGTAAGTAAAGGATCAGAGTACCGTACCATCTTACCTCGTGGTCCTCTGTCTCTCAGCGGCGTCCGTCCTGAAAGAGAGAATCTCCAGGAGTCAGAGAGGAAGGGGTTGAGGGATTAAGACACAAGAGGAGGCTCACCTTTTCCAGTGGAGCGCCGGCCCTCAGGCGTCTGTCACCGCCACTGGTGAAGGAGGGGAGAGATGTGAGGGAGGAGGACCTGGGCTCCTGGGGCCTGGGAGGTTAACTGTACTGTGTGCCCCCCTTCAGGAGACAACAACAGTCAGTCTGTTACAATCAGCCAGAGACGGGACAGAACAAGAAGGGACTGCAGAGTGAGACGGCTGCAAAATGAGGAGAGAGTGCTGAAGAGGAGGAGACAGAGGAGGAGAGGGCGACAGCTGTCTGAGGCAAGTTCATGTCAGAGGAGAGCTGGGAGTCTGCAGCCATGTGTGAGTGGTCTGCAGAGCCTTTGGACAGTGATCTGTTTGTGCAAGACGTACAGAAAACATCCATCACAGCCTCTTTGAGCCACTCAGCGTTAGCGTTTCAGCATTTCTTTTTTTAGAGATATATCAATATTTTTACTGATCAGGGTTTCTACAGCTTTAAGTTAAGACTTTTTAGACTTTTTAGACTTTTTAATTCCATTTTAAATTAAATTAAAGACAATAAACACAAATGGAAAAACACCACATCATTAACACATGATTAGGGACAACTAATCGAGTCCCAGCTGCTCATGATGTTACCATGAGAGTCACTCTGTTAAATTAATTAAAATTAAATAAATACATTTTTTCATCTATTTGAAGATTTGGGATTATTTTTAATCATACTACCATTTGGTAAATTTTTTAAAGACTTTTAAGATTATTTTTAAGGCCATCTAAGGCCTTGTTTTTAGTTTCATGAATCCAATGCCTTTTATGGCTTTTTAAGGATCTGCCAATACTGATTATCAGTAGTTAAGGAAGCCAATAACAAATATCTGGGCCAATATTCATTTGCAGTAAGAATGAAAATATCAAATTTAATTTCTTATCAGCCGCCAGATTAATAACAAAAGGCTGATCTGCTTCAAAATGCTAAATATCAGCGCTGATCATCGGTTTATCCCTGTTTTTTTTTTAAACCTAGTACAGAATGAAGTAAGTTTGTAACAACTCTTTCTTGCAATATATCTAATAATGCTTGAACACCTGCTTATTTCTTTTTAAATGGAGCCATATTTGTAAGGAACATGCGTTTATGGGATGAGCAGCAGAGCGGAAGATGTTGGTTGCTCCAATGAAAAATCTGTTGAATCTTCTCTGCTGATGCCAAACAGCTCATCCTGCTGTTGACTTCTTTTTGATGACGCAAAAATTCAACAAGCGTCAATCAGGTATTGATAATAAGAAGAAACTGACTGGCCCAGCTGATGGTTTAAATGTGTTTACATTTCATTACAAGTAGCACCTTTGGTGACCAAATTTGAATTTATTTTATCAAATCAACTTTTCATAGTTCTTGTTTGTCTCATTTGTACAGTAAGAAAAACAACTTAAAAACTGCTAAAAGGAAGATCTGTTTTAAATGTGACTGCAGCGCCACCTTCTGGCCCAGAGTCGAACACACCCTGTTGTAAAGATGTGACTTTCAACGTCAGTAGCCGTCCATATGTAGTGCTATCGGCAGCCAGACGTGTCTGTAATGTGTAACGTTAGTGAATCCTGGTTATGTCCTGTCAGTCATCTACCAATCAGAGCTAACGTAACCTCACTCTTCATTTCATTGATAGACTCTCAAGTTTGAACAGACCACTGCAGAATAACTGCTGACTGTGGGTTGGAATCAACATTAGCACAAACAGATTAGCCCTTTTAGCCGTTAGCTCGTGCTCTATCTCTCTCCTGTTTCTCTTTCTTCTGCTCTTCTGTCCTTTTTCTGTCTGACAGTTACGCTCCATAGAGTGATGTCATAGAGACTCTGATGTGCCATAAATAAATCCAGGAAGCTACGAAGAAGCTGCTAAGTAGCCTTCTGAAATTACCTATATTGGTATATATTGATAATTTAATTTTAAAGTGTGGATTAGGATCAGGGAGATATCTAGAAGGGAGACTTTTTCGAACTCCTCATAGCCCCTTACAGTGAAGCCTTTTGGTGTCTGACAAAGTGTGTAAAATACTAATAAGACACTTGAAAATGACAATAACAGGAGCAGAGTTATAAAGTGAAGGTAAAAGAAGCTAAATGGATTCATAAAGTCTGAAAACCCAGAAGCTAAACTGTTTAAATTTGAGTCAACTTGATTTAAATTTTCCTCCAATGGTGCCATGATGATTGTACTCCAGTGTGTTTGATAAGTCTTGGCTGCTTCAATGTGATAAAACTTTACTCAAGTTTATATAAAAAATACATAAAACTTGGATAAATAGTAAAAGTCTCCCAGAAAATACTTTAAATTACTGATGTAAATATTAAAATAAGCAGAAAGTTGTGGTTGTATCAGGGTGTTTATCCGTTGCAGATGATGTCCTCCTTTTAGACATGCTACCACTCAACAAAGGCATCTTTTGGTAAAATGTGATGAAAGCCAAATCCAAAAATCAATTTTTACTGTCTTTTAGCTTTTTTTCAGCCCTCAGCAAAACTACAAAAGTAATTCATCCATATCCACCCAGTAGTGCATATTTTGGGGCTCCTGGTCCCCTCCTCTTTAAACTGAAGGTGTGCATCACATGAGCTAATGTTCACTTTAACAGATATAAAAAATAAAGCACCTTAATGTGCCGTTAATTACAGACATTCTCAGACTTTGTGAATGAACAGAAAAAGAGAAGCTGAGTTTTTCTTTCTTTGTTTTATTTTCTTTCTCCACGACTACGTCACGTCTCGACGGTTTTCATAAAACACATTCACAGGTTCACAAAAAGTTATGTTAATTACAGTGAATCGAGTTTTTAAACACTTCAAACAAAATGTAACACAGGAAAGAGGAGTTTCTTATCCTTAACTGAAGCAAATACTCATGAAATTTGCTTTTTTTGATAAAAAAAAAAGATACTAGATATATTTCAGTATGCTATCCATTAATAATGCCTTTTCCTTTATGTCGTTACACAAAAGATTGCTGTAGACAAACATGAATGTTCCAAACAGCAGGACTCATAACTTAAAATAGCTGCACAATAACTATATATATTTATATTTATATAATATAAAATTAAATATTCATGAATACTTGACCAGTGGAATATTAATTTTCTCCTGAAAATGTGTCAAACAAGCTTTTCTGCACTGCTTGGTGAGGTTATGATACATAAGTCTTTCAGAGTAACAAAAGGAAAGATTAAAGAGGTGAATTAAACGATAACAGTGGTGCTTGAGGGCTGTTTGCACCCAACTTTAAATATGCACTGTCACCCATTTGGACTGTTGTTAAGAAGAATCAGGAACAGTTTAAGGCTCACAGGGTGACTTCAACAAGAACCACAGAACAGTTAATGAACTTTGACAAATAGTTCCCCCCATGTCAAATAGTTCCTACAGTACCAACAGTATTTTTACATATGTAACAGAATGTGAGGATGCCTTTTACATTGTTAAAAGTTGGTTCTTCTCTCATTTTCACATTATTTCTCAGCCAGTAGACAGTATAGAGAAGCAGACATTTGGCCACAGAGTAAATACTCAGATGCTTAGGGCATTCCTTTCACTGCACCGTTTTGACGCCCCCTCTACGTTAACGAGGGCTTTGGTAATTGTTTTTAGGGCAGGCTGTGTTAATAGCGGCGGCCACCAGGGGGCCCTGGCCACCTCTGGCCTCTGCCAGGTGGGGGGTGAGGCGGAGGAGAGACCGGTCCATTGTGGTAGCTGTGTAAAAGGATAAAATCACACATTGGATTTCTTGGCTTTGGCCACTAGGGGGCACACTCTGATCAGAGCAGCTGAAGTATCTACTCCCTCTCACTCACAGGTATCTTTGAAAACACAGTAACGTCTTCACATGTCATCATTTCATGCACTATTTAACCCTCTGCAGTCAGTGTAATGGAGACTAATTTGTGAGTAAATCTTTGACTCAACATTTGTTTCACTAAGACAAACTTTTAGGAGCTAAACTCGTTCCTCTGGGACGGAAAAGGAGAGGAGACATTAACGTGAAGGAGGTCAAGCTACAAAGAGGCTTAGGAGGAAAGGGGCAGAGAGGACCGGACGTGGCGTCACAGTTTGCTGTGTTTGTGTCAGATTTGGAGGAATGAGCCGTGTCAGCACGTCCAAACAGCTTAGCATAAGGATTTCAATCCTTTCAGGGATATTAGAAGTGTGCGAGGAAAGTGCCGAGGCATCGTGACGTGCAAAGCTTAGGGTTGATATTAAAATTCAGAAAAAAAAGAGGACTCACCCTCTGGGGCCGCAGGGCCGGAAGTGAGGTCCAGGAGGTCCAGGGGGCCCAGGAGGGGGCGGCATGCCACGGCCTCGAGGGTGTGGCGGACGCCCTCTGAACCTGGGATGGCCTGGAGGAGGGGGTGGAGGGGGTCCGTGCCTGGAGAGCCACAGAAATACAAAACAGTTTTTGTTTGTTTTGACTGAGAAGAAACATGCATCCAGTTGAGTTTTTGATGGTTACCTTGGCATAGGTGGGAACGGGCCCCTTAGGTGCATGGGGGGTGGTGGGGGTGGGGGTGGAGGGGGAGGTAGAGGGCCCATGCCCATCGGTCTACCCCTTCCTCGATGACCTCGGAGGTCTGGGTAAGGTCGCATCCTCCGCATTCCTCTGAAAGGCAAGAGAGGAGATTTCACAAAAAAAGAAGCTGAGTGTTTGAAGAATAGGTTTGTTTTTTTGCTTCAGCTTGTCTGCTTAATAGGAGAAAAGTTTTTTAGCTAAAAAATCATCAGGAACATATGAAAAAAAAAAAAAACTCAATTCTGGGCTTAGATCTGTGCCACTGGAGCCAAACTGTCAGACAGAAAAAGGACAGAAGAGCAGAAGAAAGAGAAACAGGAGAGAGATAGAGCACGAGCTAAAGGCTAAAAGGGCTAATCTGTTTGTGCTAATGTTGACTCCAACCCACAGTCAGCAGTTATTCTGCAGTGGTCTGTTCAAACTTGAGAGTCTATCAATAAAATGAAGAGTGAGGTTACGTTAGCTCTGATTGGTAGATGACTGGGAGGACATAGCTAACCAGGATTTACTAACGTTACACATTACAGGCATGTTTCAGAGCAACGGGCTGCCGATAGCGCTACATATGGACGGCTATTAAACTACTGTACAAACTGACAGTTAGCTTGTTGTCATGTTAGCCTACAGATACGCCGTAGCACCAGGCTGCCAATAGCATTACATATGGCCGTCTACCAACAAACAGTACAAACTTAAAACATTAGCTTGTCGTCACATTTCAGTCCAACATAATGGTGCAATCCATTTGTCCTGGGAAGTCAGAATTTCTGACTTCTGATTGGGAAGCACATTCTTTTTATTTTTGACTTTTCTGACTAGTGTTTGTAGCACTAAATCGGCTGTATAAAAAGTATTATTCAATGTTTTCATACAGAAATACTGCTGTTATGGCACATTTTTCCAACTTGGCAACTGAAAAGCTTAAACCCGGAGATGACATCATCATCAACAAAGAAACTTTTTTATCAAAACAAACACATTTCTGGTTAAAAGTTACGTCTTTAAAACAGTGTTTGTGGGACGCCGGGCCAGAGGGTGGCGCTGCCATGTAAATACATATGAAGTTAAACACAGTTTCAAGACAGATAATTTGGTTTCAAAACACCAAATTCGATTCCAGATCATGCTTTTTAAATTCAAAACATCAATTCAAACTCAGTTTCCAGTGGCACAAATCTCAGGGTCGTTAATGTTCTGCTCTCATGCTGTCACTGTAATTACAATAAGTTCATGTGGAGTTTCAGTTTTTCAGTTTTTACCTCATGGGCGCAAATCCATTCATCGGCCCGTGTTTGAAGCGACCCCTCTCATGCCCAGGTGGACCGAACCCTTTTATCATGCCACGCATCCCTCCACGCATCCCACCTCGACTCATCCGACCGCCTCGGCCACGGCCTTTAAACCCTCGACCCCTGAGGAGACAAATAACAACAGTAAGGAAAACTGAAACGTCAGGCGTTGACGTTGAAGACTAAGAGGATCAAGAAGACCAACCTTGCTTTGTTATCAAGAACTGGTTTCTCTGAATCATCCTTTGAAGGTTTTGAAGTTTCTGTCATCTTTTCTTCTGTGTCTGCATCCATCTGTGAACAGAGACAGGAAACTTTAAATTTCAGTGAAAACAACACGAGAGAAATCTGACTGCTTGGGAAGAACCTCTAAGAGCAAAACATTTTCCAAATGTTTCAGTAAAAACTAAACAGAAGGGTGAAAACTGGGCACAGTGTCCTCATTCCAAGAGATTTACCTGATTTAGTGGATTAACACCTGATGAAACACATTTGTGTTTCCATAACGTGCCCCTTCGAGGCGTCCTGAGCCGATCTTTGAAACATGAAACCTGTGTGTTGAATTCCCAGCGTTGCTCTAACCCAGGGAGTGTCAGGCTGTGTGCATGTGTTACACTGGAGCATATGACCGGTTTGAGGATTAGCACAGACAACTGGAAGCTGATCGTGGGGGAAATATTAAGAGTTCCTCAGCTCAGATGGCGGCTGTAAAATGCTGCAGCTGTGAGACGTGTGTGAGTGTTTTTATGTGTTCTTGAAAAGAAGAGAGAAGGAGATGATGGGGGCCTGAATACTTAGGTCAATACCCCTTTAAATTAATATTTCACCATCCATTATTCAAGCAATGATGAATTTTAAAGTGGGTCATTTGAGTTACATTTCATTTAATATAGAAAGAAAACAGGTTTAATCATTTATTTATCAAAAAATGAAAATTATGTGTTGGAATTGGCAGTTTTTGTGTTGTCTGATTTCTCAAATGTAAAGTTTGCTCTTCAAAATCAACACTACAAAACATATTTCTGTTTATTATTCACTTTGTGTGTGCCTGAGAAATCTGTGTCGACTGTGTTACCCATTGAAAAAAAACTATAAATCAGCAATGGTTTGCTCCAAAGGCACATGACCCAAATCCTTGAACCAAAACCTTGAAGAAAGTGTGTCATGTTTCAGCTCCTCCTCATCAATATTTCATCAGAATGATTGTCTGTACATGGGGCGCATTAACTGTTCATCAACTGTGTTACCAACATTTTCTGCTCTTCTTACTATAGATGTTATAAAATTATAAATTGTTTGTTGCTAGGTGCCGTTCTGTTGGCTATGGCTGCCTGTTGCAGCAGCTTTGTCTTCTTTGTCCGTTTCTTGAATTTTTTTTTGTCTCATTTTCATAATCTTTCTATTTAGAGTGGGCCATTACTTTATTTGGCTCATTTGTTGGTCATGGACACCAAACTTTTTGTGTCTTCAGTGATATTTTTACTACTTTTTCTCCTGTGTTTGTCTGGAGATCCTACATGTAGCCATGACTGCACTGTTTACATTTGAAATCAGCTGTTAGCAGCCTGTAGCATGTAAATGCTAACTGGTGCAAGGCCGGATGTTTCCCACAAGGTGAGGAGAAGGAGGTGAGGACGATGTACTGGTTCTCAGGTGTGAGCTAAGAAGTGACGACATGGACCTGTCCTTCCATCCATTGTTATTGGGACCGTAAGATCTATCTCCAATAAGATGGACGAGCTAGCTGTGCTAACACAGCAACAGAAGGAATACCAGGAGGCAGACTAGCATCATGCTATTCACAGACATGGCTAACAGAGCTAACATCAGATACCAACACCACATTGGAAGAGCTTCACCTGCTGTGAGCAGACAGGATCCAGGAGACAGAGACTGAACAGACTGCTGAAGAAGCTCAGTCCTGGACCCTGTGGAGGTGGAGGCTGGCTGACTGGACAATGATGGACAAGCTGTCAGCATCTATTTTCTTATGGAGCTTTTTACACTTTCTATACACTTTCTTACCTTTGTTTTCTTGATTGCTGCTGTGGCTTCAAATTCTTCGTACTTGTTACAATGACAATAAAGGTCTATTCTATTCTAAATAATAATGCACGATATTGGATTTTTGCCGATATCCGATATGCCGATATATCGAAACCCCTTTTGGCCGATACCGATAATCACAAGTTTGTTTTTTTTCACTGTACAGAAAGCTAAGTCTATCCTGGAATTTATATGTTACTCTTATTGTGACGGTCTTATTTGTTTAAGAAACACATAAAACAAGACAAAAAAACATTTGATTTCACCATAAATAAGAAATGTATTATTTTTTCAAACTCAAGACATTCAGTATTGAAATACAGAAAAATAATTTCTTTAGATCACATGAACTTTAAATGTACAATGCATTTTTAAACATAACCAAGTTGCATTTGATTATTTTAGAGCTACTGTAACAACCTGGTGACAGACACAGAGCTCTGCAGTGCAAATAAATGAAGTGCTACATTTTATTTAAGGAGCTTATTTTTCAGATGGAAAATAATAATAATCCTAACTGAATAGCACCTTATCGGCTGTGCATATTGGCAGAAATTTTCATATCTGCCGATACCAATAAACGTGTTTTTAAGCTTTTATCAGCCGATACCGATATTGTGCCGATAATATCGTGCATCCCTAATAATAAGGGATATAAATGTTGAGTAGAATTCAGTATAATATGGATTTATGTTAAGGAAATAATCACAACTTTTGTCCATAACCCAGTTGACAAAATAATGCACCAATTTTTTTGTTATAAATGAAATATCTAAGAATTCATTAGCGCTTTAGCTAACAAATTACTGAATTTAGTACATTCCAGGTGTATACATTGCAAACGAATAGCATATGAAGCAAAAAAAATTAATAAATAAAAACATTTTAACCCACTTGTTTGAATACCTGAAATGTTCCCCTGGCTATAGAATCACTCATAAAGGTGAGCTGAATTATTTAACGTTACCTGTAGTAATGTAGTCATCCTATAAAGGAGTTAATCTTGTTTATTGATGGTTTACAAGGCTTTAGTGTGTTGATAGCGGCTGGTAGATCAGGATGTGTGTATGTAGGGTGTTCTGACTGTAAACTCGTGTCTAATACTTACATTTCCCTCCACTTTGACATATATATACCATCACAATGTTGTTTTTAATAAAGCCTGCAGAGCCAAAGGCACGCCGAGCGTCATGGAAACATTTTTATCCTTATCCTGGGAGGATGAGTGGAGATGTGTTAGCTCCTACCTGGACTAACAGAGAGGCCCAGAGTAATAAACGTGCTTCAATTCACTCATAATACTGTTAAATTTTTGGAGGCTAACGTTAGACAAAGCTAGCTTTGGGTGTTATGATGCTAAAAGGGCTTCGTCTAATTCCTGGAATGTACATCTTAGCAGGCGTGACAGAGCGGGTGTTATTTATGTCCACGACACTCGCTTGCACAATACATCACAACACTACTACACAACACATCCAACGTTTGATTATAAGCTCTTTTTATCAAAAAATACCGGTTTAAACAGGCGTGTACTAAAGTGTGGCTCCCACATAAAAGGGGCGTTTCTGTGATAAGCAAACGGTTGGTGAAAAGCAGCGACGAGGATACTCACTTCACTTCGTGGTTCACGCGAGGTAGATTCAAAAAGGATATAGCTTTCTAATTTTGCTAAGAAAATAAAAAATATATTTAAAAAATATTAGTATACAAAATTTCTGCCAAGCTTGTTCTGCTCCTTCGCGTTTTGAAATGGCGGCTTCTTCAGACTACACTCTCAACCCAGGTTGGGATTTCTTTGTGAGGATAACAGAGCGTGGAAGTCCCGCCCTTCTTGTGGAATTCTGGTCTCTGATTGGCTGCTTTTGCTTTCGCTGAACCGGTTTCCTGAATTGTGGCTTTTTGATTGGTTAGAAATGGTGACGTACTGTTCCAATTGTGCTGCTCAGCCTGAAGACGGTTCATTGGGTAAGTAGGCCACAAGTTCAACACATAAGAATGCTAATTACCCATTAAACACATTAAGTGTGTTTGTGAACAAGACCTAGATTTGCTACAATATAGTGTAAATTATTTTTTTTTTCAATGAAACTTTATTTTAAAAAATATTGTATTTTATTATTTTTCAGAAAGTAAAAGTAAAATAAAAAGATCAGCTATATAATAGTTTCAAATCTCTACACTTTCAAAAGGGTTGTTCAGACTCTTAGTTGTCAGAAACAATGTAAAGGAATTTTTGGTGTATCTTAGCTTTCTGTATTGGGTAGTGCAACCCTATTTTATGCAAACCAATTTTATTTTGTAACTTTTTGCTTACACTATTTTGAAGGGTAATAAAATCTCATTTAAGCCTATGACACATGACCTACAAATTGAATAAATGAAACTTTGGCAGGATTTTTTTTTATAAGAAAGGTTATATTTCATACACACCAAGGTAACAAGAGCAAAATACACATATAAACAAACAACAACAAACTATTTCAAACATTTAACTCATATCCTCCATAAGGCAGCTTCATATACAGAAATAAATGCCAAGTGCCCGTCAAAAACAATATTTACATCATGTGGAGGGCAAAGAAAAATGTAAAACAACAAAAAATAAATGAATGATTAAGTTATTTTAGAGATGTTGCACAAAGATGTTGTTTGACACAATCACATGTCGAGATTCGATGCGTAAAAGTGGTCCATGTGCGCTCTTTACGCACGGCTCAGGATGTCTGACAGCTGGTTGATGTATTCAATAGTGTATTTGAGGGTTTGTATTTTGGTCAGCGGCTGGCCCCTCTTGCTGTAGTCCGGCGGCAGGTAGTCCCGGAGCTGGTGCAGGGCCTCTGCGAGACTCCTCATCCGCATCTTCTCCCTCTCGCTGGCTTTCATGCGCCTTTTGGTGGACATCTTCGGTTTGCCCTGCCTCTGCGCAGCCGGCTTCCGCCTCGAAAAGCCGTAAGGGAAGTCGCTGATCTCCTGAAGCCCGGTGGAGTAGCACGTCTCCGGTGAGGAGCACATGGAGTCCATGGAGGACTCCGGCGACGCGGACTGAAGCAAGTCCCGATCTTCTCCAAACGCGCTCTCGTCAGTCTTCCACTGTGAAAGAAGCTTATCCGTGATGCAGTCCAGGTCCATGGTGGAGATCTCCCAGGACACCCAGCGGTGGGAGACGGACAGAGTGTGTGGAGGTGATCCCAGCCGAAGCGTTTTTATACAGAAGCAGATCTCCGGAGGTTTATGGGTTCACAGCTCAGGCGAAAAAAAGTTCAAAGAAATCCTCAAGTGCCAAAATGCGACCTTCCCGAGGGACGTCGTTCGTTATCACTGGGGTGTGAATAAGGCTAAATAGACGGATAATGTGATAGAAAGAAAAATGATTAGATTCCTTCTGTGAGGGATCAGTCTTTAAAGTCTGCACGGCGACAATTGTCAGTTTGATGTGATGTGTCTAATGAAGGATTGAGAGGATGCTGCTTCACCTGGGAGCTTCACACGTCTCTGCCAAGTCAGGCCTGCGTGTGTCCGCAGTCTGGGAGTCACAGAGTGGAAACTGTAGACTGTTTTAGTTGGAAACAACTTTTTTTGTTGATTTGTTGTTTGATTTATATTGGAGTGAAAAAAAATCTAATGAAATAATGGACATTGGAGACTAAGTGGGCTTTGCCGGACATAGATTGACTTGTGACTTTTTGACCTTTTTAAATAAGTTTATAAATTAATAAATTACTAAATAAATTCATTAATAAATCAGAAAAATTAAGAAATAAATAGATAAATAAATAAATAAATCAGAAAAATAAATAAATAACTAGACAGATAAATAAATAGGAAAAATAAAGAAATAAATAGAAAAACAAAGAAATAAAAAAATATGAAAAATAAAGAAATAAATAAGAAACAAAAATTAATAAATAGATAAATAAGAAACATTAATAAATACATAAGAAACATAAATAAATAAATGAATAAATAAGAGAAATAAGAGAAATAAATAAATGAGAAAAATAAATGAATAAATATAGATAGATATATTGATTTATTTTTTTCCTTTATTTGTTTTTGGTGGGATTTGTACAACTAGTAAAAAATTTAATAAATACATGAGTTAAAAAAAAAAAAAACACTGAATGGAAAAAAAAATATTTAAGTGGTTAATTTAGTATGGACTTGAGTATTGGACCAGAAAACAAGAGTTAAAAAAAAAACTATAGAAAAAAATGAATTAAATTCAAATACAAGCACAAAACAAAAAAAATCAGAAGAAATTTTCTTGATGCCCTCATTGTTTAACTTTCTTTCTTTTTATATTTGGACATTTTTTCTTATAATTTGGTTTTCTAAAATGAATAGGAAAAGCCCTTTTTATCACTGTTTTAGATGTTTTTTTTTCTAATTTAATCTAGTTTTATAAAAAATATTTTGTACAATGGACCTATGTAAATCTCAACATGTCAGGATTTTTTTTTTTTTTTTTTCTTCTTGGATGTATTTTTAGTCACTTGTTTTTCTTAAAAAATTATTAAATAAAAAGTTAAGAAAAACAACGAAAAAACACTGATTAATAAAGACGATTTGATTTTCTGCAGCCTTGTCTGATTCCACTTTGATTTATTTTGATGAAGAGTTTCCCTTCCACTTTGTTTGGAAGATAAAAAGGGAACAGGCTGATTTGTCAGGGATAGAGCGGCTTATTCGTCCAGACAAACTGGGTTTAATAAGATTGAGGAGGCAGCAGTAGGACTGAGTTGTTATTTGGGCAGAGGATGCAGCTGTCACCAAGCTCCTGCCAGACCTTTCATGTCTGAAAAGGTGTGTAAGGCCTCACTCATGATCAAGGGGAGCAACACTGGCAGGTTGTAAACCCGACAGCTCCGCGTCCTCTCTGTGTGTCCCGCTCAGACCCAGAGCTGGCTCTCTATCTGTGTGTGTGTGTGTGTGTGTGTGTGTGTGTGTGTGTGTGTGTGTGTGTGTGAAGTGAGCCTGTCACACAGCGACGGGATAAAACGAGCACATGTGCTTTAAAGCAGCGTTTAATACTGAAAACAGAGCTAATCCACAACCTCATCCCCTGATTTGCATAAGCTGATCTTTACAGGGTCAACACAGCAGGTTTGGAAAGGACACCTGTGTGTTTGAACAATATCCTGTTAGAAGTGTAAGTACTGTCTTTAAATCTACAAAACACACTGCAACTACATCTTTACATGGTTATTTTTCACTACTTTAAGGATGTTTCTCTTTCTTTAAAGCTCCTGTGAGGAGTTTTAGCTGATCATCAGACAAACTTAAAATAAACACTGATGCCTTTTTATGACATACGAAAGAAAACAGGACCATCATCAGTGAGACAGGAAACTGCTAATTAAAGTTTTTAATCCTCATAATGCCAAAGAGGGGGTAGGTGTCAGACCAGAGGACTGACAGTAAAAAAAAGCTTTTTCTTTTAATTTTTCCATAGCAAGAACTTCCAGGAAGTGATACACTTGACTGTAAAAAGGCAGCAAGATGAGTTTTGAAGGAGTGTTTTTGTCAGAAAACATTATTTAAATGTGTACAAGATAAGATAAATGGAGGGTTTAGAAGTGTCACTTTGTCCACCGGGGGCGCCAAACCTCCTCACAGGAACTTAAACATTTCATATGATACAGCACCTTTCATAGAACAAAATCACAAGGGGCTTCACAAGAAAAATAAAAATAAAATCTTAACGGCGTGAGAAAGGAATAAAAAAAAGAAAAAGACAAAAAAATGAAAGAAAAACGAAACTGAAAAAAAGAAAACTAGAAAACTAGAAGGAAAAAAAGAGAAAGAAGAGAAAAAGTTTAAAAAGTAAAAACAAAGAAAAAGAAAAAATTAAATGAAAACTAGAAAAGAAGAAAAAGATAACAAAAAAGGAAAAGAAAGAAAGAAAAAAATAAATAGGAGTTTAAAAGTAAAAAAAACAAACAAAAAAAAACAGAAAAATGAAGGGGGAAAGCAAATAGACAAAAAAGAAAAAAAAAGAAGAAAAGAGAAAAACAGAAACAGAAAAAATGAAAAATGAAAAGAAAAAGGAGGACAAAGTTTTAAAGTAAAAACAAAGTAAAAAGAATAAAATAAATGAAAACTAAAAAAGAAGAAGAAAAAGGAAGAGAAAAAAGAAAAGAAAAAAGACACAATAAAATAAATAGAAGTTTAAAAGGAAAAAATAAAAAAACGAAACAGAAAAAAGAAGGGGGAAAGGTAAAAAGACAAAAAAAGGAAAAAAGAAGAAAAGAGAAAAACAGAAACAGAAAAAAGAAAAACCAGAAACTAGAAAAAAAGAAAAAGGAGAAAAAAAGTTAAAAGTAAAAACAATAAAAAAAATAAAAGTAAATGAAATCTTGAAAAGTGAAGAAAAAAGAAAAGAAAGGAAAAAGATCAAATGAAGAAAATAAAAGTTTAAAAGTAAAAAAAAGAAATTAAAGGAAACGAAAAAAGAAGGGCAAAAAATTCAAAAGGAAAAAAAAAAAGAAAAAATTGAAAAATAGGAGAAAAAGAGGCCCACCCAAACTGCACTTGTTCCTTCTTAAACCACACAGTGGCTGACATTGTCATTGTGTTTTCAGAAATGTCTCTTATCCACTTTGCAACAAACTGATGCTTCTGTTTTGTTTTCCTGTTTAGTTTTTTGTTTTTGCATATTGTTCCCCAGTTTCTCTGACACACCTGCCTGAAGAATAGATGTGTGAAGGTTTTTGGTGTTCCTGATCTTAGAAAAACTAAAAACAACTAAAAACATTTTGGGAAATTATGAATGAATGTTTTTTGATCAGCAGTCGAAGGATATATCATTTAATTCAATGTGAAGACAAAGAAAAGCAGCAAATTCTAGTTAAAAATGTGACAAATTTGTTGGATGAAACAACATTTTGATGATTTCTGGATTGCTGCAGCAGATCTGCAGCGAAGCTTTCTGTCAGTTGAGCTGTAAAAGCGTCTCTTACTTCAGAAACTTCAGCCTCAGCCTCTCGGCCAGCGGCAGCGGGCTGTCATTACAAATAACCGAGTCGTCGCTTTCTTCCAGCAGCGCAGCAGGTGAAGCTGGAGCAGGAGAGAAAATGTCGCTCTTTATGCTCTGTACTTCAGTATCTGCGCTGCAGCTCTTTGGTTTTGGTATCAGTGATTGCTTGTGGGTCGTTTTGGATGGTTTGGATCCAGGAAAAGGTTTTGGGGGCACCTCAGAGAGGGACCTGCTCTCAGTCTTGTTCCTGGATTTCCTCTGAGGTCCGGACTTGTGGTTTTCTGCGTCGCTGTCCTCGCTGGATGAGCACACACGCGTGCAGACGCTCTTCTTCGTGGTTTCTGGCAGGTTTTTGTCCCTGTCTCCGTGTCCCGGGTCAGACTGGCTCCTCTGATTTGGAACGAGTGAAGATGAAATCGCTTTTTTCACAAACTTATATTTCTGAGGAGGTTTCTGGGGGATGTGTTTCGTCTTAATCTGTGTTTGAGCTGAGGAAATCAGCGACACTTTGGAGCTGTCAGAGTTTGTTTTAGCTCTGTTTGACGCAGTAAGCGGCTCCTTTTTGTAAAGATCAGATTCCCTCTCAGGTTTCTGACTGAGTTTGACGTCTTTGCAGGAGATCTGTCTGTTTGGTTCAGAGTTTAAAGAAGGGATGAGCTTGAGCGGGGCTAACTCTTTAGCAGCGTTCCTCATGAGCAGCCTCTCCCTCAGAGGACACTCTGTGAACCTGAGCCCATCGCTCGTCGTGTTTTCTCTCTCCTTCACGTCCTCGTCAGCCGTTTCCCTCAGCTCAGATTCTCTCTTGCAGTTTGCAGCTGATTGAGGCGATGGAGAGGACGTGAAGGACGTAGCATCCCAGTTTATATCACTGAGGTGCAGAGCATCGATAACTGCAGGGACTGAAGGGGAAGCAGCCACTGCAGGATCAGCGTGAGACACGGGAGCCGGAGAGGAGGTGAAGGACGTAGCGTCCCAGTTTATATCGCTGAGGTGGAGAGCGTCGATGACGGCGGGGACTGACGGAGAAGCAGCCGCTGTAGGGTTGCTGTGGTCGTCTGTTGACTTCTGATGCGGATCATTCTTCACCGGAGTGTCCAGGACCAGCACTTCTGGCTCCTCTGGCGTCTGTGGAGGAGCGCTTTGCAGAGTCATCTGAGCCAGGAGGTCTGAAATCCCGTCAGAGGCAGCAGGAGCCTTCTCCTGTTTGCTCCTGGGTTTTCTCTCTGGAAAGAAAAAGACGTGATATTAATGTTTGAGTGCTCGGTCATATCTGCAGTTCGTGTTTCCTCCAGGTGAGGAGGCGCGGCCCTGCAGCCCTGCGGCAGTAAAAGAGGAGCAGGGAGGTGGCGAGCACAGAACAAGCTGCATAAAGCGACAGCTCAGCCTGGAGCCAGACGCCTCTGTGCTGCATCAAAGCCTCGAGTGTGAACCAGCCGAGCTGCCAAACTACATTTTCAGGTGTCAGAGCTTCTGCAATCGACGGCTCAGAAAACAAGTCGGAGCTCGAGGAGCCTTTGATCAGCGTCTCGTCAGCAGCGTAGGAAGAAGTTAAGGACTCCTGGGAGGTTTCGTTTAGAAAAGTGAATTTTCACGCTGTCAGATAAAGTTACAGCCTGAACACAGACACAGAAAAATCCTGTTTTCTTACTCTTGGTCTTGTTCTCCTCAGCCTCAGCTTTGTCCTTCAGGTATTTCTCCACCAGCTCTGGGAAAGCCACGCTGAACAGAGACTCTTCCTCCACCGTCCTCACCTCGTGTTGGTCGTCTGCAGGTCGATCCTCAGGAAACACAAAATGTTCTGCAGGATAAAAAACAAAAACGAAGAAGAAGAAGAGCTTTCTTATTTCCCTTCTCTGATACTTCAAAATAGTTCAGCTGCTTGTTTGCAGAGTTTTAAAATGTTTTTTGTTTTTTTTAAAGATTAGTTTTTGGGGTTATTGCTCATGTAATGTCTTAATTTTCTAATTTTGATTATTTTCAAAAAAATTTCCAAAACGTTTTAATATTTCAAAATTTGAAAAAAAATATATTTTTAAGTTTCAAAATAATTTGCCAAAATTTCAAATGATTTTGTTATTTAAAAAATGGATTTAAAAAAATTGCAAAAATTTTAAAAAACTTAGAATTTTTTCCCCAAATTTTTAAAATATTCACTTAAAAAAACTGTCAAAATTTCAAACAATTTTGTGATTAAAAAGATTGTCCCAATTTTTTTTAAAAAAATGGATAAAAAAAATGGCAAAATGTCCAAACAACTAAGAAATTAAAAAAAGTTTTGATAATTTAAAAATTTGCAATGAAATTATTTTTTTGAAATATCAAAATAATTTGAAAAAATTTCAACTGATTTTGTTATTTTAATTTTTTTCCCAAATTTTAAAACATTTGGTTTGAATTAAAAAAAAAACTGAATCATTTTTTTGTCCCACATCTTTTAAAAATTCAATTAAAAAAAACTGCCAAAATTTTCAACAATTTTTACATTTTAAAGATCGTCCCAAATTTTAAACATTTGGAAAAAAATTCAAACCACTTGGAAATTAAAAAATGTCCCAAATTTTATAAAAATTGGATTTTAAAAAGTTGGCAAAATTCCTAACAATTTTTTCATTCAATTTTTTTTCCCCCAAATTTTTATAAATTTGGATTTAAAAAATCTTCAAAAAAATTGAAACAACTTAGAGTTTTTCCCAAAACAAATGTTTTTCTTATTTAAAAGATTGTCCCAAATTAAAAAAAAAAAAAACAGATTTAAAAAGTTTGGAAACATTTTCAAAATTTCAAAGAGTATTTTGACCATCAGGACATGCCTGGCACTACATTAAATCAGGTTTGGTCACAAAGTGCTCTTAGCTAAAAATCTGAACACAGTCAATGGAAATATGCTGTTACTTTTAGCATGTAGAGCCAGCACGTTTTATTTTATCAGTCTGCTTACTTTAACTACACGTGTCTTTCCAAAATAAAACCACTTGTAAACGATTATTTCAGGAACTGTTGCTCCACAGTTCTCATTTTTTTTGTTATTTTCTTATAAAGTTCATACAGTACATGTGGACCCATGCTCTGAGTGAGTGGATTGAGACTTTCCCGGGCCCGTCCCCTCAGCCAGGCTTGTTAGTGGAGCAGACTTGATATGACAGAGTTCTCAGCCTGAGGAGGAAGCTGGTTTAGCACCTCGTGACTGTTGTGAGTGATCTGTCACCTCTGAGCCCACCTCACAGCAAGTCACTAACAGACGAGCCGGTGACGAGCGCCCTGCAGCCCAACCTCCGCCCACGGCAGCAGGCACGTCACTCAAACAGGGGCTGACGTTCAAAAATCTGCTCATTTCCATCTTTTAACGTGAGGAGGAAAAAACAAGAAAGCATCACAGATCAAACAGCTTCCTGTTTTAGAGCAGGGGTCTGCAACTTTTACTTTCCTCAGCTCAGCTGGATTAAAGTCATTCAGGAGCCACAAAATCTACTTTATCTTCGAAATGAAGACAAAAAAGTGCATAAAATTCGAAACATGGTAAAAATCTAGTGAATAATTATCTAAACGAGAAGTTTTTGGTGTTTATAAAATTGAACATGTTATGCCTTTGTTTTTCATTTTTATCAAATTTGCAAATATTTCCAAAAAAAGGGAAACCTGTAATGACATTTCAATGAGTTGCAAAAGTTTTTTAATAACTTTGACATTTCTAAAATTTGCAAATTTTTTAAAGAAAATAAATTTTAAAAATGTGCAAATATTTCCAAAAATTCAGAAACATTTGAATTTTTTTCTGACTAAATGTTATAGATTTGCAAAAAAAATTAAAATGTAGTTTCCAAAATTTGTTTACTTAAAAACATTGTCAAAAGTTGCAAATCTTTTCAAAAATTGGAAAAATTTGAAACGTTTTTGTAAGAAAAGAAATTTTTAAAATGTGCAAATATTTGCAAAAATTCTGAAATATTTGAAATGTATTAAATCTTTCCAAAATGTAATATACACTCAAAAAAAGTTAAAATGTAGTTTCAGAAAATTTAAGAAATTTGTCAAAAGTTGCAAATCTTTTCGAAAATTTTAAGAGTTTGCAAAAATTTAAAGAAAAAAAATGTAAAAAATGTGTTATTATTTGCAAAAATTCTGAAACATTTGAAATATTTTTTTCTAAAATGTCATATATTTGCAAAAAAAAATGTAGTTTCAAAAATTTGTTTAATTCAAAAAGTTGTCAAAAGTTGCAAATCTTATTATTGTTCTTATTATTTTAAAAGGAATTTAAATTCTTTGCAAAAATTTGCAGAAATTTTGCAGAACTGACCTGGGGTGCTCCAGATGATTTCATAGCAGGCGACTGAATTCCTCACTCTTGCTTTAAATATCCTTTAAGGGGGGAAACAGAAAGATGTTTCATGACGCACATTTCACACCACTGAAGAGTCGATTTCTCAGATGTGACAGGTAAACCTGTAAGACTACCTGAGAGGCCTGATCTGTGAGGATTCTCTCCCGTATTTCCTGTTCATCAGCTCCGCGTACGTCATCAGGACTAAAACCTTCTCGCTGGTGTAGTGCTTCGGCCACTCCATCTTTCTGAAGGCGAATTTCTGAAGAAAAGAAAGTTTTCCTCAAAGTTACAAAAAGAGATATCTTACAGAACAAGTTCGCTTTGAAAAGTAAACGCTACCTGCATTAAGAGCATGTTCGGCTGCCTCCTCTTGAAATGTGACACAGGTTTATCCTTGGAGATGAGAAACTCCTGGATGATCTGGAAAATGAAAGTCAGTTTGATAAAGGACGTGCTGTGGATCTTTAAAGCTGACGGAGAAAACAGGACGACGATCAGCTGTACCTCCGTGAAAGGAAACTGTTGGCTCGCCAGAGTTTTTCTGAAAATCAAAACAAAGAATGAAAGAAATTTATCACCATATAAAACCTGCTCATATCAGAATAAACATCCAAAAGTGAAAATATCAGGTTTAATATGATAACGATACAGTTTTTTATGTACAATTCACTGCTTTGTAAATAAATTAAATCCTTTCTTCTCTTCTGAAATTGACCTACTTCCTGATGTTTGCCTCGAGCGACGAGGCCTGGCGGGCCTGCTCGTAGCGGTGCCAGTCACAGGGACACTCGTAGTCGAAGTCCTGAGGCTGACAGAAGTGTTTACTGTTACAGAGCAAACAGCCGCCGCGCTCGTGGGCTTTGGCTGAACCTGGAAAAACAGCAGACCATTTAAAATCAGCGCTTTATTAAACAGAAGCAGCTTTGTTGTTCTTCCTGAGCTATTGGTTGTTTTTTTTTAATCTGATCTGTGATTGTGACCTTTGACGTCTGAGAGTTGTTTAAGGTCAGGTCGCTCTGTTTGCCCACTGTATTAATTTTTTTTTATTTGGTCACAATTTTTTTTTTGGTTGTTTGCTTTTAATTTCAGGTTTTGATGTATATGGAGTTTTGTTTATTTGGAGTTAAAATTACCCAGAGTCCATGGAGCCAAAGACTCTGCTATAAGGCTTGGTGCTCACTCCTAACCAGCCTCTGTGGACTTCAGGTGTAACTTGCTACTGGAGTTTGGAGTTCAGGATCCAGGGAGTGGGTGTTTTTATTTATTTTTTTATTTGTAAATCAATTAATTTTTTTTAAAATTATAATTAAAATTTTTCTATTGACTCTCTGATTAATTATTTTTTTCATTTTATTTTATTTTTTTTTGTTTTGCTTTGCTATCATCATTATTTCATATAATTTCATTTATTTTTATAATTTTAGAATAAAATAGAACTTTATTTGTCATTGCAACAAGTACAACATAATTGCAAATAATAATATAATATAATATAATATAATAAAAGAATTTATAATATTTTTCATGATTACAATAATACTAATAAAAACATAATAAATAAAAACAATTTTCACATTACTTGTAATTTATTTATTTTTATTATTTATTATTTTATTATTAACTCTCTGACCGATTGATTTATTTGTTTTATTTATTTATTTTCTTGTTTTGCTTGGCATCATTATGCTTGCATAAAATTTCATTTATTTTCATAATTTTAGAATGGAATAGAACTTTATTTGTCATTGCAACAAGTAAAACGAAATTGCAAACAATATTATAATATAATATAATATAATGTATTTTTATGATAATAATAATAATAGTAATAATAATTATTATTATTATTATTATTGTTATTATTATAAAAATATATTAATTAATAATTATAATTTTCAAAATACCTGTAATTTATTCATTTTTATTATTTTTATTTTATTTTTGTGAAAATATAAATACAGCACTATAACCTGGGATTGGACCTCTAATACAATATTGATATTTTAACTCTTAATACTGATATTTTCATAAAAATAAAAATTCATATTTTGGTCGAGTTGGAGGTAAAATACAACTTCTGCACTTCCACTGCAGTCGATGGCGCCAGAGAGCTACTACCCTGAATGTTGCCAATAGATTTTATAATAAATTTAATCTCAAAGTCTATTGAAAATATATAATTTTTAAACCTTATAATGTTGGTTTTTGTTGTACTGAGCAAGTCAGTCCGCCATAGACATCAATGTTTTCCTTGGTCCTTTTAATTTAGAGAAACATTTTGATTTACATAAACATCAACTCTATTTTTTTTAGTTAACTGTTGAATATCACAAAATCTCATAGAAGTTCCTGCCAATACTCAGCCCTAGTTTTCATGGTGTGCACAAACTTTCTCTGGGTATATGAATTTAATTCTATTTTTGTATTGTATTTATCTGTACCTGTTTACAGGAAAAAAATAAAAAATTTTGTCAAAAAAGCAAAAACAGAAGCATCTTTAAAATTTGAACCTCCATTGTTGCCCTGGTGTAACGTCAAAAGGTGCATCCTGACTAACTCGTCTCTCACATGCGTTGGTTTTTAACAGGACAGGGTCAGTAGCTGTGAGCTATGTGTGAACCACATCCTCTCAGACCCCCCCCCCTTTTGCTCTCCACCTTCCATCAGGATCAGGATCAGGATCAGGGGTCAGGGTTTTGGAGCGAGGTGACACTCACCGGGATGTCGGCAGATGTGGCAGTGAGCGACCTTCTTCACAACCCTCTCACACACCTCTGTGCGCTCCTCCTTCCACTGGATGAACCTGAGGTCATCGGGAAAAAAAGGTGACGTGGAAAAACACTAAACTTTACAGATGATGACACAGAGACAGAGAGAAAGGGAGAGTGTGTTTCCTACCTCTGCAGGAGTGTCTGTCCTTTCAGCATCTGGATCAGCCTCAGCGCCTGCTCTTTACCAACTCCTGAAATCCCCTTGGACAGAACGATAATAAAGTCAGCTGAAAGCATTCATACATTTGATCCTGTGAATCTGAGATCGAGCTGCAGTTCATACTTTGGGAATGTAATCACAGCCGAGGAGGATGGCCAGGCCAACAAGATCCTCTCTGGAGAGTTTCAACTCTGTTTCTATCCTGGACGTCTTGTAACACTCAACCTGAGGGTCCTGGAGGGCGAGACGGAGAAATGACTGAATCCTTTTTCAAGAATAAATAAAGATTAATAAACATCTCCTGAAGGAGCACTCCAGAAATGTGTTTAACATGAGAAGGTGACGCTTCAAACATACTTTACTGTTCATGTTGAAGTTCCTGTACACAGTCTGGGCCCCGTACAGGAACGCATCGCCGTCGTTGGTGATGCAGCCGTCCACCAGACCCTGTGAGTCCAGGTAAGCACACATCGCCTCAGCCTCTCCAGCTGCTGTCACCCACGGTACACCCATGTAGTCCAACATCTCCGCACACTGTAGGGGCAAAGAAAGGGTTCAGGTCAAGAGTGAGCCCCCATACCTCCTTCCTGCATGCTGCAGGTAAAGGACGTTCTTCACTCTGTAAAGCCTCTGCTCACCTGGATTAAAGTCATTCCTGAGTCACAAAATCTACTTTATCTTCACAATAAGGACACAATAAGTGTATAAAACTCTAAACATAGTGAAAATTATCTAAACAAAAGGGTTTTTTTTCCTAATTGTAAGAATGTACATGTAACATCTGTGTTTTTTTTTAAATTATTTTTAATACATTTGCAAAAAATAAAAAAATGGAAAAAATTGCAAAACTGAAAACTTTTGGCAATTCAATAAAAATAGAATATTTTCAAAAAATTACAAAAAAAAAATGAAATTTCAAAAATTTGCAAACACTTAAAAAAATAATAATTAAAAAATTGCAAAAGTTAGAAAAAAAAATTAGCAAAATTTTAAATAATTTCCAAAAATTTCAAACTATTTAGGAATTTCAAAAATTGTAAAATATTTTTGAATTTTTGAAAATATAATTGAATGTGATACCATATATTGATAATATATATATTCCTCAACCCATGGTTTTTATGTTTTGGCTAATGTTTTGCCACATATCAATCATGTATATTAATCCATCACGTTGTCAGTTAAATGAATCAGTCCACACAGAATTAAAATCAGTATTTTCTTCCAGATTAGTCTTTTTGTAGATGTAGTTATCTTCCCAGGGCTGTAAAACTTGAGGTTAGCCACAGGTGCATGGAAAGTTGGTGGGCTGTTCAACAAAATGTTGAACAGCCCATTCACACATGATTTTATTTAGTGTCAGTGTCTTTAATCATCATACTCTCTGCAAGAAAAAAAAATCTTTCAATTTTTTTTAAAGTTACAAGGGGCCACTAGAAAGTAGTCTTTGCTTCAGTTATTATTATTATTATTATAATTATTATTAAAACACGCTTTGAATTATTATTTAATTATTTTCCTTTTTTTCTTAATAAATTCCATTTTTAAATTAATTTAATCATGTATTTACTTGTACTATTTCTATTATATTCTAATATAATTTGTAATTTGCACTGTTTCTATTCCTATTATCACTGTAATTACTATGTATTTTATTGTTTTGTTTGTATTTTTCTGGGTTTTATGTTGTTTTTATGTAACAAAAAGCTAATAAACAATTAAGGGGGGAAAAGGTGATAAAAAAAAAAGCATGAATGTCTTATAAGTAACTTTTATAAAGATGAAGAAGAGTCTGGAACCTTCTAACCTCTCTGAGCACAGCATTAAAGCGCCCCCTGCTGGTGTTAGTTGTAGCCTTGGCAGCAGGAGCCTTATTGAATCCTCCGTATCTTGTTTCTGTCCTCTTGTTCATAGTTTCTGCTTTCAGTTTGGGAGCTTCTCCTTCCATCACGAAGACAAGCTTCACCCCCATGAGTGTGAGGGAGGACACCCTGAAAAACAGGTTTCTGGACACGGAACAACAACAATAACAACAACAACATGGCGACCGGCGATGTTAAAGTGAGAAGCTTCATTGAGAATGATCAAATTATAACACAATAAGCACAAGAAGCTAACTCTGCTCACCTGAGGTGGGGTTTGGTTACTCTCCCCATCATTGCCTGGACATGCTGGGCCTCGCAGACCCACAAACTCAGGTCCACAGCCAGAGTCTTACCGCTGAGACTGTAAAGCGGAACCGACTCCCGAACCGGTTCGATGGTGGACCATAAATCTTTAACACCCATGGCTGCTCACAAATTAATGCGCAGTGACTTTCATTCAGAAAATTCTGTAGAAAACTTCGACTCAACACAACGAAAACGGAGCCACAACCAGGAGATTTCAAACGGTGGCGCCTTTGGGCCGCGTTCCAAATCGCTGGGTTCCTCTCATGTAGCTTTTCCAGTTGGATTGTTACTGAATAAAGGACTAAATTTGAGGCTTACATTTCCTAAAAGACATCCACATGCTTTCTTCAGACTGTTTAAATAACATATCTTTTTATTTTTACAGATTAAACCGCAGTAAAGTCAACAGAAAAGATGCAACCTGAACGAATTTGAACGAAGCCGTCCGCGTTTCCTCATACGTCTTATCTAAGCGCCGTCAAATGCTTGTTGCTATGGATACGAAGCTCGCGTTTGCTGCCAGGGGAAGTTTTTACTATTTTCTCTCTTTTCGTGGCGAAATTGATCGCAGTAATGGACTTAAAACTACATTTAAAAATTGTTGGATTAATCAAAAGTCATACTTTTCATGTTGCCAAACACATTGCAGAGGTGAGTGTATATATAGGCGTGTATATATATCTCAATACATATCTTATTTAGTGATGATGTTTTCATCTTAACACTTGTCTTCTTGACTACGCTCAACAGAAACTCAAACTAAAGTTCCCCAAGGTATTTCTGGATCCAGAAATTCAACCATTTCTTGAATTGGATTGGCATGCATATCTTTGTTGGAAGAAAAGGGTATGTCATTTGTTTATAGATAGTTTTTCATATCAATCAAAGCTACAATCAACTAAAAGAGACTGATAGATGGTTATGGTTATTGTATCTTTTGAAATAAACAATGCCAGTCAACTCACTCCTTTATATAAATTCACGTTTTTGGTAGTTTTGACAATAATTTAGAATTTTGTTAAATGTCGCCTGTTACACTTTACTTTTTTGCTCCTCTTTTTTTTCTTTTACTGTTAAGAAGTCATAAAAAACATACTTTTTTGAATTTGAGAGCCTAGGAAGAAAGCTTTATTAAAAAAAATTAACTCAACATATTTGCTCATTTCTCAAAACACAGGGCTCTGAAACACAATACAGAACCTTTGTCACTTAATTTAATTAAATAAAAAAGTATTGAAAAAAATTAACTGGTCATATGAATTAAAATTTCCCTGTATGATTGGAATGTAATGATACAGTCAACTCACAATTTGAAATCATTTTCGAGTGGGTTAAAAATGCTAATTCCTCATGTTTTTTTTCATTATTATTTCTATTTTAATTTTTTTTTTACAGAGTGAACTTGCAGACAAAATATTACGGAAGTGTATTGCATTCACTTAAAGGAAAAAAAGCAACTCAGGTTTTTCAGTGTAATCACATGATTTCGAAGTAGCTCAATACTTCAGAAAAGAATTACTCAAAAAAACAGGAAAAAAGTTATCTGAAAAACAGAAAAAAAAATTACTAGTAAAAACAGAAATAATTATAACAAAAACAAACCAATAAAAAAATATTAATCAGAAAAAAAAATTAATTACAACAAAAAATACTCATAAAAACAGAAATAATTATAACAAAAACAAACCAATAAAAAAATATTAATCAGAAAAACAAAATTAATTACCACAAAAAACAAACCGAAGAATAAATTACTCTGAAAAACCTGAGTTGTTATTTTTTCTTTGAGTGAATGCAATACGCTTCCGTAAAATATAACTTTAAAAACTTCTTTTAATTATTTCTGCAACTGCAAAACACAAACAATGCAATGAATGCAAAATTTGAAACACTCACACACGCTCACATTCACATATTTAAATATATACTGGGGCAAATATATAACAATCTATTTTTTTTTATATTTACAAATGAAAGAGAATTCCCTTTTTAATTCTCTGAGGTGGGGTAAACTGTACAAAACAAAGTTTTTACTTTTTTTAAGCATGCAAGTCAAATAAAATTTTATCTTATATCAAAAAAAATTAACTCAAAAAAGGACTTTTTAAACAAATTTCACATCAAATTGACAAAATTATAAATACTACAGCTCCCTCTGCTGTTTAAATGGGGTATTGCAACTTTTTTTCTCAGCCGAGTTCATCCCTACTTTATGAATATATCACTTACATGATCCAAAGTGCATTTTAACAGGTACTTTGACTTAATAATTCAAGTAAAATTATATTTAATTGAAGTTATTTGTCTATATTGATTGTCTACATTTATTGACATTTTGTTTGACGAGACCCCTGCTTAAAACCAGAGTTTTCCTGCAGATATGTCAATGCACACGCACATTTATTGGGTTTATTTTTCAGTTGCTCAGTAGTTACATCTGATTTGAATCCAATAAGAATAAAAGTTAACATTTCTGAAGCTTATCATGAATCAGTTGTTCAGCCTTTGTGTCACACTTTCCATCGCTCATCTGAAATGAATGATCCAGTTATAAACAACTGAAGCAAACATACAAACAGCAAATCACACCCACACAACAAACCCTGCTGTAGTTTGACGCTGTGGTTATTGTGACTCTCTGAATGAATCACTAAACATTTGCCTCTCGTCACTCGTGATTCAAGGAGCTGCATGGAGAGGTGTGGCAGGACTCCAGCAGCCTGATGTGCCTCCTCAACGGCATCCCGCTCGGCGATGAGCAGGAGCTCGCCAGCTGGGCCGAGAACCAGTGGAGTTTTACTGTCGCTCAGCCTGTGGCCTTCTTCATGGTTGAAGCTGGGGACTGTTACACCAAACACCTGAAGAAAAGTGGGGCAAGTCAGCACCACAGTCACAGAAACAACAAGTATTACAGTAAATGATAGGGAACATATATTTGACCTCATTACCTGATCTGTTTCTTAACCACCACACCCTACTTATGGCTAATGGTTAACATCAGTGAGTCACTCAGCTGTGGTTTCCTTCTACTGATTAGATTTGTGTGACTTTGAAGTCTAAGAATTAAATAAAACGTGTTTCTGTTGTTTTATTGTAGCATCAGTTTGTCTTCATGGACATCCAGATAGCAGGAGAGGCTGCAGGGAGGTTACTGTTTGAGGTCAGCAACTTAAACCAAATGATTCAATATTTTCACGTCTACTATTATAAGATATGGAACCATATTGCATTCACTTGAAGATAAAAAAAAAACTCAGGTTTTTCAGAGTAATTTATTCTTCGGTTTGTTTATTGTGGTAAGGATTTTGTTTTTCTGATTAATATTTTTTTATTGGTTTGTTTTTGTTATAATTATTTCTGTTTTTATAAGTAAATTTTTGTGGTAATTAATTTTGTTTTTCTGATTAATATTTTTTATTGGTTTGTTTTTTTGTTATTATTATTTCTGTTTTTATGAGTAATTTTTGGTGGTAATTAATTTAGTTTTTCTGATAAATATTTTTTATTAGTTTGTTTTTGTTATAACTATTGTATTGTTTTGTTTTTTGTTATAATTATTTCTGTTTTTATGAGTAATATTTTTGTGGTAATTAATTTTGTTTTTCTGATTAATATTTTTTATTGATATGTTTTTTGTTATAATTATTTCTGTTTTTGAGTAATTTTTTGTGGTAATTGATTTTGTTTTTCTGATCAATATTTTTCATTGTGTTTTTAGTCATCCTTTTTTTAGTGTTTTTATGAGTAATTTTTTGTTTTTTTGTTTTCAGTTTACTTTTTTTTAATTAAGAGTTGTCTGCAGGTTGAAGGTTCTCGCAGGATTTCTAAGTATCTCGATACTTCAGGAAAAAATTACCCAGGAAAACAAGAAGAAAGTAATCTGAAAACAGAAAAAAATTACTCATAAAAACAGAAATAATTATAACAAAAAACAAACCAATAAAAAAATATTAATCAGAAAAACAAAATTCATTACCACAAAAAAACACACCGAAGAATAAATTACTCTAAAAAACCTGAGTTGTTTTTCTTTTCCCCTTGAATGCAATATGCTTCCCTAGTTAGAGACAATAAAAAACAAAAAAACAACAAACCAGATGGCTGTTACTGGCAGCATGTAAACAACACACATTGCTCCTGCTTCCTCAGCTGTTTTCAGATATTTGTCCAAAGACATCAAAGAATTTCGAGGCTCTGTGCACAGGAGAGTTTGGTCAGTCGAGTAGCGGCTTCCCTCTTTGCTACAAAGGCTCCGTGTTTCATCGTGTGGTGCCCAACGGCTGGATTCAAGGTGGAGGTATGACAAAAACACAAAGTGTTCCCTGAACAGATGAGTCTTCAGACATCTCTTGAAGTAGAAAGGGACTCTGTGGATCGTATAGAGTTAGGTAATTCATTCACCGATTGAGAACAACAGAGGAGAAGAGTCTGGCTAGAGATTTGGAGCCGCGCTGGGCTGGGAGCACCAGGCGTCTAACAGTACAGTGTCTTTGCCTCTGCAGATATTTCTCCAGATAGAAAAGGCGATGGAGGGGAATCGATCTACGGCCCAACTTTTGAAGGTAAACACAGTAATGAGGACGCCTGCAGTTTGACTGTCAGAACAAAATTTGTGTTACTGTACTGTCTGTGAGTTTTCCTGCCCATGTGTCCTTTCCTCTGCAGACGAGAGCTTTGCTGTGCCCCACTCCAGACGGGGCATCCTAGGAATGGCCAACAAGGGCTCCCATACCAACGGATCTCAGTTCTACATCACTCTGCGGCCCTCCCCCTGGATGGACAGGACCTTTGTTGCCTTTGGGTTTGTATTGATACTGTCCTTTGTGTAGTTTGAATGTCCCTCTTATGTGTATTTAAGCTTGATATCTTTTTTTCAGTCGGGTGGTTGAAGGTGTGGACACCCTGCGGAGATTAGAAACAGCTCTGACCTGCAACGAAAGGCCCAAGTATGACTGTAAAGTTACAGACTGTGGCGTGCTGAAGTGTTAGATGTGTAGAGATGAAGAGAAAAGGACATTAAATATACAAACATACAGTGATTACCCAGTCAGCCAGACACAGAGTCCTTTTTATCTGCATCTGTGTGACCACTTCTTCTTCTTCTTCTTCTTCTTCTTCTTCTTCTTCTTCTTCTTCCATAATGAATACACGTCTCAGTCTCTGAGTACATTGTACCGCTGTTGGAGGTTTCTCATACAATGCTGTAATTTTCCCAACTATAAACAATAATATTTCCAGGATTTACAGTTAATCCATGGACAGGGAATCTTCTGGGTATATTTCCCAGAATACCATGGAATGGACTCAATGGCAAGTCTATATTTTAAACTTCTGTAATCTTTCCACTAATGCTGCCTCAGGTTTTCTCCCAGGAAATGTGTGTGTGACCATCGGTCATCCTCCACCAAGCTCCCTCCTCACATAGTGTTCAGTCGTTCTTAGGAGGAGCTCCAGTTGTTCTGTATACCTCAGGTAGTGCAATTTAAAAGAACAGACTTTTTCTAAAAACTCATGAGGTCGTGACTGTCTGGTCAACAAAACAACTTTTAAATGCAGCTTTGATAACTTTTATTTGAAATGTGAGAATGTTTCCTCGAAAGATGAGCTATTGAAGGTTTCTCCAACATCACAGTGGGGAAAAAGCAGGAATGACCATAGTCCTGCAAAGAAAAATGAAGTTTTGTTTTCGATTTTGGTGGGAAAACTTTTAGAGGTAGCCCAGGGGTCTGCGACCCTGACCTTTCATAGGAGCCACTTTGCCTTAGCGAATCTGGATTTAAGTCATCCCAGAGCCATAAAATCTACTTAATCTACTATATAGACTGTAAAGTGTTTAAAATTCTATGTTTATTTAATATCTTGTGGATAATAATCCAAACAAGAAGTTTTTGGAATTTATAAAATTGTACATGTGATGTCTTAGATTTGTATTCTCGAATATTTGCAAAACTAAAAAATAAAATAAACTTTCAAAAATTTCGAAAAATTCAAAGTAAAAAAATCAAAATTATTTAAAAAAAATGGAAATAAAAAAATGAAAAAATAAAAAAAGATAAATATTAAAAACATTGCAAAATTTTCAAAAAAACAAAACAAAAATAATGCAAGGGTTTAGAAAATTAAGATAAAAAATTGCAAAATTGCAAAAAAAAATTAAAATAAAAAAATTGCAAAATTTTCCCCCCAAAAAATAAAATTTTGCAAAGGTTTAAAAAATTAGATTTTAAAAAATTGCAAAAATTATATTTAAAAAAAATAAAAAAAATAAAATGCAAAATTAAAAAAAAAATTATGCAAAGGTTTAAAAGCTGAGAGTTCAAAAATGTGCAAAAATAAAAATAACTGAAATTTCAAAAATTTGCAAAAAATTTGATTTTTTTTTTTTAGAAAAACTTGAATTACTAGAATATATTGATTATTTTAGAAAACTTGTTATTCTTTTGTTGTTTGCTCATGTCTTGCCTTTTTATGTATACGTGTATGTATATATCAAGCTGGCATGTTGGCAGTTAAATGAGTCCATCTACACAGAACTGACTTCCTTTTCTTTTTTTTATTGCAAAACTTCCTGTTTGGGTAATTTTTCACTGGATTTCAACTTTTTCTTAGAAAGTAAAGGTTGTAGAACTCTGTTCTAAAATATACATCTATATGTGCTGGACAGTCTGTTTGTCATGTTAAAGAAACAGAGACTCTAAATAAAAAGTAAAATTAAGTCATGGAAAGAGTGATTTTATACTCTAGACTAGCTTGGAAAGATCATAAACCAACTTGGTAAATGCTTAAAAACAGTTTAAATAAAGTAAACTGTAATAAAGTTTGTGTTTCTCTCCACGTTTTAAGGTATGTTTGGTTTATGTGAGATAACTTGGCTGTAATACCTTACTTATGTGTGAATAGTGTCAACGGAGCGTTAAAGTAACTCCTTGCTGCCTTCCTGTGTCTCGAAGTGTTTGTGAAAATTAACACGATTCCAGCTCTGTTTTTCAAATACTTGATGCCAACACTTTAAGAGATTCCAGAAATTAAAAAAAAAAGTGGGCAAGTATTTCTTTTCCAGTGGGATTACCTTAATTTATGTGCTTTTTTCCTATATTGATTAACTGTCACTAAACATGTCATGATGCACAGCAGAAGTTTCTAGTTATCGTGTCAAAAAAGAAAAACTTGGGAAAAACCACTTTGGCCTTAAGATAGCTGTGTGTTGCTATGGTCTATAAAAACAGATTGCTGTAAGTGGCATGTTGAACGACTAGAAACAAATATTTAACAGGATGTCATAAAGTTATGAAAGCTGTGTACATAATAAAAATGTGGTAACTGTGTACTGTTGGCTTTGGCTGTGGTGTTGAATCTTGATGTGATATTTTCTCATGGGGTTAAGGTTTGTGTGTGTGTGTGTGTGTGTGTGTGTGTGTGTGGGGGGGGGGGGTCTGCCCCTAGGACCTCAATTTAAAGTGTGGTGAGCTAACAGGGAGCAGCAGTGACCAGAAATGCAAGATGATGTCTTAGATTTTTATTCTCCAAACATTTGCAAAATTAAAAAATAAAATACACTTTTAAAAATTTTAACATGTATAAAATAAAATTAAAAAAATTATTTAAAAAAGACTGAAATAAAAAAAATTACAAAAAAATAAAAATAAAAAAAATGCAAAATTAAAAAAAAAATCAAACATAATGCAAAGGGTTAAAAACGAGATCTCAATAAATTGGAAAAAAGGAAAAAAATGAAATAAAAAATGCAAAGGTTAAAAAAAAACAAATTTTGCAAAGGTTTAAAAACAATATCTCAATAAATTGTAAAAATTAAAAAAAAAAAAGAAAAATTGAATTAATGCAAAGGTTTAAAAAAAATCCAAAATCTGCAAAGGATTGAAAAAAATGAGATTTCAAAATTTGCAAAAATAAAAAAAAAATGCAAAGGTTTTAAAATAAATCCAAAATTATGCAAAGGTTTAAAATTTGCAAAAAAAAAAAAAAAAAAAAAAAAAAAAGGAAATTTCAAGAAATGACAAAAATTTTGATTTTTTTTTTAAGCTTGATGTGATATTTCTCATGAGGTTAAGGATTCTTGAAACCCCCTGCTGTGGAGGCAGGGGGGTTAATGTGGAGTTTGCCCCTAGGCCCTCCATTTCATAAATCAGGCCGTGGATGTGACAGGTTATTTTTAGCGCAGTTAAACTCCAGGTGCCTTTCCTCACAGGTGTTTCTAGGGGAGCTGTGTGTGAGACTCTTCCTGTAACACATTAAGCAGCTCCCCCCCTGTGTTTACCGTACGAACAGCCCATACACATGAGTTTCTTTCTCACCCCTCCCTGAAAAAAGTGCCACATGACCTGTCAAATAGGAAGTGGAGAGCTAGCGAGGAGCAGCAGCGACCAGAAACGCAAGACGAGAGGAAGCGGTGAAACCTCCTGATTCGTACTCTCGACGTGGACTGAGAAGATTCCCATTTGGAGCAAACAGAGCAGGAACAACGTTGGCAGCAGTCATGTTTTTTAAGGTGGTGTTTCTCGCTGTGGTTGTGGCTCTCATCGGGGCTCCAGCCGCGACGGACGCAGGTAAGTTTGCGACCTCTCAGTGTTTAGCTAGCGGCTAGCGAGCGCCTCCTTAGCTCGGTCAAGACATCAGTTAGCTGATGTTATCTCCATGAGTCTGCGTCTTTTTAAGTCCCTGCGTTATCTCCTGTACCCCCCTCCCGTTAGTTTGACACCTGTCACTCATTATTATCTTTATTTAGCTCAAACATTACCCTTTTTTGTCCACTTGGCAGCTTTATGTCCACGCTGGCCAGAGGCTCTCAAGTTGTCAGGATTTTGCTAACTTTAGCTTTAGCTAGCTAGTGAGATGTGCTGACTTTTAAACAGAAGCAGTGTTGTATTTGTCTTATGATGTTTACATTGAGAGGGCACTGAGAAAGGAGGAACAAGGCTGGTGCCACCCTGGTTTTAAGATCCAGTCGATCAGGTACCAACAGAGACCAGATCAGCCTGTTATGTAACATCCTTACATTACATTACCCTCTGCATTAAGTCACATTAAAAACACTTATATAGCCAAACATACGGAAGCGTATTGCATTCACTTGAAGAAAAAAAAATCTCAGGTTTTTTAGAGTAATTTATTCTTCGGTTTGTGTTTTTGAGGTAATTAATTTTGTTTTTCTGATTAATATTTTTCTATTGGTTTGATTTTTGTTATAACTATTTCTGTTTTTATGAGAATTTTTTTGTGGTAACTATTTTTTTTTCTGATTAATATATTTTTTATTGGTTTGTTTTTTGTTAAAATTATTTCTGTTTTTATGAGAATTTTTTGTGGTAACTAATTTTGTTTTTCTGATTAATATATTTTTTTATTGGTTTGATTTTTGTTAAAATTATTTCTGTTTTTATGAGAATTTTTTGTGGTAACTAATTTTGTTTTTCTGATTAATATATTTTTTTATTGGTTTGATTTTTGTTAAAATTATTTCTGTTTTTATGAGAATTTTTTTGTGGTAACTAATTTTGTTTTTCTGCTTAATATATTTTTTTATTGGTTTGATTTTTGTTAAAATGATTTCTGTTTTTATGAGCATTTTTTTTCTGTTTTCAGATTATTTTTTTCTGTTTTTGGGAGTAATTTTTTCCTGAATTATCAAGATACTTAGAAATCCTGTGAGAACTTCCAACCTTCTGTTTTTCATGCTAATTTTTTCCTCCTGTTTTTAGGAGTATTTTTTTTTCCTGAAGTATGGAGCTACTTTGAAATCCCGCGAGAACGTCCAACCTGCAGATGACTCCTGTGGATGTGTGGTGGCTCCTGTGTCCCGCACGGATCAGAGATCCTGTTCGGCACATATATGCCTTATCCTTAACTGTCTACCGGCTTTCCAATGTAGAAGCAATGCATTTTTTTAATGCCACATCTTCGTCTATTCCTTAAGTATTACATTGAACCATAGGCTTATATAAAATATAAGGATAAAGTAGAAAACATAACAAGGGTATCATACCCTGTGTGTGGCTAATACCTAACCTTTATTGACCCGGTACGGACCGGTAGACAGTTAAGGATAAGGCATATATGTGCTGAACAGGATCTCTGATCCGTGCGGGACACAGGAGCCACCACACATCCACGGGAGTCGTCTGCAGGTTGGAGGTTCTCACAGGATTTCAAAGTAGCTCGATACTTCATGAAAAAATTACTCCCAAAAACAGGAAAAAATAATCTGAAAACAGAGATAAAAAATTACTCATAAAAACAGAAATAATTATAACAAAAAATAAGCCAATAAAAAAATATTAATCAGAAAAACAAAATTAATTACCACAAAAAATTACTCACAAAAACAGAAATAAATATAACAAAAACAAACCAATACAATAATTATAACAGAAAACAAACCAATAAAAAAATATTATATTAATATAAATATTAATATAAATAAAAAACAAAATTAATTACCACAATAATCAAACAGAAGAATAAATTACTCTGAAAAACCTGTTTTTGTTTTTTTCCAAGTGAATGCAATTTGCTTCTGTACAAACATGCTGTTTTTGTTAATACTTTGAGACTTCATGTTAAAAAATAAGAAGTTGGATCATTTTTTAACAAGACTCTGACTAACTCTGATTCTGATTTCTTTGCAGATGAATGTCCCAGCCTGTCATGTGATAAATGTGAAACCATAACCGACTGCCAGTGGGCTGTCTGCCAGCAATGTGAGTATCTGTCTTTATCGTGTTTGTGTGTGTGTGTGTGTGTGTGTGTGTGTGTGTGTGTCAGGTGAAGGGGCGAGGGGCCACAGGTTGGTCTTTGTCTGTCTCAAATTGTGCAGACAGCTGGATTGATTGGACACATGATTCCTGGATATGGAGGGAATGCATGGCACCGAGTGCTGACTATTACATGATGTCATTGCAATGTCACCCGAGCTGGATCATAACACGTCAGGGCGTACTCGCCAACACTGTTGATGTGGCGAGGCTGAATCAGAGGTAAATAACCCCCCCCCCCCCACACACACACACATGAGTCCATTTGGCTGCAGCTGTGGTAAATTTACTGCCGAGCAATATCTGAAAATGTGGATGTTTGGCTTTTATCGTCGCTTTTATTTCTGCATCAGTTTCCTAATTCCATTATGCTAATAGAAAAATACTCGCGACAGATCTCTCCAAATTCTGCAGCACAGAAGGGGATGTGGAGAAATTTGCTGTGGCGGTAAATTTTGTTGCAAGTCATAAAGAGTTGCCATAGCAAAAAAAAAAAGCAGCACAACTGATCGCTTTGTGGAGCTAACGACTGATTTTCAGTCACTGTGTTCCTCATTGATTTCCTGAAATTAGGTTACGTGTTCTGCGGTCGCAGCAGTTGAATTTCTCAAATGTGAATAAAAGTCGTCACAGCCTGTGTTTTTGAAAAAGCAGAAATAGCTCTAACTTTGTGGCTTTTAAAAAACAATTCTCATGAGTATTTTGACCAAACAGCCCTGGAGGGCCTTCCTCCAACGCTGGCCTGAGTTCATTCAGCGTGTTTACTCTCTGCTGCCTGTGAATAAGAGGAACAGGAGAGGAAGCGAGGGAATGTGTGGCAGGAAGCCCGCAATATCCTCACACGGGGGAACAGAAGGAAGGAGGGGATAACGGCACGAGTTAGAGGAGCGATCAGAAGCTGCGTCTTGTTGTTCTCAGGGTTTGTGCCTCAGGTGAAGCTGTACCTGAATTTCATTGTGTGGAAGGAGTTGACAGTTTCACTTCTGAAAAGCTTTGATTCTTTCGAGGAAAGGCTGGTGTGAGATTTGCTGACCTCGGGCCGTCGTGTTTCATATGTAAAGCAGGAAGATAAAGGCACTGAGGGATGGATTAAGTGGTTGAACAGGACAGGTGAGATGACAATTGAATGCGTCTCTTCAGAGCCAAAGGAGACGGGAGGAGTCCTTTGGGAGTTACAGGAACTGGTTTATAATTACACGGTGCGCTCACATGGAAGTGACCCAAAAATCACACACAAACTAAACGATGAACGGCCGATCTGATGATTCACTTTAAAGCTGCAACAAGTCATTTCTCCTCAGGGAATAAAAGATAATTGTGTATGTTACCTTGAGATTTTAACAGGAATAGGAACAGATAAGACTTTATTGATACCACTTAGAGGTTTTGTGTAATGATTTTACATCCTGATATTTAAAAAAAATCATATTTCTTCCAAATTTGAATCCTTCATTTTAGTCTTTGTTTACAAGCTGAGTTGGAAAAAATTGAGATGTCAGATTCTCTGAATAAATCTTAAAAACGGACTCATATGCGATTAGGGATGGGTACCTTCACGTTTGAAACGATACGGTACTTAACGGTAACAATTTTGGATACTTTTTGAGTTTATATGGTAAAAAATATGAATTTTTTAAATAATAAAATCACTTTTTTTTCAATTTAACATATTAATTCTTCAATATATAACCTTGGAATGCTGTGTTCATGTCCAGCATGGAAAATCGCCTACAGTCACAAAGATGCGTTTAGGTACCTAAACATGGCACCTTTTGGTTTTATGGGTACCTAGTACCCGGTACTTTTGACAGAATCGGTCGGTACCAAAAAAAGTACCTAATTCGGTACCCATCCCTACTTGTGATGTGCATATTTTGGGAGATTATGGCTCCTGATATAGTCTGCTATCATCATCATTATTCAACTTTTTCACTCGGTCTGGTTTTAAAAAGAAAACTAAAACTTGCAAAAACCTGAAATATAAAAAACACAATTTAAACGAAATTGGCACCCCTTAAAATCGTAAAAGAATCGAATCAGGAGAAAAGCGTGTCGTCCCAGCCTGACTAATTCAGAACCCATTCCTAACACAGACCCAAAAGTCACACACAATCAAAACGATAAACCGTCGATCTTATGATATATTGTAAAGCTACAACAAGTAATTTCTCCTGGGGACATAAAAGATTTTAAATTGTCTAACCACAGCTAACCACCTAACATCTCTTCTCTAACCCGGAGGAAATACCTGACAGATCAGTCCAAAGAGAAAATCAGGGATGTTTGATAACACTTTTTTTCAGACTGATACCAGTACGACGACTCGTCGATACCACTAGTACTTTTTAGGGCTGGGACGATACGCTGTTCTCGCAATTCTTTCATAATTTTTGGGGTGCCAGTTCAATGTCAATTGCTATTCTTCAATGTTTACGATTTTTAGTTTGCTTTTTTAACACCAGACCATGGTAGAAAGTAGATCGATCGATCGATGCCGATTTCCTTAATTTTAGGGTATTGGTGATTGGCCCATCATGACATATGAAACTGATCTTATAAACCTCCAGGAAGGTCTGACAGCCAGCCAATGTTGCCTTTTGCTCTGAGACCTAAAACTCAGGACACTTTATTGGTTGTTAAAGTTTCACAGGTATTGTTCAATGATTTTCAATGAAATAAGATTGGAGCATTGAAGGAGTATGCTGTCAGTTATAAAAAAATAAAAATTGGTATTGGTTTTCAGTCAGAGTGAAACATTTCGCCCTCTGCTGGAGAAAAGTGGGAACTTTTTTTCCAATCCAGTTTATAAACAAAGACTAAAATAAAGAATTTTACAAACAACAAACAATTTTTTGGCAAAGAATCCTGATTTTGATATTGTCAAACAAAAAATCATGATATAGCTGTTTTTGACTTTTTCTCCTACTCCTAGAACTTTTGATACATAAAGTTTCAATTAGCAGTGAGGGGTCATTTTTAACAAAAACAGCACAGTCACTCTGACATTAACGGGCTGTTTTCAGGTTTCAAGATGAAATGCAAAAGTATTGTTGTGTTTCGACCGCTCGTTTACACAGAAACAACGTTTTAATCTGCTCTTAGCTTTCACCAATACACCAGATGATCTACTAAAAACTGCTTCTGGACAAGACAGTTATAGTGCCACCTACAGGCCTGGCATGCTAACTACAGCATTTTCAGTCCCTCAGCGTTTCCATGACAACGCAGATTTTTTTCAACAAGGCAAGTTTATTTATTTAGCACATTTCAGCAAGACAATTCAAAATACATTACAGAGAAAAAAACAGCAAATTTTAATTTAAAAGCAGATAAACAATAATGATTCAGTAACACAAAATAAATCGCAAACAAAAAAAGAAGGTTAAAACAAATGAATAAAAAAAGCACAAATGTCGCAGTGTGTTGTGCGGTTAAAAAAGACTTTAAAATAATTTGTTAAAATACGCCAATAAAAGGCAGCTGTTAAGATATTTTAGTGTTTTCAGATGAAATAAAACACAAACAACTCTCTGAGTTTAGGATTTGCTTAGAATGAATAAACAAAAGTAAAAAGTGGTGTCAAACTGCAGCAATGTAGCGCCAACTACTGGCGAGGAGGACTTACTGCATGTATATTTTTTTTGTCTGGAGTTATAAAGCTAGTATCAGCCCATCCCTGGAGAAAATGAGAGTTTGCTGAGGCCTTAAAGGATCTGACTCTGTTTGTTTTCCCACTTAATCATCTGATGTTGACTGTGATGAAGTTAAGCAGCCGTAGCGCTACATGGTTACAGCTTTTTCAAGGGCGTTCATCAGTTTACATGTTTGGTCTTGATTTTCTCACATTGTGTCCTCATTCAGGATCATGTGACCCACCCCAGCCCACTAAACAGGATACATAAAGCCTCCCACAAGCTCAAGGATAAACCACCTCTCTGATATGAAAGCAAAAACCAGAAAGGTCAGCTCCGGCCGGTCGCAGAGCGTAACCACACCGCTGCAGCGAGCCGCCGCCGCCTACCGCTGTGTCATTACCAGATTTATCTCTGGTTTGGGGAGTTAGCGTAAACAAGGCTCTGGGTTCAGGAGCAAAAACTTACACGTGTGCACACAAGCCGCGCAGTCCGTAGTCTCAGGGTTAGATGTCGACCGTCGAGGCGTCCTCTCACACCGTCGTCTCAGAGGAAGCAGTGTCCACACCTCGTGGTGGTGATGATGTCACTTTTTTGAATCAGGGTGAGAGCCCGGCCTGGCTTTCACAGCTGCCTGTGAGATAACATCTCCCCGACCTGCAGGAGAGTGAAAGAAAAGACCCCCCTCCCCTCCCACGTGGTCTAACCTAGAAAGATCAGGTTGCAGATTGAACAAAGAGTGTGAGAAATAACCAACTCTTTCCAAACGACTCGATCTGAAAAGCCACAAAAAGACAGTTGGAGAGGCGATGAGTCATCAACTTTACAGCTTTATTAAGTTTCACTCTTAGTTTTGAAACATTAGGCGATTCATTTGTTTCTTATTATCACTTGTATTATCTCAGGAAAGTTTTTTTTGACCCCATTTGTAGAAACTCAAAAGAAGCTTCCAACAATCTGCAGCTGAAACTTGGTGTTGCTGTAATTTATGATCAGCCATCTGGAGGAAGTCGCCGGGTTCGATGGCTGTGGATTATTGTTTAACGAGCAGGGATGTGTTTACAGCACCAGGTGCGCGGCACGGCGTGTACGCAGCTTCCTTTATGATGTTCCTGTACGTAAAGATGATGATACCTTCGTATGCTCCTAGAAACGCAGAAGAGGGTGATTTTTATCACCACAATGAGGTCGAAGGTTTCCAACGGCTTCTCTTGTCCTTATGTTGAACTCCAACTGAAACCTGTGGGAAAAGTTTCCTCTTCTGCATTTAGTGTACATATTAGTTTCAGGTTCTGTAAAATGAAATTGCTGAGAGGGCTGAGACGTGTTATTCAGAATATCAGTATACTGTTGGTGAATCTATGTCCTCAAGTTGAAGCATTGTTCGGTGCTTATATTATCAGACATGTTGTTTTTTTAAGGCCGTACCTTGTCTGAAAGTGGTCAAAAGAATCGTCAAATTTCCAATCTGCAGATAAATAAACTTTGTGGTAAATCTTTATCTTTTAAGCCAGAGATCTGCAGCCTTTGCTTTCATAAGAGCCATTTCTCCTCAGCTCACCTGGATTAAAGTCATTCAAGAGCCAAACAAACTACTTTATCTTTACAATAGACACAAAAAAGTGTTTAATATTCGAAACATACTGAAAATCAAGTGAATAATTATCTGAACTAGAAGATCTTTTGTGTTCATTGATTTGTACAGGTGATGTCTTATTTTTCTTTAATTTAAATAAATTTGCCAATATCTAAAAAAAAATCACTAAAGTAAATACAATTGAAAAATTGCTACGTCATAGATTTGCAAAATTTTATGGGATTTCAATACGTCGCAAAATTTGTATAAATTTTGAAATTTCATAAAAAATTCAGGAAAAAAAAAAGAAAAGTGCAAAAATTTTAAATTTTAAATTTTTAAAAATTGCATAAAAAATGAAAATTTGATTAGAAAAATTGAATGAATACAATAAAAAACATTTAATGTCATAAATTAAATAAATATTAAGAAATTTCAATAAATTGCAAAAATTTTGAAATTTCACGAGAAAATTTCTGAAAAAAAAAAACCAGAAAGATCAATGTACAAAATCTTGCAAAAGTTCCTAATTTTGAAATTTCAAAAAATTCCAAAAAAAAGTGGTTAAAAAAATTTGCTTTGTTTTTAAAAAATTCTAAAAATGTTAAAAAAATGCCTTGTTTTTAAAAAAAAAACATAGAAATATCTTCAACTATTTCGATTTTATCTAAGATGTTGTAAAAAAATTGAAATTCAAAAAATTGTAACAATTTAAAAAAAAAATGCAAATATAAAAAAAAAAAATCAAAGCCTTTTTGCAAGAGATCATGCACATTTAGTTCTAACAAAATGTTAACGCATGATTTTGTTTTGTGTCTGTGTCTTTAATCATCGATACCCTCTGTGAGAAAAATAAATTAAGAAATTACACTTTGACTTTAGCCAAACCCAGATCGTACTATTAACATACATATAAACAGCTTAGTCAGACCAAGATCAGACTAAGTATAGCTCATTGACACACATAGATAATGCGTTTGCTATCAGACAGCTGTTGTATTCAGCAGGACTCGGAACAGAAGCACCATGTAGAGAAAACTAAGATACCAAACTGACAGTACAATTTAACAATTGTTTATCTGTGCATGTTCATTTCAGTTACGGGTTTCAGAATGATACAAATATTTACAGGATACAGAGTTGACAGTGAGATAATCATGCATTAACTGAATCAAGGTAGAAAGTTTAATCAGTCACTTTTTGGTTTCTCGTTTGTCCATCTATGAACAAACCAATCTGTCAAACTGCCACCTTCTTGTTTTATTAAGTCCTTTTCTGTACAGTCAGTATCAGAACAATAAAACTTTAGGTAGCAGCAGCGTCTCTGTGCTAAAGCCTGAAACACAATGTGTTAATGGTGCAGCGTGAACAGCAGCAGTAACTCGCTGTGGAAAGAATCTATAGTCACAAGACGCTCTCAGTCCTGACTCATGGTTTCTCACATGAGATCCTCACATCAGATTTCCTCCATCGAAAAATCCTTCACAAGTTATTGGAAAATGGTGTGTTGGTGGTTTAAACGTCAAGGCGTTTACTCTTTAAGTCCTTGAACTGTTTTTCCTTTGGGTAAATGATAAATGAAATAAATGTTTCATCTGTATCCTGACTTCTTGTTAAATATTTGGGACAGATGGGACGGGACGTCACGGAAGGTCAAAGTCTCTTTCTGTCCGGGTTAATGAGTAATCTGAGGTTTACAATAACAGAAAACACACAAACGATCAAACTGTGAGTCAGCAGGCAGAAAAACCCTGAACCATAAAGACAAAATTATTCATGATACTGGAACATCACGTCATAACAGTTAAAAAAAATATATTAAAAAAATTAAACAATAAAATAAAAAATACAGAAGAAGAAAAAAAAAGGGATTTCTTTTCTTTTCTTTTCTTTTTTTTGTTTTTTACAAAAGGCATAACAACATAACTCCGGCAGCACCGCACTGCTTCAACAGTCAAACAACAGCAAAGGTTTCCTCCTTATGTACACATAAACCACTCATCACCATGTTCAACCTTAAATATATCAACACTTGCACCATGAAACAAACACAGTCATTATGTGCTACACAATCTATTTTTCTGTTTCTTTTTTTAAATGCTGTGTCATTATATCACTTTATAATGCATCTTAGATTCTTTTTTTCCATGTTTTTTGTTAACACATCTGGTAACACATTTAATCAAATTTAAACAAAATGTCTGAATTATTTCAAATGAGAATTTGTCTTTATGGGATAAATATATCTCAATAAGCAAATCAAACAATAATAAAACAATATATATAACAAAGAAAAATAAATATACATATAAATAAGAATAAATGAAAAAATAATAAAAATAGTAATAAAATAGTAATAAAATAAAGGCAATTTAAAAACTTGACAATTTGTCTTTATGGGATAAATATGTCTGGATAAGCAAATCAAACAGAAACAAACAAAAAAAACAACAAAAAAGAAAAAATAATAGATAAATATTTATAAGAATAAATGAAAAAATAATAAAAAAAAGTGATAAAATAGTAATAAAATAAAAGCAATTTAAGAACTTAATTTGTCTTTATGGGATGAATATGTCTCAATAAGAAAAATAAACAGAAACAAACAAAAAAATAATAACAAAAAAGAAAAAGAAAAAATAATAGATACATAAATAAGAATAAATGAAAAAAATAATAAAAATAGTTATCAAAATAAAATCAATTTAAAAAAAATAAAAATTGATTTTTTTACAGATTTTTTTTTGTTTTGTTTGTTTGTTTGTTTTTTACCAATATTGATACCTGTCAATATCAGTTATTGGCCATAGCAACAATATTAATATCAGATATTGGTATCTGCCAACATTTTCCTATAGGTGTATCCCTATGAAAATATATATGTATATCTTTACAGACAGGTTTTTTATATATAATTATTTATTTATTTTTTATTATTTTTAAATAAATTGAAGAACAGTTCCTAAAGTACAGTTATGACAATAATCACAAGAACACTCATAATATTAAAAATGAAACCTAGAATAACAATTCATGAATTAATTAAAAACACATCTTAAATGTGTTGTTGGCTAAACTAAATATTTATTAAAGACTGTAGTGTATTGACATGTTATCCACAAGTGGTTGTTTTTTCAAATGGGAAAAAAAAGAATCCCACAATATAAGCAATAAATATCTGTCATTAAAAAACAACATGTAAACTGAAATCTGCTGATGTTTCCTCTGTAAGTGAAATATCAAATGAGGGCGATTTGCTTGAAGTTGGATATTTGAGCCTTGTTTAAATGTTCTTATAACACCCTGCACTTTGCTGACTGTAAAAAAAAAAGTGCAGACTCCACAGGTTTCAGACGTGTTGGTCATTAAGTTATCAAGTGTCGTGGTGGGGCAGCAGGATGGAAAGAGCAGCCAACCTGCAGGATGTGGATCTGTGTGAACGGAGCTCCAGGCTTCCTGTGGAGGGGAGAAGATAAACCGACTCTGCGTGTCGTGGCTGTTTTTATTTAATGTTTGTGAAGCGTTCAGTCGTAAAGTGAAGAAAACAAACTCAGCACTGACGCTGGATGTGTCAGAGTTTGATTAATCCACATGTAGCGTGACTCTGACGTTTATTCTGTTTTCATTTTGTGTCTTTCAGCGTCTCCCAGCTGCCACAACATGACTCTCGTGACTGCAAATGAAACCTGCATCAACGCGACCTGCACAGGTAAGTCAAACTGCAAAGTGGTCGTAAACGTGTTGAATGTTAACATTTTCTTTTTAGCTTTAAGTGGACTTTATTTCTCCTCACGCTAAGGTTTAAACTCTGCAGTTTCTCTTTGGGTGTCAGTAAGCTCTAACTAAGCCTTTGGTTAAATATCAAGCTTCAGCGTTTGGGGTTTTTGCTTTTGTTCGTCCTCTTCGTCTGCGTCCAAACACACTAACCGGCTTCATCAGAGGGAGCTCTGTTGTTCATGACCTTGTTGTTTGGGTGGTGTCTTGCTTTTTACCCTGTCTTGGTGTTGGTTCCCTGTCCAGCTCCTGTTTCTACCGTAGCCCCGTCTCCAAGTGCCACTGGGAGTCCTGCTCCTCCTACCCCTACTGTTCCCGTTACTGCCCCTTCTACCCCTGTTGTCACCACCCCTGGCTCTAACAGCAGCGTCACCACAGGTAACGGTCTATGAAACGCTCTGCTGCGCCCTGCTCTGCTCTGTCCATCACTTCATGAGGCTCACTTTACCTGTGATTGATTTATTCTGAAAGACAGAGAAACTAAAAGCTTTACCACTGTACGGTGACAGGCAGAGGAGGGGGGCTGAGGCAGACACAGACACTGACACACATGTAAAGAGGCCCGGAGGAGACGATAGAGCAGGATTATTCCTGTAAAAGTTGACATTTTTTTAGGAAGACCCTACCTTTAAATACCTCTAGGTTGTCATAACGGAAATAGCTCGGTGGGTGATTAGCATAGAAAAGGTGTTTTCACCCGAGCCCAAAAAACCATCATCTAGTTCAGGGGTCTGCCACCTTTACTTTTTCAGGAGCCATTTTTACTCAGCTCACCTGGATTAAAGTCATTCAGGAGCCACAAAATCTACTTTATCTTCACATTAAAGACAAAAGTGGATAAATTTCTATACATAGTTAAAATCTGGTGAAAACTGATCTAAACTAGAAGTTTTTTGAATTTATAAAATTATACTTGTAATTTCTGAATATTTTATTCTTAATAAATTTGCAAAAATATCAAAAAAAATTGCAAGACTTTTGGAACTTAAAAAATGCAAGAATTGTGAGAAATCCAAATTTGCAAAAAAAATAAATAGATAATGGAATTTCAAAAATTGGAAAAAAATACAATTTCTTATAAATTTGAAATTTAAAAATTACAAAAATTTAGAAAATGTTTGAAATTTTAAAAAATTGCAAAAATTTGTCAAATTAAAAAAAAACTATATAAAAATGATATTTTATCAGGTTGCAAAAGTTGAAAATATTGTGAAAGAATACTTGGATTTAATAAAATAAATTTATATTCAATTCATTGACATTCAAAGAAAAATTGCAAAACTTTTGGAACTTAAATGGCAAAAATTTCTAAAATAACCAAATTGCAAAAAAATTTTTTTTTTTGAAATTTGCAAAATAATGCAGAAATTGATTTTTTTTTAAATAATACTTGAATTTGATAACATAAATTGATAACTAGCTTTATTTGCTAATGTCATCCCATATATCCAGCATGTGTATCAAGTAGGCACGTTGTCAGTTGAATGAATCCATCCTCACAGAATTGAAATCAGTATTTTCTTCCAGATTAGTCTTTTTGTAGATGTAGTTATCTTCCCAGGGCTGTAAAACTTGAGGTTAGCCACAGGTGCATGGAAAGTTGGTGGATGTTGATGTTGTAGGAGGTGGGAGAAGCTAGCCATGATTACGGTTTACAGACTTTTTCTGAGAATATCATTAGCTATGCTATCAGCAGATAAACCTGTTTTTTATTCTTCTGAAAAAGTAGCAACCTGAGGGATGTAACTAACCACCAGATATAGACTGATAACTGCCCAGGCCGATTATTGGCGCCGATATTTGGCAGTTTGAAGCATATTGGCATCTGTCTTTTTTTTTTATTGACGGCCGTTAAGAAATCAATATAAAACTGTGTTTTCTTCTTTTTCTGATTGGTTACATGCAGAGATATGTTTTGGAAACTTAATTTACTAGGGGCAAAAAATGTTGTTGTTTTTTTTTAGTTCAAATTCCTCATTTCGGTCTTTGTTTATTAACTGGATTGGAAAAAAGTTCCCACTTTTCTCCAGCAGAGGGCGAAATGTTTCTCTCTGACTCATCATTTAATTTGGTGGCAAGTTTTGACTCCAGTATTTTCACTTTTACTATAAATGAATATCGGCCCCAAATATCGGATATCGACCTCCTTGATTGGTGATTATCGATATCGATATCAAACATATTGGTCTGTTATCACCAGCATCTTTGAATAAAACGAGTTGTTCACTGTGTGTGTGCTGTGCTAACAAACTGTCGTCTCCTTTTAGACAACTCAACCGTCACCACCGTCGCTCCAACGACTCACAGCGGCAACACCTCCATCCCTACAACTTCAGCTCCGTCAAGTACGTGGTTCACGCTGTGATGAATCTTCAGTTTGTGAAGCAGATAGACTCGATTAAAACGATTATTTCCTTTGTCTTTTCTCTCAGATGGAACAGTCACAGTCACCACACCCATCGCGCCCACTCCTGCGCCTCACAAGAACACCTTCGACGCCGCCAGCTTCATCGGCGGCATAGTCCTGGTCCTGGGTCTGCAGGCCGTCATCTTCTTCCTCTACAAGTTCTGCAAGTCCAAGGACCGCAACTACCACACCCTCTGAAGCAGCCGCTCGCGTCGTTGATTCACATCGCCTCCACCTTTCACCAACAACTAGACCGAACCCTCCGAGGAAGCGCTCCCTCAGTCACCACGTCAGACTCAAACAGTGTTTCCAAATCTGTCCCAATCTGTAACGTTTGTAGAAAGATTAATCACAAGCTCGTACAGCGGAGCTCAGATGATGTGGCGTTTCAAGCCTTGAGCGTATGGATTACATCATCTGACAGCTACTCCCACCTCCATCACGCCGTTAGTCATCGATTCAGTGAGGGAGCCGTGTTATTTACAGCCCCTCTCCTGACGATCACTCCATCAAACACTCACTGGAGAGATGAATAATTAGCCGTGCATTTAAAGCAGCTTTCCTGTTGACGCTCTGGGGCGGCGCAGCTGCAAACTGGAAGCGTTTTAGCTTTTTTTTTTTTTTTTGTTGATTTGAAAACACTGTTTGAGTTTGTGGCTATTTTTAAACACGACGACTGCGATGATTCAGTTTTGCTTTTGGCAGGTTTCCTCTCCCTCTGTGTGTTCATACCATGTGTGTGTGTTAATCGATGATGTAAAAAAAAAAAAAAAGAGGTGGGGTGATTTAAGAGGGAGTAAAAGCAACACCCAATCATCGGATGTCAAAACGGAAAAACAAAACAAGCAATCCCTTTGATTTGATTTAGGGTGGTGCTGTGGAGCGACGCACTTTTCCTGGAGGAAATCTTTGACCCGAAGCTAGTTGTGAAAATTATTTGAGAAAACAGCTGCAAGAAAAGCGGCTGATCGCAATAAATCATCGTACAACTCCACCTCCCGTCCTCTTCCCTCCCCGATCATTAACTCTGATCCTCGAACACGCGGGTCGCTGACGTTCACCGGCCCCCGTCGTCAGAACAGTGAAAGATTGTAGAGTATCTCAGAAATATGAATAATTAGATTTTAATATTGTACGATAAAGAGAAGAGGGGTTAAATGAAACAGCATGCACCTTCTGGATGTGGGCAGTGATAGCAGTGAAGTGCCTTTAATGATCAGTATAAAGAGAAAGACGCTCGAGGATGAGTCTGTATTTTTTATTTCCCTGGTTGAGGCCCGAGTGGTGTCCGTCGTTTATGTTTCTGGGACAGAAACGGTATCGCTGTGCTGATATTTGTGAGAGATGTAGAGTCCCAGCTGGACTGAAGAGCCTTTTATTGTTGAAGAAGAGATGAAGTCACTCGAAGGCCTCCGTCAGTCTGAAGGTGGAGGATTACAGTCAGTATGTGAAGGTCTTCAAACTGCTGATCATGAGAAATGAATAATCGATGATTTCTCCCTCGGTTTGACCCGCTGATGCTCCCAAAGACGTCACCTCTGGGTTGTGATTTAGAAAGACTTGAACGATGAGCAGGGGGTGTTGAAGCGTTGAAGTCAAAGTGTTGCATTGTGGGTTTTGATTTAACAAGCGTTGCGTTCTGTTTCTAACCAGAGAATCGTGATCGAACTGCAACGACTTAGCGGCTGCGCTCGAGCTAATTTCTGCTTAGCTCAGGTCTCTTATTAGCTCGCTGCTAACTGTTCTCCTGTAAATAGCCACGTCCTGTTTTTGTTCATCTTCGGTTTCGACTTGAGGAACGGCTACATGAAGGAGTGTTTATGAAGACGTTTTGCTCATAGCGGCTTGTTGGTTTAAACAAATGTTTCGTCTCTTTCTTTGAGCTGCGTACGGAAGACGATTAGGGCCACTGAAAAAAAAATATATCCAATTTTTTTTTCATTAATTTTTGTTTTCCTGAGAGAAAAATCAGAATTCTGACTTCAATCAACTTAATCAATTTAAAGAGTCAGAATTCAGACTTTAATCTCAGAATTCTAAAAACTAGAGAAAATCCAGAATTCTGGAATTAAATTGAAAATTCCGACTTTTTTTCCCAGAATTCTGAGAATGAGGTCGGAATTCCGGAACAATCTCTGAATTCTAAGAAAAGGATTAAGAAAGGTCAAAATTCTAAGATTTCGGTCCAAATTCTAATTTTTTTTTCAAGTCAACATTTTGAGATCAATCTCAGAGATCCATCTTAGAATTTATTTTTAAAAAAAAATCAAAATTTTGAGATAAGTCTGAATTATGAGATTAATCTCAGAATTCTGAGAAAAAAAAATAAGAAAAAAATTAGAATTCTGAGATTAAAGTTTGAACTTTTACTTTAATCCCAGAATTTTGATTTAAATCTATGAATTCTGAGATTTATGTCAGAATTTTGATATTAAAGTGAGATTAAAGTCAGACTTCTGAGATGAATGATGAATATTAATGATTCTGAGATAAAGGGTAGATTATGGAGATGTTGAGGGGAGAAAAAAAGGCAGAACATTTTTGAGAAAAAAAAGAAAAAAATCAAAATTATGTGATTAAGGTCTGAATTATGAGATTAGTCTCAGAATTGTGAGAAAAAAAAATAAGAAAAAATTAGAAATCTGAGATAAAAGTCATTTTTCTGAGATTAAAGTTTGAATTTTGACTTTAATCTCAGAATTTTGATATTTAAATCAGATTTTTGATATTAAAGGCTGAGGTTTAAGTCAGAATTCTAAAATTATGGTTGAAGATTATTGATTCTGAGATTAAGCGCAGATTATGGGGGGGTTAAGTAGAGAAAACAGCAGAAAAGTCCTGAGATAAATAAAGGAAAAAGGCAAAATTCTGAGCTTGAGGTCTGAATTCTGAGATTAATCTGAGAATTTGAAATTTGTTTCAAGTCTGGGATTAATTTCAGAATTCAGACCTTAATCTAAGAATTTTTACTTTTCCTTTTTTTCAGAATTTTTCTGCCTTTTTTCTCAATTTAAAGAGAGAGAAAAGATTTAGAAAAAAGTTAAAATCTTTAGATTAAGGTCTGAATTTTAAGGAAAAAAAGTAAGAAAAAAATCAGAATTCTGAAATTAAAGTTGAAATTTTAATCTCAGAATTTTAACATCTATCTCAGAATCCTAAGATTTAAGTCAGAATTCTGAGATTAAAGTCTGACATTAAAGACAAATTTCTGAGATTAAGTAGAGAAAACAAAATCAGAAAAAGTCAAAACTCTGTCTTTCCCAGAAACAATAGTAATAAAAACAAATTTGGATGGTTTTCTTTCCGTGGCCGTCTTCCTCTTTCTCTCTTTCTCCTGCATGCTGGATGCCTGGGGTTGTGATTTTTCTTTCTCGCATCGCGTTCGCTCTTTAGGATCCAGACTCCCTGAAGAACCACTTAAATTTCTGCTGATCAGCTCACACGCTAGTTGAACGAATGCCTTGAAACAGTTTGCATCAAGCCAAAGTCCTGAGTTTGGCATGGAGATCGAGCTTTGCACTGACAAGCTTTGTTTTTGTAATTTTGTCTTTGTAAATGTTTTCATTGTTCTGCCAAAAAAAAAAGAGAAAAACCTGATGCTTGTTTAAATACTCGGTCTTGAATATAAAGTAAATAATGGATGATTTATCCCCGTGTTCAGCCAGAACTCTCCTTCTTTGTTTTGAAGTCCATCTTTTCTGCTGCTCACCATCAACACGCCTTTAACCAATCACCTGGTGGCATTAGGCTACAGCCCAAAGACCCAAACACGGCGAGAAGGCTCCGAGTTTCTGCCTTAGCTGCTCCCGTTTGCTCATTCTCTGCATGTGGAGAGCCTTCACCCTGAATTAGAGAAATAACTGAGTCGTAGTCACGCTCCACGCAGCCACATCCAGCCATTCACTCTTGACGTGGTCGCCGCATTCCTGCAGATTTCAGCGTCACGTTGACATGACCGTGCATCAGGAACACCTCTGGATGCTCACAGGCGTCCATTGTGTTGCCTCTGCACTTACTAGCTGAGTGTGTGTGTGTGTGTGTGTGTGTGTGCACATCCTGAGGAAAAGTGCCTTATTCAGTTCACGTAGATAAACACAGCTCTAGTTTTGAAGACGATACGCCGCACGTAACAAACATGAACGGACTCAGCACTTTCAAACGATTTCTGTCGTATTCTGCTTCAGCGTCTGTGTCGTCACACTCAGCCTTAACTTCTTCATCAAACTCACCGAGCGTTAGCTAGCTAACCAGGCAACCACCGGCTGTTTCTGTTTGTGAGGTTTTTTTCTAGTGCTGCCTTTTTAGTAGCATTTAGAGAGCAGTAGGAAGGGTTTGATTTCAGGTGTTTAAATGCTGCTGAAATGGCTACGACCTCTGGTGTTCTTGAAAATAACATCTCCTCCATATTGTAAACGCCAACTTGAGTCGACTGGTTGTGAGTATTCAGTTGTTGCTGTTGAATGACTAGTTTTCTCGCAGTTTTCTGTCAGGTAGAGTTTTTAAATTCACAGATGCTAACCTGCTCGCTCATGGAGGCTCTCCTCTCAGTTTCCAGCCCGGCAGCGTTCCCTTTCAACAGCTTCGTCATTCCCTCCATCAGCCGCGCGTGGTTTTATCGCTCCAGCACAGACAGCAGTGCCATGTAGTTTCCTTTTTTCTGTGTTCGGGGCGATCAGTTTTGTAGGTACGATATTCTGGCTTTGCTCTCACCCACTTTCCTCACAGTCAGATCCACACTCACAGGTGCCACAACGCCTCCTGAAACGCTTCTTTGTGCCCCCACTTTTTTTTCCTCAAACTCTTTATTTTGTGCCTTGTTTTCTAGTGTTGCCTTTAGTTTCACAATGTAAAACAAATAAAGTTTGAATATTGTTAAACAAACCACAGCAGCGACTTCTTTCTTGATGTGTCTGTTGTTCATGATTAGGGTTCTGCAACCTTCACTTTAATAGGAGCCATTTTTCCTCAGCTCACCTGGATTAAAGTCGTTCAGGAGCCACAAAATCTACTTTATCTTCACAATAAAGACAAAATAGTGTGTATTTTTTTCCTAAATTTTTAACATTGTACATGTATTGTGTACGTTTTTATTTTCAATAAATTTGCTTTTTTTTATTTTAAATTTCAGAAATTTGCAAATCGTTCAAAAATTTTAATTTAAAAAAAATTGAAAAAAAAAAGCCATCAAACTAATTTTAAAATTCAAAGAATTTGCAAAAGAAAAAAGAGAAAATTTGACATATAAATAAATGCTAAATTTTTAAAATGTAAAGGAATTGCGAAAAGTTGAGTGGAAATTTGAAAAAAGTCAGAATATAAAAAATATGGTTGTTCAAAAAATTTGCAAATATTTGCAAAAATGTCTAGAAATATCTAGATTTAGATATCTAGATTTGGATAAATAAGCTTAAATTTAATAAAATAAAATAATATCCTGCAAAAACTAACATTTCTAAAATTTCTTCAGATAATTTATAAAAATAAATAAATTTCAAAATATTGCAAAAAAATGGAAAAAAATAAATAAAAGGAAGTATTTGCAAAAATTTCCAGATATATTTAGATTTAATAAATTTGCAAACACAAAATAATAAAATAAAAAACTGCAAAAACTACTTACATTTTTGAAATGTCAGCAAATAATTTATAAAAAATGAAGTTTAAAAATATTACAAAAAATGGCAAAAAAATATATATACAAAAGGAAACAAAAAAATATTCAAAAATTTCAAACAACTTTGAAATCTCAAAACTTTATCAAAAAATTGAAATCATTAATATTTTTTCTTTTAGAATACTTTGGTGTGACAGGACCTAGCACTATAGCTTGACCACTAAAAATACAGAGAAAGAAAAATAAATTAAAAAAAGACCCAAAATTAAACTGAAAAAAAGGGTTAATATCACAGATATCAATAATATATTTAATATTATTAATATTATTCTTTTTTTTTTTTTTTTAATGTAAACGTGACAGGACAGACAATAAATAAATTAATAAAAAAGAAATAAAGGGACAGGTGTGAATCACTTCAAACTTCACCTTTTGTCACCTTATGTAAAGATATCAATATCAAACATTTAAGGACATCCTTGAATCTCACAGTTGATTTACTCCTTTTCTGAAGAAGGCAGATGAATCAGTCGTGTAGTCAGCTGAAGACACTTTTAGATCATTAAAGTTTTTCCAGAGTAACTCCTCCAGGACGGATAATGTTCATTTCTAGTAGAATTTCCCAGATGAACCCTGGATAAACTCTGACAGAGCAACTTTCTTTTCTCCGACCATCATTTCTACCTGCTTCCCTGTGTAAGTGAATTAGCATCCTTTCAGCCTGAGGGTGGAGCAGTAACATCATTTACTGGCATCATGATCATATTCCCATCGACTCTTTGGTATCGAGTGGGCTCCATTTGTGCAACCCTTTTAATGCTCCAGGACTCAGGGCTTTGGTTTTATAGAATAGAATAGAATAGAATAGAATGGAATAGAAAATATCAGAAAATACTTTATTTATCCTTGAGGGGAAATTCAGGAGTCACAGCAGCAATCAAGAAAACCAAAGTAAGAAACTGTACAGAAAGTGCAAAAAGGTCCATAAGAAAATAGATGCTGACAGCTTGTTAGCTCCGTTAGCCATGTCTGTGAATAGCATGATGCTTTCTGCCCTCTGGTATTCCCTCTGTTGCTGGGTTAGCACAGCTAGCTCGTCCATCTTTTTGGAGAAAGATCTTACGTTCCCAATAACGATGGATGGAAGGACAGGTCCATGTCGTCACTTCTTAGCTCACACCTGAGAAACAGCATGTCGTCCTCACCTCCTTCTCCTCACCTTGTGGGAAACATCCGGCCTTGCACCAGTTAGCATTGGCATGCTACAGGCTGCTAACAGCTGATTTCACATGTTAACAATGCAGCCTCTTAAAGTTAAAGGATATCACTTTTTTTTTCAAACCTCAGGATGCTTCTGATGCTTTTTTCCGCTTAATGTTTGTTTTAATTCAGTTGATAAAAAAGTCCCAGTGGTTTTGATAGAGAAAGCAGATCACAACCACCTCCAACAGAAAACAATAAGCTCTTATTCACCACAGAGAAAGAAACTCACTGCTATCAGTTACAGCCAAAAACCAGAGAAACCACAGCTCCAATCAAAACAAGCTCGTTGTTTTCTGCCGTGTTCCCGGCAGGACGCATGATCAGTTTGGAAGGTCACGGTGAGGTTCTGCTTATGCTGCAGAAAACACGCGCTGAAGAGGAAATGTCAGTGTGCACACTCAAGAATAACAGTTTGTGCCGTTGACTACATTCTTGAACGAGGTGTGTGCGTACGCTGAGCTCTGTGCTGAGCAGACCGTTATTCCTCCAGTGGCTCTGAGTCCTGAACCAAAGACGGCCTGCAGGAGTGGACGTTTGGAAAGCTCTGGACTTCTTGCCGGCTAACCAGCCTGCCCTGCCCAGTCATGCTCTGTAATCTAATATGGGAGCGCAGAGAAACAATGCATCAGGGTTAGAGCCTCTCTTGTGACACGCTCAGTCCATTTAACAACACGGCAGAGTCATGCCAAGGATACCAGAGCTGAGCCATGTTGGTATGACAACACAATCAGCTGTTTCTGCTCTCATGACCCACAACCACAGGCAGGGCAGTGTCACCGTTTATTTTTTATTTCAGCAGATTTTTATTATGATTGTGCAAATCAAATCAAAAATGCTCATTGGTTAAAAAACAAACCACAGTAGATGATAAAAAGTGGATTCAGCCCTGATAAGGCAGAGATAATGGAGGAATGACATAAAGCAGCTTCAGATTAAGAGAAATGAAACAAACAGCCATGAAACAAAAAACGTGTTTCACCAACCAACCAACCACAGGGAGGAACCAGAGCTTTATGGGAAAACTCCAGTGACAGAAACCACATCCGTTTGTCCTGTGGTCAGAGCTGCGTTTGCTCAGCTGTCCGTCCAGCTGCTGGGACACAGTTCACCGAGCGCTCGATGCAGCTCCGCTGTTCGCTGAGAGACAAAGAAGGAGCTTCAGGCTGCAAACAAGATCACAAAGTCACAAAATCACAAAGTTAGGTCTTATTTTTAAACATGGAACTGTGTCAGGAGTCAGGCCTTCAGTTTATAAATGGGCGAAGTGAAGCACTGCCACCTAGTGGTAGAAGGTGAGAAGTGTAAAAATCTTGGGATCTTCTTTAAGGCTGTTTTTATTTATTTATGTATTTATTATGATTATTATTACGCTTATTATTATGATTTTATTTATTATTATTATTATTTTCATGGATGCTATTTTTCCTCAGTTCACCTGGATTCAAGCCATTTCAGGAGCCACAAACTCTACTTTATCTTCACAACAAAATCAAGGTGTATAAAATTCTCTATATAGTAAAACTGTGGTGAACATTTTTTCAAACAAAAAGTTTTTTTTTTTTTTTTTTTTTTCTAGTTTATGCCTTTCTATATGTAATGTGACAGTTTATAACTTTAAAAAAATTGCAAAAATTTAAAAATCTCAAGAAAAAAAAATTAAAATAAAAGGATTTTTTAAAATAAAAAATAATTAAAAAAAAACATTAAAACACAAAAGATGAAGTTCTTAAAAATTGCTATAATTTTAAAATTTTTGAAAAAAAAAAGTAAAAAAAAGTAAAAGCAGTGGCAGGCTTTATTTGACAGATGTGATACATATTTAATTCGACAAAATGTTAATGCATGATTTTATTTAGTGTCAGTGTCTTTAATCATCAATACCCTCTGGAAGAAAAATAACAATTCTTTATTTCAATTATATTTTTAAAGCTACAAGGAGCCACTGCAGAGGAGTCAAGTAGGTGCAGGTGGAAGACCCTTGGGCTATTTATATATCTATTTATTTCCATTTCTATATTAATTTTATTTTCTTTATTAATGATAATGAAGTGTTTTTTTTTCTTTATCCGTTTTATTTTGTTAGCTTATTTATTTTTGAATGTTATTTTTATTACTCTCATGTATGCATATGTACACCTTTAGGTTGCATGGATATGTTTCTTACTGTGATGAATTATGATTCCTTTTACTTGTTCCTTTTTTTCACATCTTTTTTTTTTCCTACCTATAATTTTTTTTTATAGGTTACTTTTTAATTTAATTAACTTTTGTTGTCCTCATTGTGTTGTATTCATTTTAAAAAAATGTTTTTTTGTTGTTGTTTAATTGTCAAAAATTAAACAAACAAAAAGAGTGTGAGAAAACAAAAATTTGCACAGAGGCAAAATGTGAACATTAAAAGCTTTATTGGATTCTTAACTATTAAAAAAATATATTACTCAGGCTTCATGTGAGATTCAGATGATGGTTTAAAAACAGCAAACCCTCCACCTCTGATTGATCCGAATGTGCAGAACTTAATTCATCACTCATCCTATAACAGGCGTGAGGAGTAAAACATGATCCAGTTCTGTGGAGGACACAGAGAAATCATTTTAACTCATTTTTATTTCTTTCTTAAAATCTCCACGTTAAGGAAAGGAGACATCAGGCAGGAAGAAACCAGAGGGGAGTCTTCTGGGTTATCACACCAAAGTCTTTCTAGAAGAATCTCATGTTTCCCAGGAGACGTCGTCTCGTTGGAGGCTGTTTCTGAACCTCTGCGTTTCTCTGAGAAGCTGCAGGTTGTTGGGAGTCCTCACGTTTTTCTTTCCTTTCTGTTTGGACTTCACAGGAGAAGGAGAGGGTGGCTTCTTGGAGGCGCGTCCATCAGGTCCTGGCTGGTTCTGGGTCAGTTTGTGGACCTGTGCAGAGGAACAGAAAGCATTAAGACACCAAGAATCAGGGAAATAAAACTCTGGATGCATTTGGTAAATCCACATGTCTGAAAAGTTTGACTCTCTGCAGTTGGAAAAACACGGTGTGTCACTCACCATCTTCTGGTGGTTGCGGAGCTTGGTGATCTGGACTCCCTTCTCCTCCATCCTGCCCACCAACCTCTCCAGCTCTACCTCCAGATCCTGCCTCTGCTTGCGGCTTTTAGCGGCATCGATCTGAGCCACCAGCTCCTGTTGCTCACTTACGTTAAAACAAAGAAATAAAAAAAGATTATTAATGTTTAAAAATGAAGCAAAGCAATAAAAAAACAAAGTTACTCACAAGCTCATCTGACCCAGCTCGTCCTGCAGCGCCATCAGCAGGTCGGACAGCGAGCCCAGAGATCCCAGAGATCCCAGAGGCTGATCCGCTTCCTGTGGATCCTTCCCTGTCTTCTGGGAGGCCGTGGCTGCAGCAGTGAAGTGTTTCTGGAGGCTTTTCTTGACGCCCAGCCCTGACATGTGCAGAGAGCTCACACGCTCACACAGCTGGGGCTGATGGTGCTTCATCATGTGGAGGATGCTCTGCACGTTGGCGTGGACCGAGTGGCTCGGGCTCGTTGACTGTGGATGATGAAGAAATGATCAAACACAAACAAGTGGAATAAGAAAAACAAACCGGGAATCATGAGTATCCTACGTTTTAACTTACAGTTCCTGCCACAAAGGGCATCTTCCTGTGCCGTGGTGACGCCAGAGGATTCTGTTTGGGTGATTTCTGAGTGAGAGAAAAGCTGAGGTTATCACTGTGTGTGAACATACATCAGGTTCTTCTTTAGCTTTATAAGTAAGTAAGTCAGGAGATTACCTTGGTTGTTTTTTTCGTTTTCTTTGGCTTGATCTCTTCAGAAGTTTGCAAAGACAAACGGAGGTTGATGTCAAACTCCCTCTGAAGCTGTGGACGTGGTATAAATGGCAGGGTTAGAGTGAAAACAGCAACATGAGTGAAATATTAATTTAAAAGGGTGGGAGAAAAAAAAATAGTGTATCACAGTATCAGGATTTTTTATTTAACAAGATAAAATTGTATTTTTTTCGTTCAAAAATATATATTTTTTAAAATTTAAGTCCTTCATTATAGTCTTTGTTTATTAGTTGGGGTGGGAAAATCTGAGATGTCAGATCCCCTGAATAAATCTAAAAAACTGACTGGTATATGATGAGAATTTTTAGAATATTTTGCTCTTGATAAAGTCTGGACCAGGGGTCTGCAAACCTTTTAAGGAAACCATTTTTCCTCAGCTCACCTGGATTAAAGTCATTCAAGAGCCACAAAATCTAATTTTTTTTTTCACAATGAAGAGGAAAAAATCCTTACTAAGTTAAAATCTAGTAATCATTTTATTGTACATGTGATGTCTAAGTTTTTCTTTATTTTTGATACATTTTCAAAAGTTTTTTTTTTTTAAATCAAAAATTTGCAAAAATATCTGGATATTTCAACATTTTTTGCACAAATTTCATTTCTTTTTTTTTTTTCACTTTTTGTCTTTTTTTAGATATTTTTTTAAAAAGGACAAACAATTTTGAATATTTGCTCTTAAAAATAAAACAAACATGCAAAAAATTTCAAACTTTTTTGAATTTTCAAAAATTAGCCAAAAATTTTGGGACATTTCAACATATATATATATATATATATATATATATATATATATATATATATATATATATATATATATATTTTTTTTTTTTTTTTGTTAATGTCACTTCTTTCTGTTTTTTGACGGATCTCTTTTTTAGTTTTACAATTTTTTTAAAAAAGGGAAAATGTCAAATACTTCCTTTTTTTCAAAAATGAAAAGATTTAAAACTTTTTTGAAATTTCAAAAAAATATTTTAAATTTCTTTACTTTTTTACTTTTTGACATTTCACTAATCACATTTTAGAAATTAAGAAAAAGCAAAAAGTGTAAAATATTTGCATTAAAAAAAAAAGAAAAGAAAATATTAAACTATTTTGAAATTTAGAAAATTAGCCAAAATTTCTGGACATTGCAAAAGTTTTTGCAATTCTTTTTTTTTTAAATTTTATTTCATTTCTTTTTATTTTTTGACATTTCACTTTTTTAATTTTAGAATTAAAAAAAGGTGAAAAAGTAAAACATTTGCAATTAGAACAAAACTTAAACATTTTTGAAAGAATACTTTAATTAAATAACATTTAATTATTATATAGCTCTACTTATTATTAATGTTACAGTGTGGTTTTATTTAGAGTCAGTGTCTTTAATAATCAATTTCCTCTGTAATAAAATTAAAAATTATCAAAAAAAAATAAAAAAATTCAAAGCTACAAGGAGCCACTGCAAAGGACTCAAAGAGCGTATCATCCCAGCTCTCCTTTTTTAAATCTTTCCTTGCCATTGAACGTCCCACAGGTTATTCATTCAGAGGTTAAAGTGGTGGAATATTGTTCTAAAGAGTTCATTGTGAAAAATACGAAATCTTGGGCGAGGGGATCTGAAATGACTCACTGACCTCGTCTGCTTTTTCCTGCACAAGCTTACGCTCATGCTCTTCCCTCAGTAGTTTTTGCTCCAGGGCAGCAAGCTTCATCTGAAAACAACATTACAACAAACACAACTATTTTACCATCATTCAGGTGCTATAAACTATACATTTAAGAAGTATGAACTACCTCTGCCAGGGTTTGGGTCCTGCTGAGCTTCAGACACTCTGATTCAAGTTTTTCAAGCTTCTCTCTCTGTGATTGGCTGTTTGACCTGCTCGGCTGCTGGTTCTGCAGTGAAGACTTGAGTAGAGGAAGATACAGATTGTATGCCAGCTTAGTAACATGCTAACAAGGCTAACATACATAATGTTTTTCAGTTTGTGTCAGTTTTGTACCTGATTCTCCACCAGGACATTTCTTTCCTTCTTGGCATTCTCTACCATCTTCTTCATGTAGTCCAGCTGCTTCTCCAGGACCTTACACCTGGCTTCTGCAGACTGCACCCTTGGATCGACCTCTATTACCACAAACCGACGCACAGATTAAAACATATCAGTGAAAACATTTGCATGACACTGAAGGAGCCCTCATCTGCATCACCAACCTTTCTTTCCAGGGCTTTCTGTGTCAGGCAGGCTTGCTGCTGGTTGACTGGCCGCTGCATGAGATGACATAGCCTGCTGATGCTTTGGAGCATTGTGGGAAAACAACCTGTAGCTTTCTTCAGCCTGCATCCTCTCCTGCTCCAACCGCCTGATTTTCTCCTGGAGGGTCTTCAGTGCTTCAACGACAGCTGAGGGGGTTTAAATGTTAAGAAGGGGCAATCATTGCATGAGACAAGATGCTTGGCATTACTACTGTTTATACCTTTGCTGTCAGCGTTGGTTATAGACATCTGAGGGCTGGTCATGTTTGTGCTGATGGTGGGGTTGGTGGTGAGCTCCAGCTGTCTTGGTATTGGAAGTATCCTGTCCGGAGGTTTGTAATAGCTCCCGATGTAGCTGTTTTTGGAAGGTGAGTCTAAAATCTGAAAGAGGAGAGGATGGTGTAGTTAGCTTTGAGCAATGGAAGAAAGCTAAACAAACAAAATAGAAATAAAAATCTGAAGATAGCTACATTTGTGGGAATAAGTCAGAGAAACTCCTTGTCATTCCGCATTTTAAATATTATGTCAATAAACCTTTGATAAGTGGTTAAACGGTTAACCATAGAACAGCCTGTTGCATCAAAGTCATGTTACTGTATAGTGACAGTGCAGAAAAGCGACTTGTTTACACGTAAAAATTGAAGAAACAAAGAATCAGTTGATATTCTAGTGTTACCAAGCAACTACCACTCTCTTAAGAATCCGTAGCACAAGTTAAGATACGATTGAAGATATAAAATAAGAGTAATCCAGATTAGCTAAAAGCAGCGGCAACCTGACAAAAGTAAACAATACCAGAGCTAACGCGTTAGCCACATTAGCAGCTAACGGCTGCGCAGTAAACGTTACCTGATCGAAACGAGACTCCATTCTGTGACAGCGAGTATCAGACACGTTCACAAACAAATTATGTGTCTGCATACAAACTGCTAAAGCAGGTTAGAAATCACATTCATCTCCAACTGATGTCGTCGAGCAACAGTTCCTCCTGTCACCACAACACTGGCAGTCCGAACTTTTTAAATTTCCCTCCTCTTTGGCGCCCTCACCACGTTGGTTCCGCTTGTGCTCTGTTTCCTCCTTCGCCTTTCAATGCTTTATTCACTCCATAATTATAAAAAAAATAAAAAAAAATAAATAAAATTAAATAAGATAAGATAAAATAAAATAAAATAAAATAAAATAAAATAAAATAAAATAAAATAAAATAAAATAAAAGGTTTGGAAATTGAGATATTAATGAAAGGCAATTTCTACTCTGTAAAAAACAAGATTTTAAAAAAGATTAATCATAATATGTAATAGTGAGATACTAAGTAATATTGAGATGCTATCTCAAAATAATGACATAAAATCTCATAATTATGTCTTACTGTCTCATTATTATGACTTAGTTTGATTCTAATATTATCGAATTTCTGTTAATGACTGTATGCTGCTTTGTGGGCCAGGTCACTCTTGTAAAGACAGCTTTAATCTCAGTTAGGCTGTTTTTTTCTGGTTAAATAAACATTATGACTTCTATCCCATAGGTATGGCTCAGTATCTTATTATTGTGTCATATTATCTTATCGGTATGAATTTGTATCTCATGACTTAGAGTCTCATGTGATATGAAATCATAATCATGACTTTGACTTGGTATCTCGTTGCAATGCCTTAATATGATATATTGTAATTTAGTTTGTCATTATTAAGACTTAGTATGTGATACATACATATATAGTCCTTTGGGACTTTTTGAATAGTACACTAAGTGTGGTGGTGACACTATATATATATATATATACATATATATATATATATATATATACATATATATATATATATATATATATATATATATATATATATATATATATATATATATATATATATATATATATATATATATATATATATATATATATATATATTATGACTGCTGGGGAAGCTCAGTCCTGGACCCTGTGGAGGTGGAGACTGGCTGGGCTGGAGAGTGGTGGAGGAGTGGTGGACGAGATGTCGTCATCTAATTTCTTATGGACCTTTTTGCACTTTCTATACTCTTTCTTACTTTTGTTTTCTTAAATGCTGCGGTGACTCCTAAATTTCCCCTCGGGTATAAATAAAGTATTTTCTATTCTATTTTATATTCATAATCATGACATTGTATCTTATAAATAACTTAGTATCTCATAGCAATGACTAAGTATCCCATGATTTATCATTATCATATATCTTTATTTAGAATCCCGTGTGATACAAAATCCCAATAATGAGATTGTAGTCCATTATTATGACTTATTATCTAATAGTTATGACTTTGTTTCTCTTATCATAACTGGTATGTCATTGTTATGACTTAGTTCATTGTTATTATGACTCAGTATCTCATTTTAATACATTTATCACATCATTATTGTTTTTATATCATCATTATGACTTACTTTTTTGTAAACTTTTCTAAGTGAGGCCTCCATGGTCAAGAATATTAAAACTATATTTAAGGTTAGATACTGTGCATTCTGACCACACAATCATATGGTCAATTGCAGGGAAAATCTGAAAACTTTGATCTGGAAATTAGAGCATAAACAAAGAATAACAGAATTAATGACATTTTCAAACATGCAGTCGTCTCTATGCGAAAGTAACTTTAAAATTAATCAGTAAATAGTACATCAGTGTAGTTTAAAAAAACTGGTGGCAAAAGGCAGTATAATACACTACAATTCAGTGTATATCATTTTACTTAATTACCGCATTTATGTTTTTTCATCAGTAACATTATCTTAAGTGGATTTTTCATTTTTTGAAAACACCTTTGTCCACAACCTAGGACATGCAGGACCCACATTGCCCATTGCATAACCTTTGTTATCAGAGATAATTCTGAGCTTAAAGTGTTAAATAGAGCTGTCACCTTCAGTGGTCACACTGACATTCATTTAAAAAAAAACAGATCAACAAGAAAACAAATTAAATGGAAATCAATATCAGTCCCTTCCTTTCTCCTTTTTCTGCCCCTGCAATTTCTGATAAACAACTGAGAGGAGGGGGTCTGCGCTCGAAAAGCATCACGGGAGATGTATTCCTGAAGAACGAATATCCACGGCACTCTGAAGGAGGAGAACTCAACTCCCATAAAACCTTCCCCCTCGAGCTCGGCAACTGGCATCTGACCAATCACGAGCCAGAGCTCACGAGTTCCCGCCTTAGAATCCTCACCCCCTCCTCCTATTGGTTGCCTCTCTCTGCCAATTAGATGTTTACCCTAAAGTTGTCGCCTCCTCCCGCTTGTACCCTGAGACTAACGTTACTGGTCAGTGCTGTGGCAAGACGTCCCGTTGCTGAAGACCTGCACCAAAGAATGTGGATAAAGTGAGTATTTGAGGGTGACACTGTTAGCCGTTAGCGCGCAGGGAAAGGTTGGGGTTACTACGAGCTGTTTTCGCCGAGGTTTGGATGTTGTTTACTGGTGTCTTTGTTGACTGGCAGCTTTAAAAACCCTGACACGAAAAGAGAGGCAGCTAGTGATTGAATGGACCCCCTAACGTTAACTGACAAGTTGCCGATTTGGTCACTGAAAACCACAGTTTGTCGTTCATTATTGTTTGTAAAAAATATTCCAGAAACACTTAATTTCCAGATTATGATGTCTTAAAATATCAGTTATCAGTCTCAAATCGTTTTCCTTTCTTGGAAGTTGTTAACAGACCAATATTAGGGGGACTGAACAGAGATATCTGAGTGTAAAGAAGCAAATAACAGCAGCATTTGTTGAGATGCAATGCAGAGAGGATTTAGATTGGAGGAAAATATTGAACTTTTGGTTTAAAATAACAGTGAGAAACATTTTTTATGCCAGGGAAAGGCATTTTGACTGCACATATACACACAATATTGATGTATTGCCTGTTCGACATTAACTACCATTTATACTATAATAAGTTTACATTCTATGTCAATTTGATATTAGTTAGTGAGGAAATATCGTGTAGTCCTGCAGATTTTGCAGTTTCTCGTAGATTTGTGTGTGAATTTTGTTTTGTTTATTAATGTATTGTTTAATTATGAGAAAAATACAATTTTCCATTTAATTCTACACTTAAAAAACTTCTCTTGGTATTTACAAGCTTCAATATGTGCTTTGCTATTACAGTTCAATAGGGCTGGGATGATCCGCTATTCTCGCGATTCGATTCTATCACGAATAATGGGGTGCCAATTCGATTTAAATTATGAGTTTTGCAATTTTTAGTTTGCTTTTTCGATGCTAGACCATGTAAAAAAGTTGTATGATGATGATAATTTCTAGTTTTTGTCAGAAGCCATACTTTCCCCCCAAAATTCACATCATGTGAATCCAAGAAAAACATGTCGCCCTCTGCTGGAGAAAAGTGGTAATCTTTTCTACAACCTAGTTAATAAACGAAGACTGAAACTAAGGATTTAAATTTGACTTAATTTTTTTTTTTTTTTTTTAAAGAATCGCAATTTTAATATTGTAAAAAAAAAAATCCTGATACATATATGAAACGATGTTTTTTCCCACTCTTAGAATTTAAATATTCTGTGTCCTGGAGTCATCGCATCCAATAATCAACACTGAGTTAGCATTCAGCATTCAGCATTCAGCCAGAGAATAACTGATGATAAACAAATACAGGCTCTTAACGCGTTATTTGTTTTCCAGCCTTTCGTAAATCAACATAATCAATAGTCCCACATCAGAAGATGGACGTGCTGGACCAGGAGTCTTTGGGTCGATGGGATGGGCTGGCCAGCCGTGATGCTATCTCCAGAAACGAAGCCATGGAGAACATCTCCCAGGAGGTCATGAGGAAAGTGGAGGTCATCAAGCCCATACCACCATCGTCACCAACCCCGTCGGGAAGTCCTCCAAACAGCGACTTGAACGACATCCTGGCTCACCTCCTCATGCTCTCCAAAAGGTGTCCCTTTGAGGACGTCAGGGAGCGATGTCTTCGTCTCCTACAGGGCGTTCAGGTAGGAGACTCTTTTTTTTTATCAGAGCTTTTGGTTGAACCGAGCAGCATTGAGCTGTCTCATCTCGTCTGTGGCTCTGCTGCCATCTGCCCCTCTCCTCACCTCCTCATAAGCATTGCAAACAGTGTGGCTGAGTCACAACATCAGCCGCTGCATGTTTTGTCAAGTGGATTACATTCAATGGCACGATGAGACACCATGAACTCATTAACACTTAAACAGTACAGGATCCAGGGATTTACCAGTGCAGCACTTTGGCCTGGTGAATACATGTATGTAGAAGAGCTTGAGCCAATAAAGTACTGGTGTCATAAAATAATACATTATCATCTCAAACTTACATTTGATAGTTACAAATGATAGTTTTTATTCTCATAACATCATAACTTGATGAAGATAAGTGGAAAAAAACAAATCATCAGCTCAAAGTTAATTTTCTAACTTGGGCCTAAACACTTACCATTTTTTTTCTCCATTTTTTGGTTATTTTAATTATGAAACAAAGTCCATTAAGATTTTACTGAAAAAATCCCTAACTAAATATCACTATCAAATGCAGCATAAGGAACTTGGTTTTTAAAGCTAATGACTTTCTGTTTGTGTTGCTATCATCCCAGCCCAACATGCGCATGTTGTTTTTTTCACTGTAAGATAGGGCTGCATGACTCTGGCAGTAATTTCTATCACATTTCAAATTGAGAACATGATTCTTTGGCAGGATTTTTTTTTGGAAGGAAATTGACCTGGGTAGACCATCTAGTGTTAGCTTTCAGTTGTAGCTATGAAGTCAGCCATGAGAGAGCACTAACTTTTCTTCTATCTTCCCGTCTGGAAACATTTACCTGTGAGTTTTTGACATTTAGAGTTGTTAGTTTTGTCAACGAAGACTAACGGTGCAATGTTTCTGTGATGAAAGTTGATATTCTGCTATAAAACCGATTTTATCGATGTATGCTAACCGCTAGCATATCAATGTAATTTCCCATATACGTTAGCATCAAGCTAGCGCTAAGTATTCTCTGTCGTTTTTAGTACAGCAGGAGATTGACGACATGCTGAATGTTAGAGCGCTTCTGAGGTAAAACTTAAAGCGAAATCCTGAATCAGAGTTTTTTTGGGAAACTGTGTTTGCTAAGATAAGCTAGCTGGGAAGAATAGACGACGTAAGGTCTGGCTGCTCCAGACGCAAAGTGAGAAGCTAGCGGCAGCAGCAGGCTCACGTGATGTAAAGACGCTTCGTCATTGGTTAAAGGAGAAGGCAGCGGCAGTGCTGCGTTCAGGGGCATCTGTTTACACTGCAACCCGCGAAATAAAACGCATAAGAATCGGCCGTGTTTAGAAATGAGATCACGTACGTGTGTGAAATAAGATCAAGATCTTTCAAGGATTAATTGTGCGGCCCTACTGTGAGATAATAATCATTTTAACAGACAAATTTATGACTCAGTTGATGTCTTTGGAGATCTTCAGGCACAACAACAAGCTTCTTCCCTCTGCTAAAAGCTTTCAGATATAAGTTTATTTATTCAAACTGCAACAGGGCTCCAACTAAAAAATCCTGAAGAACAATTAACAAACACCCCATGGCTTTATTTATTTATTCAATTTCATTATTTATTTTTGTCTTCATAACCACATGGTGAGTCATACCCATAAAAACATCCATCCACACCTCACCTATGTGGGTATTCTCACACACACGCGCGCACACAAGACATGTTTACTGAAAATACCCTGTAAAACTCTCCATCCTCACACTCAACGTGACCGTCATATTTTCCTTTCAGCGTAGCTTCTTCAACTCCATCAGCATGCCGTGTCACTTCATGTGGTTACGTACTTGTTTTGCTTGATGCTGTTAGCCTAAAGGTGTGTTGATAACACTGTGCGGTTATTTCTTTCTGAACAAGCCTTGCTTTCTATCTCAACATAAAATCCCTGGAAACAAATTCACTGGATGTTTGTGCTTGAATTTTGCGTTTATTTCATTTATCATTTACTCCCAGAGGCCTAAATATTGACTCTACCCCTGCTGCAGAGGTGGTGTTAGCCAGGGTTTCTCTTAATGGGTCGTTGAGTAATAAACAAACTGCGCCTGGCGACTTTTGATGGCCCGTCATGTTGTTATTCTGAGGTAATATTTAGCCTGGCTGTGGCATTAATTCCTGTCTGTGCGGAAGTGTTTTTATTTTTTTGGAAGATTGAGAAGAGGGTTGAGGGAGAGAAAGAGGGAGAAAGCTGCTTTGTGGATTTAACAGTGTACCACAGTATACACACACACACCGTCTGGTATTTTTGAATTATGTTAAGCTGCATTTGCTGCGGGCTTGCCAAAAGGTGCATTTATGAGCCCAGTGTGGCAGCTCATATTCGCTCTGGTCCCATGGCTTAGATTCTCCTGGACCAACACACACACACACACACACACACACACACACACACACACACACACACACACACACAGATACACACACCTTTCTCATGTTGTCAGGGATGTAGAGAGGATGAGGGAGGGGCATCTCTCAGCTCAGACAGACCTCTTAATTCCAGCAGATCCGCTGATTAAAGACAAAATCTTTGAAAGCACAGACAGCTCTTTCCTCATGGCGACCCCCTCTCTCCCCCGGCTGTCCCCCGGCTCGAAAACATTTGGCGTCTAACATTTTAACATTTAAACACCTTGTGTTGCCCCAATGTGCACATCATCAGTATATTTGTGCTATTTTATCACTAACAAAATGAATCCAAGTTAGCTTTGACTTCATTATGAAACTGATATTAAAGGTATGGCCTGCAGGAATTTTCCTCACTTGTCAGTTAACACAACATTCAAATTGAACACACTCTCTAGCCCAGAAACCGCCTGTAGCATCTTCTACGTGGTAAAGACTCAAGAGCCATACACCTGACTTGGCATGTTAGCACAAGCTAATCATGGGTATTTGACACATACCAGGTTAGCATAAAGCTAACTCATTTTGCCTCAGATCACCTGGATTAAAAGTCAGTCAAAAGCCACAAATTCTTCATCTTCACTATAAAAACTATTAAGGGGAATCAAATTCCAAACATATTTCCAATCTAGTGAATAATTATCTAAACAAGAAGTTTTTCAATGTTTGAAATTGTACGTATAATGTCTCAGTTTTTCAAATTAAATATTTTTTTAATTACTAAAAATTGCAAAATTAAAAAAAAATGAATAAATTTGCAAAAAACAAAATGCAAAATTGCATTCAAAATAAAATAAATTATATATATATATATATATATATATATATATATATATATATATATATATATATATGTATATATATTATCTTTCAAAATGAGAAATCAAAAAATGTATTTATAAATTTGTTAACATTTTTGAAATTTCAAATATTACAAAAAAATGAAAATTTCAACATTTGCAAAATTAAAAATAAAACAAAATTTAAACAATTCGCAAAACTTAAATGAATCAAGATTAAGTCCATGCAATTTGCAAGTTTTGAAAAATTTTAAACCTTTAAATATTTTTTCAAATTTGAAAAAAAAAAAGCTTAAACTTGAAAACATCTGAAAAATTAGAAATTTAACAATTTTTGATCGTTCAAAAAAAACTTGAAATTCAAACAATTTGCAAAAACTGGAAAAAAAAGTATTAAATAAAAAAAAACTTCTGAAGAAATACTTGAATCTGATAACATATTGAAAATAATGCACATTTCAAAAAGTTGCAAAATTAATAAGTAATGTATTGAAAAAAAAATCCCTACACCTATAAAATTTCAAAATTGTTAAAAAAATGCAAAAAGTTGCCAAATATTTTTAAAAATTAAAAAGAAATTGAACTTGCAGAAAAATAGAAAAAAAATCAGAACTTGCAGATATTTTAAAACTTGAGAAATAACACCTGAATTTGATAATATTAATTGATAATGATGATTAACTCATCATTTTTTTGTTTTTTGCCAATGTCTTGCCACATATCAATCATGTATACTAATCCAGCACATTGTCAGTTAAATGAATCCATCCTCACAGAATTAAAATCTGTACTTTCTTCCAGATTAGTCTTTTTGTAGATGTAGTTATCTTCCCAGGGCTGTAAAACTTGAGGTTAGCCACAGGTGCATGGAAAGTTGGTGGGCTGTTGATGTTGTAGGAGGTGAAGTAGAGTGGTGGCAGGCTTTATTGACAGATGGGATGAAGATTTAGTTCAACTAAATGTTAACACAGGATTTTATTTATTTAGGAAAAATAAGAATTCTTTATTTTAATTATTTTTTTTTAAAGCTCAAAGGAGCCACTGCAAAGGAGTCCTCTGTTTTCTTGAATAAAGCCATAAATGAAATAAAGTATAGAAGTGCAGAAGCTTGAACTCTCCTGCAAACTCACTGGACCCTTGTTTTTTGAGACGCCCTGTGAACATGCAGGACAAGCTGTGGTAAAAGGACGGACTGGAATATTTGCTGCGTAACCCCCCCCCCTCCAAATACTGCTGAGTCCCAGAGGTCAGGGGTTACGGGGTCATGGCTGAAAATAGGGCTCTGTGTTTGTGGGGAGGGGGTCAGGTTCCCTTAAGCTGTCAGTGTGCAGGGGTCAGCCGGGGTGAACATATGAGGGTCAGAATCTGTTAACAGCGCAATCCTGCGAGTATGGTCAACGTATGCAGACGCTGTCAGAGGGTCGGCCTGTCAGGGCGCCGATCTGGAGCTGAATCGATCTGACGCTTTGAGAAACACGCGTTAAGCCAAATGTACTGCGAGCATACGAATAAACCCATAAATGAGGAGAGAATAGTGAGTGTTTGTTGGGAGTCTATGAAAGGCGTGGGCAGACTCCATCGACCCAGCGCTCTCCCCTCGCCACGTCCCCTCTCTGGATGAAAGAGGTCCAGTCTGGGGCTGCTGGACACAGACAGAGAGGGGTTTCTTTGTGTTATGTAATTGCCCCTTTGTGTCAGCCCTCTACCCCGTACTTGAATTAGGGAAAGATCAACCTGTTCCTGTGATGCCGGCTGCTCAGATTCCTCAGACCGGGAGAGCAGCCCACGGGATAAAAGAAATACTAGTGGACTTAGCGTCTCATTTAATTCATTCACTGGAAATGACAATCAGCCAAAACTTTTTTTCTCATTGTGTTTGTCACAAAATGGACAAACTTAATTAGCTTGTTAGCAGTGCAAAAACCTGTTATTCTGCAAGATTGTCTTCATTTTACAAAAAAGAGCAATACGAGTTATAAACAGAAGTCCACACAGAGATCCCTCAAACCCACTATGTCTTGATTACAGTTGCTAACGCTCCAATATTACAGATTACAGGTTATTTCAAAATGCTACTTCTCAGCTTCCTGATCAGGTGGAGCAGAACTGGATTGATTTACGGCACGTCTAAGTCTCTATGACAACACCACGCTGACTGAGGAAGTCTAGTAGAGAGAAGAGAGATCTGTGTTTTCCTCTGCCGTAAAACGATTTCTGTGATTAATTTTAAAGTGATGGTGGACACTGGAGCCTAACTGTCAGACAGAAAAAGGACAGAAGAGCAGAAGAAAGAGAAACAGGAGAGAGATAGAGCACGAGCTAAAGGCTGAAAGGGCTAATCTGTCTGTGCTAATGTTGCCTCCAACCCACAGACAGTTATTCTGCAGTGGTCTGTTCAAACTTAAGAGTCTATCAATAAAATGACGTGATGTCTAAGTTTTTTTTTTTTTTAAATAAATTTTCCAAAATTTCTTAAAATTCTGAGATTTAAAAACGTTTTAATTGTTTCAAGACTTTCTTTTTTAAAATTTAGTACATTTGCAAAAATTCTTTTTGATTTTCAAAAGATTGCAAAGTTCTAAAAGAAATTTGAATTCAAATATGCGAAAATTTCTTAAATAAGTTCGCAAAAATTAGAAAAAATTGAAATTCTTAAAATTTCATGAAAATTTTGAGATTTAAAAAAATTTCAATTATTTCAAAATTTTCAATTTTTTTTGAAATTTTCAACTTTTGCAAAAATTTCATTTTACTTTTTAAATTTCAAAACTTTGCAAAAATTCAAAAATTTTGAAATTTAGAAAAATTTTTTCAATAAACTTGCAAAAAAAATCAAAATTTGACATTGCTAAAATTTCTAAAAATTTGACACTTAAAATATCGCAAAAATTGCAAAAGAGTGAGGTTATATTAGTTCTGTAGTTAAGTAGATGACTGGCAGGACATAACCAGGATTCACTGACGTTACACATTACAGACACGTCTTAGAGCACCAGGCTGCCGATAGCACTACATATTGCTTGATGTCACATTTTAAACAACAGCGCCACCTAACTGTAATGATAAATACTTTACTTTGGCACGTTGTATCCAGTAAAAAGTTGACTTGAACAAAGAAAATTTGTTTCAGTACAATCTCTATTTAAGACCAAAACAAACACACACCTCAGTGAAAGTAATTTACGACAGTGTGCTGAGACTCCAGGCCACAAGGTGGCGAGGGAGTCACATTACAACAGATCCTCTTCAAAGCAGCTTTAATGTTTTGTGAGAGAAGAAGGGGCTGAAACAATAAGATGTTTTCTTCTTTCTGCTCATTTTCATTCATTTTTAAATTGAATTTTTATTTTTATGAAGGTATAGATAAAGTAAAGACCAACTAAACTAAACTAAAATTAATTAATCTTAACCCCAGTTTATCTTTTTGAAAAAACGTTCCAACAACTTGTACCCAGGTTTTCACTGAATCCTCAAAAAGCTCTGTCTGCAAGGATAGAAAAGAAATAGAAAAGATGTTCAATTTGCAGAGAAAAAAGGATCTTTTCCTGCACATAGTTTCCCAACGTGACCTTGAACTGGTGCAAACATAGACGGTGACTGTTGGGTTTTATTTGTATCACAGGGACAAACATTTGTATCTAATATTTTGATTCGTTTGTCTTCAGGTGGCGTTATCAAGCGTGTTTACACTTTTCCTTACAAAATGAGCTGTCATCTCCTTTCCACAGATTTTTTTAACAGCTTTCTCAGTCTAGAAGGGACAAAATTATCATCTCTTCCAACATTTTTACAAATAAGTCAAAGTGATCACCTGATTTTTCCTTAAAGAAGAGGACAAAACCCGTGGACGCTTCATGCTTCAGCTGCTTCTCAGTTTTTACACATACTTATTTGGCTAATTAGTGGCACTTGGGGTGACTGTGTAATAAACACATATGTGTGATTAATTAAGTCAGAGTGCTCTGTTTGGAAAGGCTCGAAGCGCGTTTATGTCTCAGCGTTGGAGGAGACTTCATGTATTGATTGTATTTTTTTTTCATCACAGATTTATCCTTGGAGATGGCACCTGTGCTTTCTGGGACTGAAATATGTCAACACACATTTTCTGTTGTGAAATCCACGTCCAGCCGTTAGAGGTCACATAACGCGGGCAGGTTATGTAAACACACAAGATTTGTGAACCTTTACGAACCGTGTGGACAGTTGAAATACTGCTTTTCTGAGTGTGCAGATTCAAAGTCCAGGTGTAAACTTTGACATTGGGTCTTTGAGTGTTTGAAGACATCAAACAGGTGTCTGTTCATGCTTTTGTGAGTGGGCTGAACGTGTCGCCGTGTTTGTGTGCATGCCTCCAGTCCACGCCCGGCTCCCTCTGCTTACTGTGCAAACAGAGGAACGACCCATCGAGACAGAGGAGCAGGGAAAGAGGAAGCCCTGTGGTCTGACAGATCTGCTGGATTATGGGCAATCTCTGCTCGATCCAGGTCAGACAAATTACAAACTGAGGGGGAGAGAAAGCAGCAGCAGGAGCCACAGCAGCAGCAGGCGGTGACCTTTGGCACAGTAACTGTACAGTCTCGCTCCACAGCGATGGAGGAAGTGATAGAGGAATAAAGCCGTGGATTTACAGCTGCATGCCAGCTGGACAGAGACGGGACAGCGAGGACAGGGGCCGGAGAGGACGGGATGGTGGGTGTGTATGGGCTCTGCCAGTGTGTCTGTGCACAGTCCTACAAAGCACTCACAGTGTGGCCACTTACGCCCCGTCCACACTCCTTTAGATAACATGTAATGAGACTGTTTTTTGGCTCTGGGGATGAAGATGCAGGAGGTTGCAGCCAAAAGAAGATGCAACTTTTTCCTGCTGATTTTCAAATTTATGGTGCAGTTCATTGCAATGATGAGGATTAATAAAAAATCAATACAGTTTCAATCCACTTCACTCCAGTTCTTCTCCTTAGAGCTTTATTTCACTATGTAAAATGTGTCCAGGCTGCAATATCCATCTTATCTTATCTCATCCTGTTTGAGGTCACAGGGTCAAAGGGTCAGCTGTTATAGGGCACAAGGCAGAATCCACACAGAAAGACACCTGCCTGACCTGGGATTTGAACCAGAAACCTTGTTTCTATAAGGAAAGTAGCCACCATATAACCAAACTAGAATATGTTCTAATATTTCTTTATTTTGACTTTTTTGAATAATAACAATTTTGGCATTTTTTGTAATTTTATTTTTAAATTTCATGCTATTTCAAATTTTTTGAGAAAAATTACAAGGTTTTTTTTTAAATTAAAAAATTCAAAGATTTTACATTTTTGAAACTTAATAGATTTACAAAAATTACAACATTTTGGTTATTTCAAAAAGTTGCAAAAATTAAAAAGTAATTTATCAAAGAAACTCAAAAAAAGAACTTTTAAAACTTAAAAAAAAATGCAAAATAAAATGCAAAAAAAATGCAAAATTTACATAAATTAAAAAAAGAAAAGAAATTGCAAAAATGTGGGAAGTGGACATTACAAAAAAATTGCAAAAGTAAAAAAAAGTAAAATTAAGAAAAATTTTAAAACTTCAGAAAAACAGTTGAATTGGGTAAGATTGATATTAAAAATGATACTTAACTTTTTAAAACTTAATACATTTGGAAATAAATCTTTTTTTTTTTTCATTTCAAAAATTAACAAAAAAATTCAAAAAAATTGAAATGGTTGAAAACTGCAAAAAATCAAAATATATTGAAACAATAAAATTCTAACATTTTTTAATTGAAAAAAAAATGGAAAATCTCAAAAAATGGAAATTTAAAAAAAAATCAAAATTAAAAAAAAATTAATTGCAGAAAAATTTCAAAACTTAAGAAATAGCACTTGAATTTGATAACATCGATTGATAATAATGCGCAACTTATTATTTTTTGTTTTTTATTTTCATGTTTATTTAGCTGGCACATTGTCAGTTAAATGAATCCATCCACACAGAATTAAAATCTGTATTTTCTTCCAGATGAGTCTTTTTGTAGATGTAGTTATCTTCCCAGGGCTGTAAAACTTGAGGTTAGCCACAGGTGCATGGAAAGTTGGTGGGCTGTTGATGTTGTAGGAGGTGAAGTAGAGCGGTGGCAGGCTTTATTGACAGATGGGATGAAGATTTAGTTCAACTAAATGTTAACACAGGATTTTATTTAGTGTCAGTGTCTTTAATCATCAATACCCTCTGGAAGAAAAATAAGAATTCAAAGGCGTCAAAGAGCTGCATGTTGCAGACCCTTGAACATGCTGGATGAACATACTAACTCAAACACCCCCTTTGATCCTACAGCACAGACAGACCCCCACATACTACCCTGTGCAGCTCGCTGTCTGCTGCAGACTCTGGAGGAATGGGGAGCAGAGGGGGGGCATGTGGGAAGTGTGCATCTAGGTCACTGTCAATCCTGTTGTAAGCCTGAATAAATGATAAAAAGGCTCCGAATTCTGTTTCTCGCAGCTTTTACATACGTGAAAATCTCTCAGAGTTCTCCTCAGATCGGGGAAACAAAGACTGTTTCAGGTTTAGGGACTCTTTCTCTGAGAGGCTGTTTTATCCTGGCACAGAGGGAGAGATTGGCGAGCACTGGGTACGAGGCGAGCTTTTGCAGAGCCGCAGCAGTCGTCATGGTATCAGTGGCATGAGGTGCACATGATGGGGTGTGTTACTTGGGGGTTGGGGGATTGCTGGCTTGTGTGCGATTATTTCTGGCTGTGCTATTCAGGAATTGAGGGTGAGGAAGATGGAAAAGTGGGGAACAAAGTGGTACAAAAAATAGGCTGCAGGTTGAAGGAGAAACAGGGGGAGTAACTGGGACAGGATTGATGATTTAGTGGGAAAACAGTGGGAGGAAAACAAGGAACAAATGCGGCTTTTTTCTGTATTCAGTCAGCAATCCAAAGTGGAAAACTACCAGCACCCCCAGTCTGTGAGCCCCGCTTTCAGGAGCCTTCAACCTACTTGGCTCAAACCTGGCTCTACGTGCCAAGGCTGCAAAGCGTTCAGAAATGAGAGGAAAGCCTCCAATAATTATAAATTCATCATAATAATGATGTTTCTATGAGAGGACTGAGTCACCTGATCCCTAAGACGTGCAGTCCACCCTCTTTACAGTCGCCTCTCCTCTCCTGCACACCCTGCAAGGCTCAGCTTGTCTCACCCACACACCCCGAGACTGTTAAAGACGGCGCAGCAGCAGGAGCAGGAGGAGGAGAAGGAGGAGGGTTAAAGGGAAGGACGGAGGGGGGCGTGGTGATGGACAACAGTGACAAAGTGCTGCAGCAGGAGGTGGGAGAGGAATAACAAACACTTTAAAGGGACAAAACACACACGGGAATAAAAGATGGACTCGTCAGCTGAGTGTGTGAGGAGAATAGCTGCCATGTTCTCCTGCTGTGTGTGCGTGCTTCAGTCCGAGGCAGAGCAGGATTTGTGGAGCTCCTATCAGGAGGTTTAAGAATAGAGATCGGGTGATCACATGGGGCTGCTGAATAAACAACTCTCCCCCTTTCTCTCTGTTTCTCATTGACATACTGGGATATTTATAACTCGCATATGGAAGCAAACTTAACAAATTATTCATGAAGCTGAGAAAGATGTCTGTGACTTCATTAGCGTGTTTTTATCCTCTCAGCATGACTTACTCAACTTGGTTTTGATTTGAAGACACTGTCAGGATTTTTCCTCCTGAACATGTCAGAATAAGAGGTCAGAGTTACAGGCAGTGGTTGCTGGTTGAAGTCCGAGAGTCGTGCCAACGAAACTCCATTGACTTCAGGACTGTAGCTTCTGTATATGTCTGTCTTAACTGGCAAACAGGTACTCTGTGAAGTGAAGAGGATAAAAACCAGCCTCTTGATTCTGCATTTCCAGTATAACTCTGGGCGACGATGACGGCTTCAAAACTCTGTATGAGAAACAGATGGGTGATGTCATAGGTAGTACATCCATTTAGTATACAGTCTATGTCTCACACTTCAAAGCAATTAATGTTTTAATGAAACACCCACATGAGCGTGCCAGACCAGTAGGTGGCAATAGTGTGTAACTGGCCTGTCACGTTTGACACTTGCACACAAGCACACATTTTCATTTATGGATAAGTGGTTAAGCCTGATAAATACTTAAAAGCAATGTGTGAAATAGGATAAAAGGAAAGAGATCTTATTTACAAAGTAAAATATAAACATCTATGTGAACATAATACAAAAAAACTCAAACTGAGGCAGCTAAATTTAGGACAGATAAATTTGAGAAGTAGTCCAGCATTGAACTTAAGTGTTTTTAGTGCATCTTAGAGGAACACATTAATGAAGCATCTGATTAACTGAAGGAAGCAAAATACGCCAGAAATGTTAAATGTAGGTAGGGATGTGTAATGAATTAGGTACTTTTATAGGTACCGACTGAATTCTGTAAAAAGTACTGGGTACAGACTCACGAAAAATCAAAAGGTACCATGTTTAGGTACCTCAATGCATCCTTTTTACTGACATTTTATCATTAAAAATTTATATTTTTTACCACATAAACACAAAAAGGTACTGAAAATTGGTACTGTTGAGTACCGTTACCGATTGCCAGGTACCGGACATGGGCACCATACCATTTAAAATAGGGATGGGTACCAAATTACAAACTTTTATAGATACCAACCTAATTCTGTCAAAAGTACCAGGTACCGATTCACAGAAAATCAAAAGGTACCATGTTTAGGTCCCTAAATGCATCCTTGTGTCTGTGAAGGAGTGGAAGATAGGAGATTTTCCATACTGGACATGAACCCAGCATTGCAAGGTTATATACTAAGAATAAATATGTTAAATTGATTTTTTTTTTAAATTATTATGGAACAAATTGATATTTTTCACCACAAAAACTCAAAAAAGTACCGTTGATTACTGGTACCAATTACCAGGTACCAGGCATTGATACCAGATGGTTTCAAATGTGAAAGGTACCCATCCCTATGTGTAGGATTTATGTAAAAAATTCAAAAGGTATTGAAATATCAAAAATTTGAAAAAAAAAAAAAAAATTGAAAAATAAAATAAATTTGCATAACTTTTAAAAAAACTTTTAAAAAACTTTTAAAAAACTTTTAAAAAACTTTCAAGAATTAAAAAAAAAAAATCAGAAATTTGCAAAATGTGCCTTTTTTTTAATTTAAAGAAATTTTCCCAAATTTCAAACATTTTGTTTTTGAAATTTAAATTTTGAGTGTGTTTCAGTTTAAAAAGTTGAAGTTAACATTTTGAGAAATTAAAAAAAACGAATTAAAAAATTTGCAAAAATTTCAAAATGTTGGAAGAATACTTGAATTTTTTGTAGCTCATTTTGTTGTTTGCTAATGTCTTGCCACATATCAAGCGAGTATATTAAGCCGGCAGGTTGTTAGTTAAATGAATAGGAGCAGGTGAAGGAGGTGAAGTAGAGCGGTGGCAGGCTTTATTGACAGATGGGATGAAGATTTAGTTCAACTAAATGTTAACGCAGGATTTTATTTAGTATCAGTGTCTTTAATCATCAATACCCTCTGTAAGAAAAATAACAATTCTTTATTTCAACAATATTCTGTAAAGCTACAAGAAGCCACTGCAAAGGAGTCAAAGAGCCACAGGTTGAAGACCCTTGCACATGCCAATAAGTAAATAAGCGGAGTACTGACATTTTAATTTCTACTCGAAGCCTGATTGTATCAAACAGGTAAAGACGATGATCCACCATTGTGTCAACAAATACAGGTGTAAACACTTAAATCAGTGAGGGCTGGATTCCATTAAGTTTAGCTTCATTGCTGGAACAACAGGTGCACTGAAACAGAACAACACCTGCACCGTTACGACTATACCAAGTGGAATCTAAATGCAGTGTATGGTATAGAAAGCATACTTTACATTGTGGACGGACTGGAACATTTATAGGTGGAGTTTTATTTCCTCGTTAAATCTGTCTGAACATCCTATTCCTAACGACCATCCACCCTCATTTAAAGAGGGATCACACGAGGGGATCCTGTTGTTTTTATGCTGTTGAGCTGCAGTTTAGGATTATGTAATTATGGATTAATCTGATGCTGATCTGAACAGAAACCTGTAAACTGTTTAAATGTTACGACTCCGTGAACTACAGAGGGTGTTTACGCCCAACGTTCCAGTTCAGTTCAGCCCAACAAGCTGGATCTTGCAGCCTGCTTGTTCACTCAGCTTCCTTCACTCATCCATCGATTTGCACGCCATCTGTTCAGGATTAATTTGATTGACTTCATAAATTAATGAGGGTATATTTTGTCCAGTGGATGTTCTATTTGTACAGGATCAATACGTGCCTTTTATCATCCAGCTCGGCCTCTCCTTGCACTTGATGAAGCAGAGCAGCCCATTGAGTGGAGTCATCGCTCACCTACATTATTGGTTAACTGCAGTTCAGCTGAGCGGACACAGGGGGGAACTCTGTACCAGTGTGAAGCCTGTTTTGGCTCCTCTGTCAAGTTGCTGGATGGGAATTTTCCATGCACTCTGCTGAATGCATGCAATGCTGCACATGATTTTAATTTTTTCCTTTTGCCCTGGTCACCGGGCGTTCATCCAGCGCGCGCATGCGTGTGTGTGTGTGTGTGTGTGTGAGACTTTCTCAGTGCGATTATGTGCATCTGTATGTGTGTTGATCTGTCTCTCTTTGAATCTGTGTGTGTGTGTGTTTGTGTTTACATGTCTTGAGTGATTTATAGCAGTGAGCATGCAGGATTTAGAGGCATCTGCGGATCAGGTCACACAGCATGAATAGCCCCGGTGGCTGCGGTCCAGGCCCTGGTCTGAGGTAGCCCCTATTAGGATACAACCCTCACAGGCTCAGCAGCCGGCTTAACCAGCTGGAATACACAAACACAATATTAGGGACACACAGTCCTGCTTAGGTAGGGGGATATTGTGCAACTATTGATATGATGATTAGTGTGAATGTGGGTCAAGTCAGTGCAGGTTGAGTCTATAGTTTTGTTTGCATAAGAAAAATAAAATGGAGCAGGCTGTGAAGTGAAACAGACAAAAACTCTTTTTAAAAAAAAAATATGTTTAGTTTTGTACCAATGACTGTTAAAAAAGCCTTTTGTATGCCTTAAAGCTCCTGTGAAATTTTTTTAACTTTTTGTAAAACAACTGATATACAAATTGATACCCTGTAACAACCTTCAAAATCAAACACAACTACTAGTGACACCATCAGTTATCGTTAATGGTAACTTTAATTTTTTCGAATTTACTGACAGGGGGTAGGTGTCGGATGTGGTGATAACTAGTATATTGACAAAAAAGACTTGTTTTTCCTAGCTTTGATTTTCATTTTATTTTATGTATATGAGTTATAAATCGGTCTGTAAAAATGTCTCAAAAATTATTATTTCATTAACTGGTGCTGAGAACTTAAAGCTCCTGTGAGGAACTTGGAGTTAAAAGATTTTGGCGCCCCCTCTGGACAAAGCCGTTACACATTTCTTTGCTAATTTGTAACATTCAATAAAAATCAAGATGTATCAAATATTTTGACTACCATTCATTTTTTCTCGTTACAGGCCCAAATGACTCATAATTGGTCCTACAGCAAGCATTCATTGGTGAATCTAACTATTAGTTACACTGCAGTACTGCTTTTGACCAGTAGGTGTTGCTGTGACTGACAAGTTTTTTAATCTTCAGTAATATGGATGAGAAATCATGTAAGACTGTTGATTTAAAGCATGTTTGAAGGAGTCTATAGTAAATATGGTATGGTAGTAAATATCACTTGTGTCCAGTAGGTGGCGCTTTAAGCAGGAAAAGAGCATAAAGATGCGGTGATGACTAGCACATTGATGATACAGACTTGTTTTCCCTACAGTTACTCACAATGTTTGATACATTTAATAATAATAATAATAATAATAATATAAATTAATAATAATAAAAAATATTATTATTATTATTATTATGTTGACCCCAAATTTAATGCCTTCAGCTTGATTAAAACATGAGCACATCTAGCTAAAAATTTCAGCGCTGCGTGAAAGTGTATGACTGCAGTGTTTTCGCCCATGCTCCACAGCGCCCCCTAGCCACAGAAAAATCAGCCAGGCTACCTGCTTTAAGCTACAGGCCTGAAATTTTTTGTGCATAACCATCATGCCAAGACTTAAAAAAAAGTCTCCTATGACCATGCTGAGTTCTGAACAGGAAGTTCAGAAATGTAGGTTACCAGGTATTGGGTGTTGGGTATTATTATAACTATTATTTTTATAATAATAATAATAATAATATTTATTATTATTATTATTATTATTATTATTATTATTATTATTATTATTATTATTATAAAAATAATAATAATAATAATACCTAAAGTTTCAAGAGAGCCTTCATCCGGTATTTAGGCTCGGGCCCTAATTACAAATTTTAGAAAAAAATTAAAAAATAGATGAAAAATAAGAAGACTTTTTTTTTCTGGAGCTGAACTATGGGGTAAGATGATATTTAATAAATACTGGGGTATAATCCTGCAGTCTTGAAGGACAAACACGCAGGGATACACACCATCACACAGTGGTCACTTCAGTGCTCCTCGTTCAATCAGGACCTCACACTTAGAGACTTGAACTTCGCTGTGTCAGCACCTGATGGATCGTTTCCCATTGCAGCCATTGTGTGTCTCTGCTCACCCAGTGCTGTTGCTTCAAGCTTTGCCCACTGCCATGTTGGCTTAGCCTGGCCGCGGTGTTGTTTCAGCGTGTGTGGTATTGTTCCAGGCCCAGTGTGCAGTGATGGAGTGTATTGTGCTCTCTTCTCGGGGGTATTGTCTGGAGCTGATGTATGTGCGCTTGTTTATGTTACAGGCCAGTTTGTCAGGACGGTGACAGTTTCACGCTGTGAGACCTCCGCGTTCCCACAGTCGTTCACCTCTGACCCCGGCTCTTTCGCTGGCCGGGGTGTGAGAGTACGAGTGTGTGTGTGTTGGTAAGCTGAGAGTGTGTCTGCATCTGTGATTGACATGCAGTGGTGTTTAAAAAAAAACTGCACAAGTGGGTTTGCTTCAGAGTGTTTACTCTGGGTAGGAAAACACTTCTCCCTGAGAGCAGTGTGTGTGCCCTGAATCTGACACACACACTCATGTTACAGTTCCCTTTAAGACAATCCTTCAGGCAACTTTATGCTTTACTTTATATCTACTTTGAATGATCCAGGCTTAACCTGTAAAGAATCAAAGTCAGAGGAGGATCTTGCGTCTTGCATTGCTTCAACAGGATGATCGCTTCTATATTTATCCATGTTTGACTCAATCATATTATTAATGACATTTATGTTTTGATGTTGCTGCCAGCTGTCATAAAACCTCCGGTGTTGTAACTGAAACCCCATTGGGTGCCAAAATACTTGTGATGATATCAATCCTCCTCACATGCCGTCCAGACTGTAGTCGTTTGAGGACGTATGACTGACTGACAAACTGGCAGACGCTGTCTGGTTATTACATACTTTACTAAATGATTTATAATGTAGTATGTAATCAAATGCAAACGGAGATGTAGGATGACCAAATGGGAGAGGCATTGGTATGTTGATCTTGTTGACGCTGCCCCCTACTGGTCAAGGAAGTAAATCTGCCAAAATGGATGGTGAAATGTAAAGATAGAGTCTGCAGGAATTTGGTTACTTGTTAGCAAACACAACATTCAAACTGGGCTCCTCCTCTTTGGCTCAGGGCCAGCGGTAGCACACACCCACACATTTTAAAAAACTGACATCTTCAGTGTTTTTGTCCTATTTTTCAGTGGAAAATGTCTTTTTGGACATAATATGAGCTTCAGTCACCTGACCAGTCCAGAAAAACGTCTTTTTTCAATTAATTAAAAGACAAAAACAGGTCTGAATTGCTCCAAATAAGTTAAAAAAAATCTACCAATGGACCAGGAGAAAAGTTACTCTTGATATTATTCTTGTTTTATGAAATGTTTTGTTCCATTGGCAATTCAGACCTAGGGATGGGTACCTTTCACATATGAAACGATACGTTACAGATGCCCCGTACCTGGCAATCAGTACTGGTACTCAATGATACCAGTTTTCTGTACTTTTTTGTGCTTATTTGATAAAAAAATATCAATTTGTTTAATTATATATTTTTTTTGTTTTTCCATTTGAAATATTTATTCTTTAATATATAACCTTGTAATGCTGTGTTCATGTCCAGCATGGAAAATCTCCTACTCTTCCACTCCCTCATAGTCACAAGGGTGCGTTTAAGTACCTAAACATGGTACCTTTTGATTTTTTGTGAATCGGTACCTGGTACTTTGACAGATTGCGGTCGGTACCTATAAAAGTACCTAGTCTGGTACCCATCCCTATTCAGACCTCATTTTTGTCTTTAAACAACTTGAAAAAAGACATTTTTTGAATGATAAGTTGATTGTGGCTCATATTGAGTATAATAAGATTATTTTTACCTAAAATAAGACAAAAACACTTGATAAGACTTCATTTTTTGCAGTGTAGCTGTAGCCTTCCACTGTGACTACGTGAACATACTCTCTAGCCCAGCAACCACCTGTAGGGCCGTGTTTCTACGTGGGAGAGACTCTGGAGCCTTGCACCTGACTTAGCATGCTAGCACAAGCTAATCATGGGCATTTGACACATACCTGGTTAGCAGAAAGCTAACTCACGTCACTCTTCCGTCCGTGCTGCTCTCCAAGTTCCTGAAAGCGAGTGCAAGTTGAGCCAAGCTTCACCCTTATTTAGGAAAAAGCTTCATCTGTTTGGAGTTTCGTTTCACTTTAGTTGTTTTTCTGCCTCCATGCTACGCCCGCTATCATAGCTTCCTTTGGTTAGCTTCTTCCACCCACTAATCAACACACAAAGTCACTTGCACACTGGGCGCTCTGTGATTTGCTGAGGTTGCCACACTTACTTTCAGCCTGGAAACATCCCGATACAACCAAATCAACATCCAGGCTGAGGGGAGGGTCTGAGGCAGACACAGACACTGACACACATGTATAGAGGCCCAGAAGTTAACAGAAAATCCTGCAGACTACCTTTGAGTACTTGTGGTTTAGTACAACAACAGCGCTAATCTGTCGCCACATGTATCTTCTAAAACAGCTGATTCACGTATGTGGAAGTTGGTGCCCACATCTATTCTGAGGATTGAATGCAGCTGATCAGCATGTTTGTCACACTCTGCCCTCCTCTCTGTGTGTATTTATCTCACCAGTCTGTTTGCCTGTCTGTGTGTGTGTGTTTATTTTTTGCATGTGTGTGTGTGTTAAACATGATAACGTTGTGGTTTCTGTCCCTGTTGATACAGACACCTCAGACATTCGTGTTGAACTAAAAGAAGACTCACGTGTCAAAGAGGAAATTCTGATGTTCCCCTTTTTTTTTTGTTGAGCAGTTTGACAGTTTTTTAAATCATGAAAAAAATGAAGAAGGGAAACTTCATCTTAAAGGAACAAAACAAGTGCACAGAGTTGTTTACCACCCTGAGACACTTGTACGACATGTCCCAACAGAATATCTGAGACAGATACTGTTACATCATGCCGTCACACCTTGTGGGTTTAATCGAACCCCGGGGCTGACCACCCATCCTCCCTGACACACACACACACACACACACATGTACATAAACACACACATGAATACACACTGCCCCAGCTCTCACCACTCCTGGAATGTCATTATCCCACATTACCTCACAGCTCCACGCGTAAACGCCATGTCCTGTCAGCGTACAACATGTAAGCATTTTTCGGATACTTTACTGGCTTGTTTTTAAGGAGTCAGCTGAGTTATGAGCATGAAGTTGGTCAATGAGTCCATCATTTATCTCAGCTCTACCTGATCCTGGACCTTTATGACTTTAACTTGGATGGCGTGCTGCCAAACGAGTTTTACCACCTGGAGAAGATCATAGGAGTCATGTTGTTTCTCTTTCCAAATGGAAATCAGGGAAATCAAGGTTGAACTAAAAGTAAATCAGTACTTTAAAATTCTATAATCTTATATTTGTTAATTACCTTTCCTTACACTATGGAAAACATGGATTCAAACTTTTTAAGTGCTTATTGAGATACCTGTTTCCCTCTTTAAAGGCACTGTAAGTAGGTTTCTTAATGTGTTATTATGGTTAGGGATGGGTACCTTTCACATTTGAAATGATATGGTACAGATGCTGATAACTGGCAATCAGTATCAGTACTCAACGGTACCAATTTTCACTACTTTTGTGTGTGTTTATGATTTTTTGTGTGGTAATGAATGCTAATTTCTTAAATAATAAAATCTCAGAGTTTTTTCAAACGCTGCGTTCATGTCCAGCGTGGAAATTTGCCTTCTCTTCCACTCCTTCACAGTCACGAGGATGCATTTAAGTACCTAAACATGGTACTGTTTGATTTTAAGTGAATGGGTAGGGATGGGTTCCGAATTACGTACTTTTATAGGTGCCGACCGATTAATGTCAAATGAAAAGGTACCATGTTTAGGTACCTCAACGCATCCTTGTGACTGTGAGGGAGTGGAAGAGTAGGCAAATTTCCACGCTAGACATGAATTCAGCATTGCAAGGTTACATACTGAAGAATAAATCTGTTAAATTGATTTTTTGATATTTTATTATTAAACAAATTGATATTTTTTACCACAGAAACACAAAAAAGTACCAAAAATTAGTACCGTTGAGTACCAGTACCGATTGCCAGGTACCAGGCATTGGTACCGTATCGTTTCAAATGTTGATTGGGTTCTTGGTACTAAAGACAAAATTTGTTCGGCACCTATAAAAGTATCAAATACAATACCCATCCCTAGTTATGGTGCCCCCTTTGGCCAAATCATATGTGTTTTTCAGGTATGAAGACTGCATGTACCGTAAGCTACATCCTTATAGTAGCAAAGATGTAGCTCCTGTCAGAGCGTTCATATTTTGCGAAAAATAATGGAAATCTATTTAATGCGTCTTTATTTAACAAAACTTTCAACATGATTTAAAATAATAAGGTAATGTATTAATTTGTAGCTCTGCAGAATGACTCTCTGAAGCTGTAACAGTGACAAAACTTAGCTAACTCAGATTAGTTAGCCTCCGTTAGCTTACATAAGGTGATCCGTGGTAGTCATTAAATGTGATGATCTGTGCTCAGATGTCCCAGTAAATGCCTAAACATCGAAACTGTTAGTACAGCATTCACAGGATGTCATCAACATTAAATCATGCTAGTAGCTATTTAGCTATTTTAGCCAGCAAAGCACAGGTTGCAGAGTTTCTCCATCTCTCATAATACTTTGAAAACGTATGCTAACACTTTAAAATCCTACTAGAGCGCCAGTGCTCTCATTTTACAAGTGCTAGCCAGAAAATCCAAACAATTCCTCCAAGGAGAAAAGCTAAGCTAAGCTTTACAGCTGCATAGAAATCCATTTGCAACAACAACGGCAATTAAAAGGCAATAATTTAGGCTAGCTGTTCACATTACCGTAACTCTTCAACCAGTAGCAGTAGTGTAGTAGCAGTATAGCATTCACAGGCTAGCATCAACATTAAATCCTGTTCATATCATGTTAGCTAGCAAAGTGCAGGTAGCCGAAATTCAACATCTTTAGGAATACTTTATCAAACAACACAAGTCACTTTGAAAAACTGCTTCAGTATCAGCCTCATATTAGCCTCAATTATCAGACCATCAGAAGATTATCTGCTAGCTTGCCTCGTTAGCGTTGTCTAACTTTAAAAGCAGAGTTTTTAAAAGAGACACTGATGGGAGAGTTTTTGAAAATTGACTTTTTATTTTGCAGATAAAACCACCAGAACAGAGGCAGTAACATTCAGTGTTATGTGAATAACCTGTAATATCATTATGCTATGCACGTCATAAAACCCCCTATAGTGCCTTTAATTAACCTGTTGATCTGTATACTAAAATTTTTTTAAAACTCTTTACCTCATTGGTTTCTCTTTAGGTCTTTAAACACTCTAAACATCTTTCACTGTGTGATGTGTTGATGTTTAAAAAACAGAAGTAGTTTTGAAGAAGACTAAACAACATGACGTGATAAGCCTCTGCAGAGATGAATCAGCCTTTTTTATTTGAATGGGCGTTTAAATAACACTGAATTTTTCTTTTTTTAACTTTTCATCATCCTTTGTGTTTACATGATTGCTGTTTCATAACATGTTTGCCGACCCGCTGAAGACGTCATGAAGAGGGTTGAGAAACTCCACAAAAGGCCTGAGGGTGATTCAGAGGGTCTCCTGCAAAACAAGTCCTCTCATCTGTAATTTAAGGAGGAATAACCAATCACAGGAGGTTTTAAATGACCTGCTGGGATTATACACAGAGGGTAATGAGGAGATTAATCTTTAATTCATGAAGGTCTTTGACTGTTCAGAGCCAGTAAACAAATAAAGAGAAAGTAAACCAGGTCTTTTATGCTCTCAGTGTTGTCTTACAGGCTCCAGTGTATCCCATAATGCACCACAGAGCACAGTCTCCTCATCAAAGCATTTTAACTGGGCTTACTGGGAGCTTACTGTACGCCTCTGCCAGCAGTGATTAAAAGCAAGAACGAGCCCCTCGCTGAAAATCCAAGGAGTAATCTGTGAGGCCAAAGAGCAAAGACAGACATCCTGAAAAGTGGAATTATGGGAAAACAACGCAATCCTTTGTTGGAGAAAATGAGAGGTTGGAGTAGACAGAAAAGTGAGAAGTTACAGTAAACAGGAGAACGATGGAGTTGGAGGAAACGCAACAAGAGGGCAAACAAAAAACCCGTCTGCAGGGAAGAAAACGCAGACTGCTTTCAATGATTTCGTCTGACTCGCAGTTGGCCTCAGAGCTCAAGAATAGCAGGGGCCAAGCTTGGCTAAACTCTCGAGAGCGCAGAAGTATGTAGGCCAAAGGGAGATCGATGGTTAGAGACACAAAAACAACTTCTCCATCTGGTTGCTGAGTAGTCGCTGCTGGCAGATTGCCACACCTTGTCTGTTCCTGTAGGTTTCTAGTCATGGCGCAGAAAACACTCAGAGGCTCTGAGGAAAGCAGGCATGTAAAGGTCGGCAACTAACCGACACAAAATATACACAAGCCCTCCAGCCACTCAGTCAGCTCTTTTTTCTCCTCCTGTCTTTATTTTTCAGCGCTGGTAAACATCTCAAAGACATGAAATAACATCCCTGACCCAGACAGACCCCCTCCCCTCCCCTCAGGGTATCAATCAGCGCTCATTGGTTTGTTTTAAGGGTGTGTCTGCGGCCCGCTGGCTCAGGCCTCGTCACTTGGCGTCATGAAAGATGGAGAGGAAGGAAGGAACTGTATAAGGACCCTTTGTCATAAATTATACACAGCGCAGGGCATGTGTGATGTCAGCAGGGAAAGCAAACAAGTGATGCACGGCAACTTATGTAAGACGTTGAAGAATCGATTCACAGATTTGATCCGTCGCACTAAGGTTATAATTTTACAGTTTTTCCTTTCTATTCCCAACATTTCATCCAGAAAAACATGTCCTCACAGAAACAGTGTTCCCTCACTGAGCCTGTATACCCCATCTGTCATTTTCTTTGTCAGCTCTGTGTGTTTGCTTATGCTCGTCTGGACGCTCTGCTTATTTTTCTTTGCCCTGAAATCCAAGCTGCTCCGTTTGTTTGCTCATTATGGCTTGTATGTTTTGCTGGATACACCGAGCCAACTGACGTCTGGTGGCCGTTTGTTGCAGATATGTCGTTTTCAATTAGCCTGTGAGGAGTTTCTAAGTGATCCTGAAAAAGTCTTCTCTTCACCGGCTGTGGAAGTTTAGCAGTGAAAAGTTTTCTCTGCTGAAAATGATTTCTGTGATTAATTTTGTAGTGATGGTGGAAACTGGAGCCTAACTGTCAGACAGAAAAAGGACAGAAGCGCAGAAGAAAGATAAACAGGAGAGAGATAGAGCACGAGCTAAAGGCTAAAAAAGTGCTTATGTTTATTCCAACCCACAGTCAGCTGTTATTCTGCAGTGGTCTGTTCAAACTTGAGAGTCTATCAAAAAAATAAAGAGTGATATCTAAGTTTTATTTTTTAAATAAATTTGCCAAAATTTCTGAAATTTCTGAGTTTTAAAAAGTTTTTTTTTTAATTAAGTACATTTGCAAGTATTGATTTTCTTGAATTTCAAAAGGTTGCTAAATTCTACAAGTTTTTCAAGTTTAAGAAATTGCAAAAACGTGTTAAATAAATTAGCGAAAATTTAAAAATCTTAACATTCCTAAAATTTCAGTAAAGTTTTGAGATTTCAAAAAATTTTAATTATTCTAAAACTTTAAACCTTTTTTGAAAATCACTACATTTGCAAAATTTCATTTTTTTTTATTTCAAAAGATCGCAAAATTAAAAAAAATTAGATTTAAACAATTGCAAAAATTTCTTTGATAAATTGGCAAAAATTAAAAAAAACTATTATTACTAAAATTTCAATAAAATTGCAAGTTTTCAAAAATTGGCAATTTTTCAAAAACCCTAATATTTTTAAAACATTTTCTATATTTGCAAAAAATATATTTATTTTGAATTTCTGAAGATTGCAAATTTCTAAAAAAAATTTGAAATTTAAAAAAACTGCAAAATTTTTTAAACAACTGACCGAAAATTTAAAAAACTTGGCAATGCTAAAATTATACGAAATTTCGAGATTTCAAAAAATTATTATTATTCCAAAGCTTTTAGGATTTTTTTACATGTACTATATATGCAAACATTTAAAACATTTTGAAATAAAAAAAAATGCCTTCATTTTTTCAATAAACTTGCAAAAAAAAAAACCAGATAGATATAGATGGCTAAAAAACTACTTAAAAAACTGACAGTGTTTACTTGTTGTCCTGTTCACCTACAGAAAAAATGTAGCACTGGACTGCCGATAGCACTACATTTAACCAGCTACCACAACATTTGTTTGATGTCACATTTCAAACCGTAAGTAACATCTTTACAACAGTGTGTGTGAGACACTGCAGTAACGTTAAAACGGATCCTCCTCATAGCAGCTTTGAGTGAAATAAAAAGACCTTTGATGTTATCAGGTAGAAAAAATGCCACTTTGGTTATGATTTACTGTTTTAACAGTCAAAATTGACAACAGCTTCCCCCCAAATCACCTCATTTTTTTGTTTATTGTTTATGGATCCAGGCTTCTGAAGCCACACAGACAGAAAATGTGTCCCTGCTGAGGCGAAGAATATATTTACTCAAAATCTACTTTAAAACAAACAGCAGTCTGATTTTAGGCTAATTTCTGGAAGCATTTTTGATGAAGTAAGTGTTGAGCCCTGCAGTGTGATTGGCTCAGTGCGTCTCCCTAATCCTTTTTGGTTAATGATTCTGCTGAAAGCTGCTTTACACAGAAACATACACACTCTGCCACCGCAGCCAAATCCACTCAGACAGAGTGTGGCCTCACAGCGAAGCGTGTGTATCAATCAGCCTTCTTGTTTTATGATTGATGGGTGTTTGGGCTTTTTCAGGCAGCAACTTCAGCCCCGTCTATCCTCACCTCCAAATGTGGGTCAGCAGCGTTTTGTTATGCATGGTTTTAGAAAGGAAAGAAAAAACGCGTGGGCGTTTGTGTGAAATACCACGAGTGTCCGTGTGTTTCTGTACGCAGGTGTGCGAAGGTAACCATCCAAGGCCGACCAAACATGCTGTCATCGCCCGCTCGTTTCAGAAGTATCCCTTCGTCATATGAGTGAGAAGACAAACAAAAGGATTTGTCTTCATCGGCTGTTTTCACATCTGACACTTTTCAGTCAAGCAGGTCTGCTTATCAGCTGCTGCTTTCACTGAAAGTCTGTGCAGGGACTTCTCTCAATTAGGGCTGCGTATGAGACGTTACAGGTTAGACCAGGTTGATGTGTCTCAAATGTTATTATTTTAAAAAAGTCAAAATTTAAGAAACAAGGAAAAACAAAATTTTGAATGTATGATTATTTATTTATTTATTTTTATTTTTATTTTTATTTTTATTTATTTTTTTTAATTTTTTTTTTTGGGGGGGGGGGTTATACATTTTGAAATTTTAAAAATTGTAACACTTTTAAAAAAAATGTCAAAACCTAAAAAAGGATAAACCAAAAATTTCTAAAAGTTTTGATATTTAAAAAAAATTGCAAAAAAACAAGAACAAAACTTTCAATAAATTCAGACATACATTTGGCTAAAAACCTTTTTTCAATTTTGAAAGTTTAATTTTTTATTTTATTTTTAATTTTTGAAAAAAAAAAAAAATCAAAACATTTTGAAATTAACAAAATCCAATGATTAAAAAAAAATAAAATTTAAGAACCATGCAAATATATTTAGAAATTTTTAAATTTTAAATTTAAAAAATGGTAACAATTTAAAATGGATTAAATTTAAAAAATGATATGCCTAAAATTTCAAAAAATATTTGAGATTTGCAAAAATGTCAAAACATTTAAAAGCTTCCAGAAAAACTTTGAAATTTAAAACATTTGGAAAAACATCATTTTTCTATCTCAAAAGTTGGCAAAAAATCACAAATTTTTGAATTTTTGAAAAAGTGAAAATGAACAAAATAATGAAAAAAATTCAACACTTAGAACAAATTGAATTAAGAAATTTGCAAAAATTTGGAAATCTTTGGAGGAGTACTTGAATTTGATAAAATATTTTGATAAAATCGCTCAACTCAGCATTTTTTGTTGGTTGCTAATGTCTTACTTCATATCAATTGTGCATCTTTAGCTGACATGTCAGTTAAATGAATCCATCCACACAGAATTAAAATCAGTATTTATTTCCAGATTAGTCTTTTTGTAGATGTAGTTATCTTCCCAGGGCTGTAAAACTTGAGGTTAGCCACAGGTGCATGGAAAGTTGGTGGGCTGTTGATGTTGTAGGAGGTGAAGTAGAGCGGTGGCAGGCTTTATTGACAGATGGGATGAAGATTTAGTTCAACTAAATGTTAACGCAGGATTTTATTTAGTGTCAGTGTCTTTAATCATCAATACCCTCTGTTAGAAAAAGGTGCAGGTTGAAGACCCTTGGGTTAGCAGTTGGAAAGGACGCTGCGGTTTCTTCATTGTGCAACACACCAACGTTGTACAAATTTGTCGAAAAAGAGGGAAGAAAGAGAGAAAAACAAGTCGAGAATGTTTTTCCTCAACTCAGAGTTTGTTGCATAAGAGCGAAGGAACATTTTCTTTTTGTAAATCTGAAAAAACAACATTTGAAAGTCACTGTTCCTGATTCGTGAACATTTATTTTGTGCTGATGTTGAAATGGGAAGTGCAGAATTATCTGGTTAAGCTCGTTGTTGTTGACTGGTTTGACAGGTGTCCCACTTGTACTGGACAGACTGTCTTTCACACACCCTCTGAAAAGTGTGTGTGTGAGTGTGTGTGTGTGTGTATGTGTGGGAGGGAGAGGATGTGGATGATGTTTATGTGCAGGGAAACAAAGTCTGGCCTCTGTGTTTCAGGGAGGGAGAGGGATAGAGATGGAGATAAAGAGTGTGTGTATGTTCTTGACTAAAACAAAGTGAGTGTGTGTCTGCGTTAGTGTGTGTGTGTGTGTGTGTGTGTGTGTGTGCTTGTGAAATTGGGATTAGCCCCCACCTAATTGCGGGCGAGCACTCAAAGCTTATTAATGCCTGACCTGCCCTGCTCCCCACTCCCTCCATCCATCACCGCCAAGACTCGCAGAAAAAACACGGAGCAGCAAAACAACAACTGCCGTTAACAGAAGGAGAGACCGGCCCCTCCCATCCCGCGCTCTGATTGGCCCAGATGCACGTCTGGGGATGGTTCTGATTGGCTGAGAGGGGACACACCTCTAGAATCTGTTTATGTGAAGCCTGATAGTGATGGGTGGAGGAGAGGAGAGGAGGGTGATGGTGATGGAGGGGGTGGATGCAGAAACAGAAGGGGAGATATTTTAGAGGAGGGGGAGGTACGTGTGGCTCTGGCAGCAGCTATTGGAGCTTGGTCAAAAACTTCTAGGAAACTGGGATGTTTGTTTGCTGCTCCTTGTGTGTGTGTGTGTGTGTGTGTGTGTGTGTGTGTGCCTCTTTTAAAATCACAACCAGGCCTAATTTAGTCAGCAGCTTTTAAAAAGCAGCCGCCCCTCCCTGGAAACCAGCGCCTACAGCCTGGTTGATGAAGAAAAATCTTTATCTGAGCTCATCAACGTGTTTCTGCGGTGGTACGAGCTCTCGCACGCCTTAGACGAGACAGTTTATCACCATCAGCAGCAGCTCCCCCGCTCATGTTTATCATATTTATCATATTTCACATACATGAGCGCTGTCTCAGACGTGTCACTCATCACATGTGACTGTATACATGTGTGTGTGACAGCAGGGAGCACGCCTTATGGAGTCAGAGTGGACGGGCTGGTTCGTGTGTGGAGATGTTGTTTTCAGTCCGAAATACCAAACAGGCAGGAGGAGCTCTCCATGTTTGTTCCTCTGGAGGTTTCTTCTTTTATATTTAGAGGTGAAACATAAATCATGTTGTAAACAGGCTCTTTAAGACACTGATATCAGTTAATAAGTGGTGCTGACTAGGCTTGTTGCTTTATTTTCCTGTGGTCACTTTAGGAAATAATGTACTTTAGTAATCCTCACAGGGAAATTCTTTGTTCTTTCCACAAATGTTCAGATGATTTAAGTCAGGTGATTGACTAGGCCATTCTAACAGATTGATTTTCTTTTTCTGAGACCATTTGAGAGTCAACTTTGCCGTGTGCTTTAGATGGTTGTCCTGCTGGAAGGTCCAGTCACGTCTCATATTCATCATCCTGGTGGATAGCAGCAGATTCAGATCAAGAATTTCCCCATACATGGCTCCATTCATTGCTCCGTCAGTTATATGAAGTTTGCCAACACCATGAGATGAGAAACAACCCCATGCCATGATGCTTCCACCTCCAAACTTCACTGTTGGTGTAGTATTTTTTGGCTGATGTGCAGAGCCATTTCTCCTCCAAACATGGTCTGTAGTATGACAGCCCAAAAGTTCAGTTTTGGTCTCATCTGACCAGACAACATTCTCCCAGTATTCTACAGGCTTGTCAAGATGCTGTTTAGCAAACTTTAAACCAGCTTCAACATGCCTTTTCTTGAGGAATGGAGTCTTGCGGGCTGAGCGTCCATAGAGGCCTATTGTTTTCTCTGTAACAATTGTACCTGCTGCCTCCAAGTCTTTCTGGAGCACTTTCAGGGTGGTCCTTGGCTGGTTGAGTCCTCTTCTGACTATCTTTCTGACTCCCAGGTCAGAAATCTTCAAGGAGCTCCTGTGCGTGGCCTGTTGATGGTAAGGTGGTGCTTCTTCCACTTGTGAATAACGGCCCCAACGGTGCTGACTGGAATATTCAGGTGCTTTGATATAAGTCTGTAACCAGCTCCATTCTGATGCTGAGCAACAATCAGGTTGTGAATGTCTTCAGAGAGCTCTTTGCCTTTACCCATCATGAGGTGTGTGCTATTTAACTGGACCATCAATTTGCTCTAGCCCAGCTGATGTTGGTTTGCACTAATTGGAAGTTTAAGTAATAATTACTGACAGATTTCAGGTGGTATGGTGCATTTCCTTGCCAAAGTATTCAGCCTTTCCATGGTGTGTTCAATACTTTTTTCCTGTGTTATCGTACTTAATTCACCATAATCATTATTTATGGACCTGAACGTTGTGATTTCTTTTCATGTGTGGATTATTTGAGTTAATACCAATGTCTGGGAGAAATTTTGTTTGAATTGCAGCTTTGGAAATAAATCAGCTGTGGATGGATGTGTTTGATTTTGTGCAAAATATGAATGAAATACAGTCACTTTCTCATGTGAATGTCATCTGTGATTTAGATTTCTGCAGCTTAAAGAAGTGGGTTAAGATTATTGTATGTTGGAGCATTTCCTGCTTCTGTCTACACTGAGTAGGTGTATGTGTCTGTGTGTGTGTGTGTGTGTGTGTGTGTGTGTGTGTGTGTGTGTGTGTGTTTACTGAGCAGAGTGTTTTATTGGCAGGGTCAAGGCCAGAAGCATGTGCTGGTTATGAAAGGTGAAGTCATGACGGTGTCTCTCCCTCCCTGTTTACCATCTCAGTGTGTGTGTGTGTGTGTCTGGAAGAGGAAGAGGAGTGTGTGTGTGTGTGTGCTCAGGGGGCATTACTGACCCCCCAGGCCCCGGGCTGGCCTGAGGAAAAGTCTAAGGTTACTGACGGTTACTTTCGGACAGACAGTGACTCCTCGGTGCGTCATGTGATGAAAACAGGCCTCTAAGAACCAGCGCTTATAAAACACATTTTACACCAGGCCCAGCTTCTTATGTCACATTTGTTTGTCTTCACTCTCCAGCTTTAATGTGCTTCGGTCGACTACTTTACTGCTGCTGCACAGGCTGTCAGGACAGGGCTTCTTTGTTCACCTACTTTACATGAAAACATGAAAACAGAGGAAGAACTGCAGATATTTTATATAACCAACTCTCTGATGAAGGTTTAGCTTCAGAAATGTTCTCTAATAGTTCAGAGCATGTGAACTAAGCTCATGGTATGTCAGTGTGTTAGTGTGCTTACAGCAGGGTTTGGTCTGAGTCTAATGACTGATAATCCTCCCCACAGAGTAGGTACAGTCAGGTTTACATTATGGCTGAACACATTTACAGTTTACAGTGATTGAGACAATTAACTAAACATTTTTTTTGCAGTTTTTTAAGTTTAAAGTGGAAAAGACAGAAGCAGCTTTTCTTCAAGATGGCTACAGAAATCTGAACGACTTGATTCACAAGTTGCTCAACATTGATTCTAACTGACTTTTCTTTTTTTGAACATGAAAAAATATTTAAACAGAACAAAATTAATATAAAAACAAAAGTAAAAAGACAAAAAAACCCCAGCAACAACAACCAAAGGAACATGCAACCAAATTTGCATGTTTAAAAAGGAGTGAAAAGAAATCGAAACTTAACTATTCCCACCCCTTCACCTTACATGTGTTATCACTAATTTAATTTACACACTTCCAAGTAGGGATGGGTACTTTTCTGTGTTTACGTAGTTAAAAAATATATTGTTTATCAATAAAATATCAACTTTTTTTTCAATTAAACATATTCAATCTTCAATAAATAACCTTCTAATGATGTGTACATGTCCAGCATGGAAAATCACCTACTCTTCTGCTCTCTCACAGTCTCAAGGTTGGGTTTAGGTACCTAAACATGGTACCATTTGTTTTTACCTGAATCGGTACCCTGCACTTTTGACTGAATTCGGTCGATACCTATTAAAGTACCTAATCTGGTATCCATCCCTTCTTCCAAATAACAATAATAAAAACCAATTACTGCATAAGCAAAATACACCAAATGCTAATAATATAACAAATGGAAATAAAAAGAAGACACTCAATAAGAAGAAAAAGAAATGGAAGAAACAATACCACCCTTTGGTTACCTTAACACCGTCATATCCTTATATCTTTTAAGAATCACGTTTGTATATATCTTTTCTTAAACTGCTCTTTGTTTGGACAGTTCCAACGTTTTACCCCATGAACAGATACACAGAAACTTTTTCTTGTGGTTCTCACTTTCACATTTTTAAAATAAAACAACCTGAAACTGAGTGAGTCCTCCTCACCAGTAGTTGGCGCTACATTGCTGCTGTTTGACACCACGGCAAATGTGCATCAGGTCTTGTTAAAACAACATGAATGAACCAGGAAGAGTGAACAGTTAAACTGTTTTATTTTGCACTCCAGTTTATTTTTAAAAAGTAAGGATGCATGATATATTGGTATCGGTGTCGACCGATATTTACTTGTTAGCTGCCGGCCATTTTCAGAGCATCTTGAATGATATGTAAGACCCAAATAATCTTGTTTTCTCGGACTGTTTTATGACTTTTATGTCTTTCTTCCTGTTTTTGATCCGAAAAACAGACAAAAGATAATTTTTTTTGATTATGTTCATCTCGGGCGCTCCATCCTTTGATCCTCTCCATGAACGTCATCATCTTTTATCACGATCACGCCGCTCTTTCTCTTTGAACTACCCCCTCGACCCACCAATATTGGTTATCTGCCATAACAACAATATCAATATCGGATATCTGTATCAGCCAAAATTTTTATATCGGTGCATCCCTTTAGAAAAAAACATAAACTTTGACAGTAGTTGATTTTATTTACATTTCTACAGTTTCATTTAGCGGGAACCTTTGTTTAAAGGTGCAGCCATTAGGTGACAGAAGATTTTTTTCAACAATATACTTCAGCATTCAACAACATTCAGTGTAAATATTCAATAAGAGCTGTGTCTGAGACCTTCTGACTCATTCTACCCCCGAGAACGAAACATATATCATGAAACTGATGCGATAAATACTCAGCAGTTTCCATGTGAAGTGGGGTTGAGCATCCTCCGTACTTTCAGCTGTCACAGAGACTTCAGGTTTTAAAAACGGAGTGAAAGCAAAGCCACAGTCTGAAACAACACAGAGATGATACCACATGGAAAGTTTTTTTTTTGTTGAAGTGTCTTTTTCACACCACTGCTGCAGCCTTGCAAAGCCATGTCTTTAGATATTACACAGTTATCATCCCACAGACGTGTAAACAAGTCCCATGATGCCTCTGAGCATGTGTGACAGCATACACATGTAATATACACCGTACTTCATCAGCTGACGGCTCATAGCAGACGTACACGTCCCGGCATGTTCTGCCAAGATATTGTGTGTCTCATTTCCTTCTCAGGACGCATTCTCATGGCAACAAATTCAACATAAACACACGATCACAGGAGCGTTTGAACGTATTGTTCATCCAGGCCTGTGCTCTGCTTATCTTTACCGTCCATTGAGCTGCATACGAAGGCATCACGCACCTCTTAATGCGAGCACGTAAATCATCAGATGAGTGTTTTTAAAGAAAGTATGTGAACATTCCTGCAGTCTGTACTGGATGTTCTTCCGGCAGACCGGGTCTGTTTGCATAAGGATGAAGGGTTACATCAGTTGAGAGAATGTGGCACACTTAAATCCTGGTTAGTTGTACATTAAGTCACACGTCAGGCCTCTGTGTGTGTGTGTGTGTGTGTGTGTGTGTGTGTGTGTGTGAACTTGAAGTGATTTTTTCAATCGCAGCAGTCGTGCCTGATAGACTCTAGTCTGTGTGGTGTATTCGCCCAGAGTCCTCACCGGTTTGAACTAGTTCCTCTGTCATTGTGGGGCGTTTGGTTGCGGCCTCCACACAAAGCCACTTGTAAAAACAGAGGGGTCTCTGCGTTAGAGGTATCAAGTCCTGTCCGGTAACAAAACCAGCGCTCTTCTCTGCCACAGTCTTACAGGAAAACTCAGAGGAGAAGTTTAATAAAGGAGAAGAAAGCTCAGGGCCTTCCCAGGAAGTGCTACCCCACACAGGAAGCAGCCTGAGAGAGTGGGTAAGAGGTCGACTGAGACCACAAGGGGAAGTACACCAAAGTCTCTTTAGACTAGTTTTATCTACTGTAGCTAATTTTTACCCCTTTAGCTTCAAAAGTTGAGCTGTATTCCCAGATGTTTAGTGCAGAAAGTGAGTCATTTCTTTAGTTTAAAGTTTCATTAACACTCCGAGCGTCTACTTAGGTCTCTGAAGGTGAATACGAACAATGAATAGTCAACTTCAAAGAGGAGCTGGCTGGTGGTAACATCAGTGAGCTAGTCTGGGCTTTGGTGAAAACAGCTAAGCTAACTACATGACTTCAATGACATAATTTGTCCTGCACTTACCAGTCTGGACCTGCAGAGTAAAAACCAAAACTTCTAACAGACAATCCGTGATTAGCTAACGAGAGCATGTGAGTAAAATGAAGCAGCAATTTTTGCACCTTGTTCCCAAATGTGTCCGTCTTTGTTGCTGAAACTCCCTCCATGCTGCCATACCTATTACCATTCAGCGCTCAACCAAGATCGCAGCCCGCTTCACATTGGCTCCAAAAATTATGTTCTGATTCTGATTCTGGGCCAGGTTTGGTCATTCTCCGACTTGTGATGTCAGGAATCAGTAATCAGGAATACTGTATTAATTCCAGGGGGGATTTGGTGTTACCATTACTCTTTACATCACACAACAGAAACAAGATGTAATAAGGTCATACAATGAAATAAGTGTTAGATATACGATAAAAAAAGCAATGAAGTATCAGTACGTACCAAATAAGCAATATGTACCAAACCAGATAAAACTGTTTACATAGAGAGGTTGACAAAGCAAGATGAACTGTTCTGAACAGATATTGTGCGTTTACTCATTAATAGCTTGAATGAGTGAAAGGTATTAAACAGAATGTACTAAACAGGATATAAGATATAAATATATATGTGTGTGAGTGGTAACAAAAAAGAAAGTTTCCGTGTCATGCACACTCAAAAATTTCTAACCTGCCAGACGGCTACATGCAGACAAGATGGCGGAAGGATGTGATCTCCTAGTGGTTGAAGTGTAGAAATACAGGCATCTATAGCTGCGTTTCCACCAAGCAGACCGGTTCGGTTCGTCTCGATTAGGCGTGCATTTTGTTGCGTTTCCACTGACTTATCCTGGGACAGATCCCCAAAAACCGAGACGAGCCGTCCCACTTTTTGGAACCCTTTCGTATGGGTGCCAAACTGAACCGATCAGCTCTCAAAAGGTGGAGTTACAACACTGCAGACTGTTGATTGGTCTAAAGAATCGGCACTTCCTGTGCAACAGCGGGTGTATTTCTCCTGGCGGCTCACAGTCTTCTCTGAAACAAAGTTTGATTCTTCTTTGTATCAAAGAGCTACATGCCAATCACAGAGAGGACGAAATGCTGCATGTCTTCCATCGTTGCTCTTTGTTTACTGTGTCGCGTTTTTCTTCTTCGTTGGATTTATTTGCGGAGTAAACTGTGTCGGCCTGCTACAGCGTCACGCTATTATTTAAGAACAGCTTACACGCCGCCTACCACGGGAGGGCACAAAATTCAAACGGGATCAGGCTTAACTGTACCAAACTGTACTGAGCCGTACCGGACTGCTTGGTGGAAGCGCAGCTTATATAACTCTTCACACGGAGATCACCGTGATAACAGAGTGGGAAATAATTCATGGCGTGAAATTGCGTCCACTCTCAGCAGAGAAGAGAAATCGGTTAAAAGAACCTGGAAAAATCTTTTGTACGGATATGTAAATGTGTTGTAAACAAATGCAAACTTCTTCGACTCTCGTTTAGTACTCTGGTTTGTGATACACCGCCCCCTGTAGTTTTGGAATGGACACCAATGGACGCCACATGGGGTGTTAAAAAAGCATAAAGCGTCTCATTTCCGAGCGTCACGTTTGTGCAGAAATCATAACACAGCCTTAGGAACCGGTTTGGTTTTCCATTTGCAAAGAGCCAAGTCAGGGCCCTGTCATTGCGTCACCGTAAATCATCAGTACGTCACTGGATAAGGCGTCAGCTGCTGATGCGTGGGGTGGGCGACGGCAACGAAGGTGGCGCTGGGAGTGCTGAGAACTAGGGATTGTTTTTGCATTACTTGTTTTAAATTACCTCTAATAAGGTGTAGACCTGATCTATGAAAATAAATTTAAAAAAAAATCATCAGTTAACAGTTTTTATTTTCAAAACCTCAGAAATCAAAGTGCAAATTTTACAGTAAAATCTTAGATGTAAGTTGCACCAGTGGTGTCTACAATGTGCAGTTTCTGTGCAGATGTGTAGCTTTTTTTGTACTGTCTGTTTTCACAGTGAGAGGTTGCTATCCTAACAGGAAGCAGTACAACATTTGAGCTTAGCTTATGCGAACTTTGAGTGACATCAGCAAAACTGCTCTTTTCAAACTTTTACAGTAATTACTGGATTGTTTCTCAGTTGCACCAACGTAAGAGCTGAACCCCCTGAAAAAAAGTCCAGTTTAACAGCTCTACATGGTTTTAAAACCTAAATAATCCCAAATGACCCATATTCCTGTGTGAAAGCTGAGCTAACTTTATATTCAGATGTTTCATCATGTGTTTTTACCCTCTGCAAAAACATGGCGGCCAAGCCAGTCATGTTTGTGCAAATCTACAGGGAGTTCAGTGGTTTTACTCCCTGCTGCCAAAAAGTCAGTGTTTACTTGTAATTGGGCAACAGCAATCTAAATAAACCAAATACAGTGAGACGTTCTCAGCCTGTTTTTCCACTAAGCTGCTCCTCTGCTTCTTACGTTAAGGTAGAAACTGAAACTAACGATGTATAAATTAACGATACGAGTCTAATTTTATTTGTCGTCTAATTTCACTCCTACTTCATCATTTTCACACCCGTCTTCCTCTACCCTCCAGATACCCTTTATTCCTCTCTGTTTCACCCACACACACACATTCAGAGCTTCAAACACACACACACTCTCACACACTGACAGTGACTAAGGTCGGCCTGTTTTTGTAGGCAGCTGGCGGAGGGCTTTCCTGTCCAAACAGCCCAAACGCTGAGGTGGCAGAGCTGAGAGGGGACGCAGAGTGGGCAGAGTGGGGTGACCACCAGCTAATCCTCCAGCCGGGTCGTGGTGGTGGTGGAGGGGGCGGGGGCGGGTGGAGCAGGAAGCAGAGGGCATGGGAGATAGAAGAAGGCCATCGGGTTCTTCCTCTGTCATCCTGAGCGGCTGATACAGAGGGAACCAAACATTCTCACACTCGCTTCAGAGCCACGTGGAAAAACATCCACGAGCACGTTAAACTCATGGGGCGGAGTTATTCTGCAGCACGGAGGCTCAGCCCCACCTTTCCCAGAGCTTCTTCCTCAAACTGATAGGTGACAGGCTGGAGACTGGGTTTAACTCTTATTCTCCATTTTTCAAGTAGAAATGAGTCAAAGTTACACTTTTAACAGCTTTTTCAGTTTTATCTAATAACTGAAAACCTTTGGGTCTGGATTCATATTTGGCTTAAAAATCAAAATATGTACAGTGCTTTTACTTTGGCGAAGTATTTAAACACATTTAAATAGATCAAATGCATGCATAGACTTGCACATGCATGCACTAGTTCAAGGGTCTTCAATCTGCGGCTCTGGAGCCTCATATGGCCCTTTGACTCCTTTGCAGTGGCTCCTTGTAGTTTAAAAAAAATATTAAAAATATATTTTTTTATTTTTCTTACAGGGGGTATGGGTGCTTCAATACATTTACTCTAAATAAAATCATGTGTTAACATTTTATTCACATAAAAAAAATATATATATATATATATATTTATTTTTGTGATTTAATTTTTAAGAGTTTTTTTTTTTACTTTTTGAAATTTTAAATTTTTCTAAATGTTTGCAATTTAGTTTTTTATGTTTTTGCAACTTTTTTAAACTTCAAATTTTTTAATTTTTTAAATTTTTTATTTGTGGATTAAAAAAAGTCTTACAAATTAATTTTTTTTTAATTTTTTTAAATGTTTGGAATTTTGTTTTTAATGTTTTTCCAACTTTTTTTTGAATTTCATAAATTTTGATTTTTTTCAATTCATTAAAACCTTTTTTTTCTTTACATTTTCATTTTTTAACTAAAAACAATCTTACAAATTTCAAAATAATGAAAAAGAAATCTTATTTTTTTTAAATGTTTGGAATTTTGTCTTTAATGTTTTTACAACTTATTTAAATTTCAAAAATTTAAAAATTTGTAATTTCTCAATTTTTTTTGAAAATTTTAATTTTTTGATTTAAAAAAATCTTACAAATTCTAAAAAATTTAAAAAAGATAAAAGAAATCTCAAACATTTCAAGTGTTTAAGTGTTTAATTTTCAAAATTGAAATTTTTTGCAATTTTTTTAAATTAGAATATTTTTTTTTAATTTAAGCAAATTTATTGAAAATAGAAATTTAAAAATAAAAACTCAGACTTTACTGTACAATTCTATAATTTCAAAAACTTTCTTTTGTAGATTAGAATTTGCCAGATTTGAATAAAGGTTGCAGACCACTGCACTGGTTCTTCAGGTGTTCATGAAGTCGGGATGGGCTGATGGGACCAATGCTGGACTACCACTTGATCTGTGTTTTGTCCGTCTCCACTCCATTGTGGTCTTTCTTGGTCCCCACCCCTTCCTCAACAACCACAGATTACAGTTTGAGTGCTTTGCATGGAGCAGCCTGAGTCACAGGACCAAGGACTTCCTGTGGTTACATCAGAGTCAGTGGTTATCTGCCTTCATGGGGAGACTCTGAAAACCTCTGTTGACTCAGGGGCTGGTGTCGCTCATCATGAAGGTTTTATTGATGGAGTCTAAGGGAAACACCGACTCCAGTGTCAACAGGGAGTTTATTAACCTGAGAATTAACCGGATGTGTAGTGTGTGTTGTTCTGGTGTCTGACTTCCTGTTTCTCTCATGTTGCTGCTGATTAAAAAATAAATGGAGTCTTACTGTGGATCAGCCACAGACAGCGTCGTAATCACTACTGCACAACCAAGACATAGAATAGGATAGAAATAGAATAGAAAACGCTTTATTTATCCCTGAGAGGAAATTCAACAGGAGTCACAGCTGCAATCAAGAATATAAAAGTAAGAAAGTGTTAGCTCTGGTAGCCATGTCTGTGAATAGCATGATGCTACTCTGCCTTCTGGTATTCCCTCTGTTTTTGGGTTAGCACGGCTAGCTCGTCCATCTTATTGGAGATAGATCTTACGTTCCCAATAACGATGGATATGGATGGAAGGACAGGTCCATGTCGTCACTTCTTAGCTTAGTCGTCCTCACCTCCTTCTCCTCACCTTATGGGGAAACATCCGGCCTAGCACCAGTTAGCATTGACACGCTACAGGCTGCTAAGAGCTGATTTCACATGTAAACAATGCAGCCATGGTTACATGTAGGCTCTCCAGACAAACACAGGAGCAAAAGTAGTAAAAATGTCACTGAAGACAAAACCAGTTTGGTGTCCATGACCAACAAATGAGCCATACAAAGTAATGATCCACTCCAAATGCAAAGATGACAGAAAAGAGATGAAAAAATTACAAGAAACGGACAAAGAAGAGGGCAGGCCACATGTTTAGATCATGCATCTGTAGAAATACGTACGCATTTGTTGATCTGGATGGGTCTGCAGATTTAAGAAGCAGATGAAGGATTGATTGATGAATCCAACACATGGTTGCTGCATCATCATAATAACAGTTTCTGAACATTTCCATAAACATATTTGAATGGAACCACAGGACATAGTTTAGGTGGAAAGTCATGCTTTGTGGTTGATCTTGATATTTCGTTGAATTCTGTCTTCAGGGCAGAAAAATCAGCGGCTTCCTCTTTAAGAGCGACCGTTTGGAGGATTTCCTGCTCCGACCGTTACACAGTTTCAGGGAAATTGATACGGACTGGGAACAATCAGTCTGAGAAGTGTATTGGGGTCAGCTGAGCTCTGTCTCTCTAACATCGAACAAGGAAAACTTTCCGTTTCTGTTCTGGATGTTGTTGAGAGGAGCTGCATTTAACGAGGGTTTAAAGATCTGACTGGGCGCAATTCAGGTTGACACAAATACAAAACATCTGATGAGGCCTGTGCCAAGTCTGAGTTAATGTTTGATGGAGCTGACAGCCAGCAGGTAAGGTGTTTTTAAACATCACCTGAGTGATGAGGACGTCCATGCCAGCAGACGGGATAAGCACTTTTCCCAGGGTAAATGACCTGAGGGCCAATCTGCTGAGGGTCATGTGCCTGCCCCCCCACCCTCCACCTCCAGCACCGCTGCGTCATCCCCTGGGTGTTATGTAAGCCCGGGGTGAGGCCGATGGCTGCAGGGGGTTTAATTCTGAACTCTGACACCCCCGTGCTACATTCTGCGCTCGCCGTCGCACATAAATCCTTCAGTTTGTAATTTTGTTCTTTCCATGAGAGCGAGAAGTTGTACACACGCTCTGCGACAAACACAGAGACACGCTGATGCTGATACTGCAGCGGGAACGGCCAAAGAACACAGACGGAGGAAAAGGGAAGGAGCAGAAACCAACCAGAGCGGAGACGCCCAGGAGGTGCTCCGGACAGTGGGAACCCAGCGCCTCCTCGGTGTCTCAAAGAGGAGAGGAGAGGAGAAGAGAGGAGAGGTGGAGTGGTTATTTTTGGCAGGTAGCCCGTGCAGCTGGTCGAGACAAAGCCCCTACGCAGCAAAGATCAGGAAAATATTCACCACAGAGATAGAAACTTTCTCTCCCACGCACAAACACACAAACCGTCTGTGAGTTTTGAAGAAGTTCACATCCTCACCCGCCCTCAGACTCAATCCACTGCAGGCTGGAGGCTGCTGCAGCAACCTCATGTTGTTTCAAACATATACAGGAGTAAATCTGGTGACGAAAATTAGGCTTAAAAAAAGTTTTTGTCTCAATTTCCAAAATAACCACAATCAAAGTTATGATTTTATTTTTTAGAAAAGGTTTAATTTTCTTAAATTTGCTGTGTGATACTATTCCTATTTCTATTTTAAGTCCATACTTCAAAGGGAATTAACTGTTGTTGTTGTTGTTGACCCTTTTAATCAGTTTAGAAATGAAAATGAAACTTTACATCAACTTGAAATGAAAACGAGTTTATGGAAGCCCACTAAAATTTTTATCTCACCCTACTTTAAGTTTGTGATCAGTAACTTGCTCTGTTTGGTGCAGTTTTATCCGTTTGTTAACGCAGCAACAAAACATGTTCACACTCTTTGGCTTTTGGGTGAGATTTTTAGCCCATGCAGTGATTTCCACTACAGAGTCATGTCTGTTTATGACCTGAAGATCACAGTCCTCCATCACTGATTTTGACCTTGTCCTCTTTAGGGTACCTTTCACTCTGCACTGATACGGCCCCGATGCCCGGTACCTGGCAATTGGTATCGGTACTCAATGGTACTAATTTTTGGTACTTTAGTGTGTGTTTATGTGGTAAAAAATAATATTTTTTTAAATGATAAAATCTCAAAGTTTTTCAGTTTAACATATTTATTTCTAAATATATAAACTTTCAATGCTGTGTTCATGTCAAGTATGTAAAATCTCCTACTCTTCCACTCTCTCACAGTCATTAGGATGTGTTGAGGTACCCGAACATGGTATCGTTTGGTTTTGCGTGAATCGGTTCTCGGTACTACAGATGGAATTTTATAAGTCGATACCCATAAAAGTACCTAATTCAGTACCCATTCTTAGTCTATATTGTGCAAAAAATACACACCTAGTCATATTGCTTTTCTTTGGTAAATTAACCTAATTATTGTGAGGGAAGAATTTAGCATTACGTCTTTTTTTATGGGGCTGGGACAAAATGCTGTCCACCCAATTCGATTCTTTTGCGGTTCTTGGTGTGCCAATTCGATTTAGATAGCGAGTCTTTAATACTTCAGAGTTTTGAGATTTTTTAGTCTGTTTTTTTTAACACCAGACCAAGTGAGAAGGTTAAATGATGATGTCTACAGACTTTATCAGGAGCCATATTTTCCCATTAAGTTCACATCACATGTAAATTAGTTATTTAAATTTTTTCAGGGGGTCTCACAGCTCAACTTTTTCCAACCCTGCTCAAAAACAAAGTGTAAAATGAAGGACTTAATTAAAAAAAAAAAAAAAAAAAAAAATTTTTGAACAAAAAATTCACAATTTAAAACTATTAAACAAAAAACTCTGATACTATGATACATCAGTTTTTTCCCACCCCTTCTTTTTAAAAAAAATATTTTGATGTGTCTTTTAAACTTTTCTAAATCAGGTTGCTGACATCAAACTGAAGTGATTGTGTTTTCTACATGAATGACAGATGTGCTGTGTTGGAATTTGATAGGTTGTCTTTACACTATTTTCATTTGAATATAAGTTTTAATATCTGTTTATATTTACATTTTCCCTTTTAGAAAGTGGGGTCGTCAGTGAACCCTTCATGACCCACCATGACGTTTCAAACGTTTGCCGTACATCAAAACAACCCTTACATCACAAACCTTAGTAAAGTGTGTAGACTTATATCTTGACTAACAAAATAATGAAACATAAAAAATGAAAAATTTACACATATTTCTCTGAATACAGAAAAGTCATGGCTGTATCCTTCAAATATTTAAATGTTAAAAACATGACGAGGAAGCGATGTGAACAACGGTCTGTTTGCTTTATCCTGGATTTCTACAAACACATCAGAGGAAGGAAACAGCACTTTGGGACATGTTTTAGTAAAATTTAAAAGTGTAACCTTCCAGATTTGACATCAAAAAAGACTGATCGATCTTTCTTATCTGGTCTGTCCAGTGCTTCTCTTGGCTCCTCAGGGTTGAACATGAGTGAAAAGTGTGTGTGTCATCCTGAACATGTAATATCTGTGTAATGTGTCCATCTCAAAGAGTCACATGATCCAGTTAATAACCTGTTATTGATGATCTCCTGACACAGAAAGTGATTTCTCTCTGTGCATAAAGGAGCGTAATGTCCTCTGTGTAAGACTGAAGAAGATTACAACAGTTCAGATCATTACATAACAACACGACAGCACCGTCACTCACACCTCGGCTCAATCTGGAAACACTCGACGCTTTCTCTGCTCAGAAACTCCAGCACATCTGACGGGACGGTGTAAAGTCTGAAACCAGCTCGTTACTGACTGAGCAGCTCAGCAGGACTCCAGGTGACAGATCAGTGACACACACTTACAGTACACACACACACACATGGAGCGGGCCCTGTCCTCAGGGGACTGTGTGTGTGTTGACCCGACAGTAGGAGAATATTAGGAGCAGTTACAGGGACATGTCCATTAACATGCCTGTGAGAAACAGACCCACCCAGACCCCGGGCCACCCTGATCGGACTCTGCTGAACCGCTCCGTGTGTGTGTGTGTGTGTGAGTGTGTGTGTCCTTGTGTTCTGTCAACATGTATTGTCAGCACGCCTGTAGGACATTTTTGAGGCGCTCTGTGTGTTTGTCGTCTGTCTTTCTACAACTTCTGCTTCAAAAACAAGACTTTGCATGAATCAAGTTTTACTAATTCACAAACAAACTGAAAAAAAAAACATTCACAGAGAAAAATCTGAACAGAGCACGCTCCAGGTCATGGTTACTAAAATGTAACAACCAGACGTACAGCTGCCTCTGCTTTCGATAAATAGTTTGTTTCTTCTCCAAAAGATTCAATTACAATCTTTCAAAACTTGACTGAGCATCGACTCTTTCCTGCGGGAGCGTTAGCTGACTCATCCCTTTTTCAACACCTGTTTTCCTTGAACCGCTGCCAGAAGTTTCCCTGAGGTTGTGTTGTTTCAGGGATAAGAAGAAGCTTATTCTTGATTCTTTTTCTCACGTAAAGTGCAACATTAAATCCCTCCATTAAAGCAGAACGTAAATCTCATGCTTGTGTAGCTTCACACACACCCACACACACCCTTTAACACTTCATTTTTAAACTTAATGCTCCACTGAGGAATTCTTAGTTTACGTTGCCTCTGGCGCCCCCTGTGGAGAAAGTGTCACTCTTGAATCTTTTGTGATCTTGGAGTAAGAGGTTTCTGATTGAAATTCTCACGTTACAGTTCAGTTTGACTCAGTTTGGTTCAGTAAATCCTGATCTTTCGTGCAGACAGCGTGACGGCTCCTGCACAGACTGATTTCATTTCAGCACGCATGTCAGCAGATTAGACATGTCTCATGTTTGTCTTCTGCTGGAAATCCAGTAAACAGAAAGCTTCCTGATCCGTCATGCAGGAATCTTGGCTGGGATGGTCAGAGAAATGATGAGTTGAGGGCTCTGTTGGCTTTTTTTCAGCTGTATTTGTGTCACAAGCGTGAAAAATTCAGCGTGGAGGCCTTTCTGGAGGGCTTGTCAAATCAAAAGTCTGATCCATTTAGTCTGCTAAAGCTGCACAGCTCTTTATTTTGTTTAAAAGAAAGAAAAAAGTGGTAAGCTGTTCTATTTGTTAAATAACTTAAGGTTAAGAGAAATATTTTCTCTAGTGCAATCTCTCTCTCCCTTTGCATCCATCTCTATGCTCCTCTCTCTGCTTAGTGTTCTAGTTCAAACCTGTTTTTTAATAATAATTTTAGTGTTCTTTCAAAATTTTTCAGAATGTATTAAATTTCTTTTTTTTTTTCAGAAGTGATAGATTTTTCACTTTTTTAAAAAAAAATGCATTTTGAAATTTTTGCATTTTTTGATTTTTGGAAATTTTGAAATCTTTTGAATTTTTTTTTATTTTTGAAATTTCATAATAGTTTAATTTTTTTGCACTTTTTATAAATTTGCTGTTTTTTTTAATCTTAAAGTTTTGAATTTTTCACATATTTATTTATTTTTTTTTTTAGTTTTGGAAATTTTTCTAGTTTAAATTTCATCCCATTTCAATTTTTTTATCTCATTTGTAACTTTTGCAAATTTTTGAAATGCAAAAAAAACCCAAAATCTTTGCAAAATTTAAAATTTCCAAAAAATTTACCAACTTTGGAAATTTCATAATCCTTTGATTCTTTTGCATTTAAAAAAAAATGCAATTTTTTTGAAATCTTCACAAAATTTTGAAATCCCTACACTTTTTTTGTTATTAGGTAAATTTTTAAAATTTCTAGTTGTCATATTTTTTTTTACCTTTTTTAAAATTTTTGCCATTGTTTAATTTTGCAAATTTAAAAATATGCAAAAACATGAACTTTTGCAGAAATTTTTAATTTCTAGAAATTTTACAGATTTTTGGGCGTTTTATTTAAATTTCAAAATTTTGAAGTCATCACAATTGTTTTTTTTCTATTTTTTTATTTTACTGTAATATCTGCAAATTCATTGAAATAAAAGACATCACATGCACAAATTTAGAAATTTTAAAAAAATCTTTTTTAGGTAATTTTTTACTAGAATCATCCGTCTATACAATTTTTGTTTTATTTCGTTTTGTGACTGATAATGGGAGGAGGATGTTGGAGCGAGGAAAGGAGAGGCTGGTTATGGATGGAGTACACAAGCTCTTTCTAGATAAAACCAACCCTGACACTGTTATAATACATACAGCCTTTAATTTCTTCAGGTTTATAATTTTGCTGATTCTGTAACATCACATTAGGAGTTACATAATCAGTGGTTTTCACTGTGTCCAGCTCCGTCCTTCAGGGTCGGGTAGATAACCTCGGTACCCCGACAGAAAGATGCCAATAAGAAGGGCTGAACTGATTGTTTTTGTTTTCTTTGCAAACTTCTGGTTGTGGAAACACAAATAACTTCTGTTCTTATTGAAGCAGACTGAAGCTGACTCAGCGTTAATGATGATTAGTCAGGGTAATAAACAACATAACTGTAAAATCACCTGCGGCCTCTTTGTTGTAGCGCTTCATAAATCGACGTCAACCAGCCATAGAGCTGCTACTCTCTAATGTAAGTGTGTGTGTGTTGGTGTGTGTGTGTGTGTGTGTCCTGTCAGAGCCCTCTTTTCCTGGCTGCTTCCTGTTTCAGATCCAGGGGTGTGTTCCATTTCCTTCCTGCGCTGCCATAATCCTGGACAGGCTTCCTTTTTGTCTTCCAACTTTATGAAGCCCACCGTGTTTGATTGTGTGTGTGTGTGTGTGTGTGTGTTGGCAGTGTGTTTTTAAAAGTCTCTGTAACGTGCACACACGCAGGTGTTGATTAGGTGACACACACACTCAGGGAAATCAGGCCAGGGCCTTCTCATGTGACCTTCTGCACAAACAGCGGCTGACAGCTCTGAGGTCAGACGCTGATAAGAAAAGACATGAAGTAACTTTCCCACAGCGTGATGTCACCGCCTGAGAAAATCCACACATCAGCGTGTTTTTCATCTCCGGGGCTTTTTAATCTGTGTTGCTTTTCACCCAGTCTCACCTGAGCAGACTCTACCCTGCGTCACCGATACCTGAGCGAGGCGACGGGGTCTGAACCTGGGCGTCTGCGAGCTCACGAAGAAAAAAAAAAAAAAAGCAGCAGCAGAATAAAAAAATCTGAGCCGTTGTTTTTGTGGTGAGCACTTCTCCATCAGTGATGAAGCAGCATTTTTGCAACATAGAGGAATGTTTCTGCTTCCTGTCTGGGTGCTGTTGTTTTGACCCTTCAGACGTTATTGGCTGCTGCTTGTGCAGGAATTACTGCAGTTTAAGCTTATTTACCTGTTTTGTAATCTGGATAAGAGAGAATGCAGGTTGTTTACGAGTGTTGAGCGTAAACAACCAGTTCTGTCATTTTTCTGCTAGGTGTATCCAAAGCTCTGAAACTGCAACTATTTCACTTTTATCTGTCAATAAACAGCAAACTGACAAATAAACAACAGATTTATTTAGAAAATATCACATTAGCCCACACCTCCTCACCACCACACATGTTCTGGTTTGCCTAAAGGCCTCTGGAAGTCACATACCTGATAAATACCCCAGAGTAACTATAACTGTATCACATGTAAGCAAAAAACTCCTGAAACTTCCCTAATTTTTCAGAAAAGGCCAAGTTGAGTGTATTTTCACATGAGGTGAATGGATAGGAACAGGAAACTTTCAGGGTAACTCACTGGAATTAACAATGAGGTAGCAGAAAAAGAGAGAAAATACAAAACTAAATGTTAAAACATGTTGAAATTCATATGGCTAAACAGAAAGGAACTGGACACAAAGATAAAAGCTCTAATGAAACAAAGCTAATATGCTATCCTCACACTTTCTGTTCCAGGAAGTGATTTTACATTGTGTTGTGGTGTTGCAAAAACACAAGAGATATGACATGTAAACACCATAGACTATATCATATATGGACCAAACATGTGTGACATCACCCATTTGTTTGTTGTAATACAGAGTTTTGAAGCCTATCATTGTCAGATTTCCATTTAATGTCCATGTAGACTGTATCATTTATGGACATAGTTTGTGTGATGTCACCCAATTGTTTCTGATACAGAGTTTTGAAGCATATTGTTATCAGCTTTCAATATAGTGTTCATGGAGACTGTATCACATGTGGACATAACATGTGTGACATCACTCATTTGTTTCGGATACAGAGTTTTGAAGCCTATTGTTGCCAGCGTTCCAAAAAGTTTATACATAGACTATATCAAATAAAGACATAGCACATGTGTGACATCACTCATTTGTGTCTGATACAGAGTTTTGAAGCCTATTGTTGTCAGCGTTCCATATAATGTCCACAATGACTGTATTATTAAGGGCATAGTATGTGTGATGTCATCCATTTGTTTGTTATACAAAATTTTGAAGCCTATCGTTGTCACAATTCCATATGATGTCCACATGCACTGTATCATATATAGAATTATATGTGTGATGTCACCCATATGTTTATGATATGGAGTTTTGAAGCCTATCGTTGTCAGAGTTCCATATAATGTTCACATAGACTGTATTATATATAAACAGAGCACATGTGTGACATCACCAATTTGTTTCTTGTACAGAGTTTTGAAGCCTATCATTGTCAGATTTCCATTTAATGTCCATGTAGACTGTATCATTTATGGACATAGTTTGTGTGATGTCACCCATTTGTTTCTGATACAGAGTTTTGAAGCATATTGTTATCAGCTTTCAATATAGTGTTCATGTAGACTGTATCACATGTGGACATAACATGTGTGACATCACTCATTTGTTTCTGGTGTGGAGTTTTGAAGCCTATCAATGTGAGAGTTCCATATAGTGTCCACATAGACTGTATCATATATAGACATAGTATGTGTGACATCACCCATTAGTTTTTTGAAACAGAGTTTTAAAGTCTATTTTTGGCAGCATTCCCTATAATGTCCACCTACACTGTATCATAGATGGACATAGTTTATATGATGTCACCCATTTGTTTCTGGTTTGGAGTTTTAAAGCATATCAATGCCAGTGTTCCATATAATGTCCATATAGACTGTATTATATATGGACTTGGCATGTGTGACATCACCCATTTGTTTCTGATATGGAGTTTTGAAGCCTTTCATTGTCAGTGTTCCATATAATGTCCACATACACTATATCATGTATGGGCATATGATGAGTGATGTCACCCATTTGTTTTTAATACAAAGTTTTGAAGCCTATCATTGTCAGTGTTCCATAAAATGTTCACATAGACTGTATCATATATGGACATAGTATGTGTGATGTCACCCCTTAGTTTCTGATACAGAGTTTTTGAAACCTATTGTTGTCAGCGTTCCATACTGGAAATGCTGAACTTAACGTTACTTTGTTTTAGTATCGGATAGGGCAAAGAAGAGAGCCTTTAGCTTTTTTGGAGACAGCTACAAGGTCCCCAAGCTATTATTGAATGTAGCTATGTCTATCATAATTCACAAATGAAGACATACTTTTGGCGTAACTATCTTACCTTGAAGTGAGGACATAAATCTGGTCACATAGTCCAGTATTTTCTCAGTTTTGGTCAAAACCAGCGTACGAGGAACGTACTCTCAAAATTTGATGGTTTTTAGACATTTTCAGTTAATCATATTAACCTGCCTCAGCTGAGGACAACACTTAAAGAGCAGTGGGAGTGAGGACACTACTTCAAACAGCCACGTCAATATAAAACAGCCTTTTGAACATTTATTGCTATAAAAACAAATCTATGAGCCACAGCGAGGGTTTTATCTTCAGACAGGTAAATAGGTTTATGAAGGAGGTGTTTTGAGACGGTGCTGTGTTGGTCTGACTCTATCATTCAAAGCTCTGGTCAGTGTAACTCTATCTCGTCTCTGGAAGCTTCTCCGGCTGGTCTGAGGTCACGGCGTTGTTTCGCTGTGTGTTTGTGGCTGCCATAGTGACCACGGGACAATCTGTCCCCCTATCTTGTCCTCTGGCAAAGTCCACTCCTGAGCTCCTGTGAGGTACTTCAGGAAATATGCTCTTTAACACACTCCAGGGTTTCACACACAGATACAGGAGCAGAGATAGCTGAGAAATTTAGGCCACGACTGATGTCCAACACGCTGGAAAAATGTAAACGATTCACAGTTAGAGTTTATTTTTTGTGTCAAAATTAAAACTCATAAAATCCAGACGGCGGCGAAGCAAAACAGGAAGAATTGAGGAGCATTTCTAGAAGCAGACGCCGCGAGGAAAAACAGGAATACAGTCATGTGCTCTGGAAGATGCAGACAAACTATGCCTTTCTTAGCAGCTGCTGCAGATATTTTCACAGATAAATGTTTTAAATAACTCTTTCCACGTCAGTCCAGCCTCTCAGACTCTACTCAAGGATCTGAAGACGACGGGCCTCTCAGACGAGACACCCCCCAGAAAATACCAGACTGAGCTAAAGCTGATTGCATCAACACTCCTAATCAAACACCTCATTCTCACCTCGCAGGCCTCAGCTTTGTCCCCTTAAATATCTCTGCTTCTGTGTTTCATTTCCCTTCAAACGGAGCAGACCTTCTCCTACACAGCCCACAAACACCAAACAATCCCCTAAGAACAGCCTCCGTCTGGCTTTACGCAGAAAACATGACCCAGCCTTCAGAGACGAGGGGGAAGCTGGTGTTTTTAGAGTTCACAGAAAAGAGCATGGAAAACAGATTTTCTCCACTTTCTGTAACAATCGTTTCCATGCGTTGGAGGAGACGCCTGAATGTCACACGAGGAGGATTTGTTACTCCGATGATAAGATGAAGAGAAGTAGCAGTTATTGCAGCGTCAAACCACAAGATACAGAGAAGGAAATGTTGCAAATCACTTTGAAATTGACCAGAGAGCTTGAAGTCCAACGACAAGCTCTGAGTATGGCAGAAATCACACTGGATACATTTACTCACAGTCATTAACCCTTTCATATTCAAACTGGATCGGTATTCTGTAGTGCTGTCTGAAATCTGAGTGAGCATGGTCACAGCCCATAGAGTCCACTCCAGGGGTCTTCAACCTGTGGCTCTGGAGCCTTGTGTGGCTCTTTGACTCCTTTGCAGTGGCTCTTTGTAGACTGAAAAACAATTTAATTTAAATATTTTCATTTTTCTTACAGAGGGTATTGATGATTAGCCTGTGGCTAACCTTGAGTTCTATAGCCCTGGTAAATAAATAAATCTACAGAAAGACAAATCCAGAAGGAAATATAGATTTTAATTCTGTGTAGATCAATTCATTTAACTACAAATTTTGAAATTTCAGATTTTTGCTAATTTTTTCAGTTTCAAAATTTTTTGAAATTTTTATTTTTTGATTTTGGAACTTTTTGAGATTTTTGCAAATTTTTTTGCTTCAATTTTTTTTTGCCATTTTTTAAAAAGTTTTTGAGATTTTTGCAAATGTAACTTAAATTGTTTTTATTTTTTTCCCATTTTTTATTTATTTATTTATTTTTGCAAATTTATAAAATCATTATTTTTTAAATTTGCATTTCTTAATTAAAAAAAGTTTTCTTGCAAATTTTTCCAAAATATTAAAAAAAGAAATTTCCAAAATTTGCAAAAATTAAAAAAATAAATAATTGTTTTAATTTGTAAAACTTTTTGAGCTTTTTGCAAATTTTAAAACCTTTCAAAAAAATATTAGCAAATCTATTAAAATTTTAAAAACTAAAAAATTCACATGTACAATTTTATAAATATAAAAACTTCTTGATTAGATAATTATTCACTAGATTCTAACTCTGTATAGAATTTATAAACTTAATGACTTAATTTTGAAGAAAAAGTAAATTTTGTGGCCCCTGACTGTCTCTCATCCACGTGAGCTGAGGCAATATGTCGAAATGAAAGTGACAGTTGCAGACCCCAGATGTAGACTGATGATGTAGATGATGTAGATGTAGATGCAGATGTAGACCTCTTTACGCCTATCGTGATATCCTCATAGAAAGAAACATTCATGTGTGTTTCATAAATGTTCTGTTCGCAAGGAATCTTGATCTTTTGAGTTCAGGAAGTCCTCGCTGTAAAATGGCGAAATGAAATTTCCAACTTCTTCATGTTTCCTTCAATTATTGAGGAAATTGACCACCGTGCTGCTGTTGCCATGGATACAGGAAGAAGAAGAAGCCAAAATGATGCACATTGTGTCATGACGTTCTCTGTGCGTCGCTGTTTTGATTGGGATACCATGTAAACAGGAATAATCCTTTTGCTGATGCACGTAAACGGATCAGAAACCAGAATATTGACTTGAACCTGTGTAAACGCAGCTGCTGCCTCCCTGACGTAGACCGGGACTTGTCAGCGTTCTGTAACCTTGTTCTGTCTTTGCAGCAGGGGGTCCAGAGCAGGACAGAGGGGCCCCCTGTTTTTCCAGCGAGCTGCTCATGCTTGCTGTCAGCGTGTGGAGCAGTCATGGAGAGCTCTGGCTTTGGCTGAGGGCTCTCGGTTTTTTCCAGAGCTGATGTATTTGCTGGGTTTGAGCTGTAGCATCTGTTGCTTTGAGGGGGCCTGCTATTTATCAAGCTGAAGCCGAGTCTGCTGGGAGCGAGAAGGGAAAGAAACATGGTTTACTATGTAGGTTAACCCCCCCTTCTCTCTCAGTCTGAAGACATGTTGTTGAGGCCTGTGTTTGTGCCATGAGAACAACTCAGAGAGGGGTGGTGAGGAGAAAACACACAGGGCTTTAAGTAGCTCGCTTTATTACCTCAGACTCCCTCATGTTGTCATAGTCGACTGCACGATAAAATCTTTGCACAAGCACTTGGCATACGATGTTGTTTTTCACCAGATTGGCCCCTGGCTTTTTAGGAATCCGCCAGTGAGTTCTTAGAAAGATCGCTCGGAGGGAGAGGAGAGCTTGAAAGTTTGGTTCTCGTCCCATGCACGCTGAAGCAATCAAACACGGGCGCATTGTTTGTTTTTCTGCTGTTTAGATGAATGGATCTCTCAGAACCAGAGTCTGCAACCTGCGGCTCTTTGACTGCTTTGCAGTGGCTCCTTGTAGCTTTAAAAGATGTCATAGAAATAAAGAATTGTTGTTTTTCTTCCAGAGGGTATTGATGATTAAAGACACTGACACTAAATAAAATCCTGTGTTAACATTTAGTTGAAGTAAATCTTCATCCCATCTGTCAATAAAGCCTGCCACCGCTCTACTTCACCTCCTACAACATCAACAGCCCACCAACTTTCCATGCACCTGTGGCTAACCTCAAGTTTTACAGCCCTGGGAAGATAACTACATCTACAAAAAGACTCATCTGGAAGAAAATACAGATTTTAATTCTGTGAGGATGGATTCATTTAACTGACAAATTTATAAAAATGCTTGATAAATGGCAAAATATTAGCAAAGAACAAAAAAAAAGTTTAAGTTGAGCCATATTATAGATATATATAATCCGATTCAAGAATTGTTTTAAAAATTTCTAAATGTTGGAAACTATTGAATTCTAATAGTTAAAAATTTTTCAAAATATTTCTGAAATTACAGTTTTGTTTTGTTTTTTTTTTCACATTTTTTAAACATAATTTTATTTAAAATTTTTGAAAATGTTTTTTATTTTGAAATTTCAGGGTTTTTTTTAATTTTTTCTTGTGTTATTTACAATACAATTTAATTTTTAGAAAATTCAAAAAACTTGAATTTTTGATATTTTTTAATTTTAAATTGAATTTCATCTCTTTTTTTAAAAAGCTTTTTCATATTGTTTTTTTAAATTTTGATTTAATTATGAAATTTGAAAGAATTGAATTTTTTGCAATCTTTTAAAATTTCAAAATCTTTTATATTTATATATATATATATATATATATATATATATATATATATATATATATATATATATATTTATATATTTATATATATATATATATATATATATATATATATATATATATATATATATATATATATATATATATATATATATATTTATCATTTTATCATTTTTCAAAACTACAGGTTTAATTAGAAAATTCATTAAGTTGATTTTTTTTTTTTTCATTTTTTCCAAAGTTCGAATTCAATTTTATATATATTTTTTTATTTTGCAGTTTTTAAAGTAACAATTCAATAGTTAAATTTTAAAAAATATATTTATTCTTTTGAAACTTTTTTTAGATTTTCATTCTATTGAATTCCAAAATAAATAAAAAAACGTTTGCAATTTTTTAACGTTAAGTGAGAAACCATTATATTAAATATAGACTTGCCAAAATTTCAAAAACTTCTTGTATATATTATTATTCACTGGATTTCTACTATGTAAAGAATTTTATACACTTTATTATCCCTCCTGTGTGATGAAAAAGTGGATTATTTGCTCTGGAATGACTTTAATCCAGGTGAGCTGAGGAAAAATGGCTCCTTTGAAAGTAAAGGTTGCAGACCCCTGTCTTAGAAACACACTTCCATATCCTGGCTTGTAAACTCCAGCCACTCTGAGTAACTCGTCACTTTCTGTTTAACTTTCTGCTCAGTACGTCCTCGCAGTAAAACACAAACACACTCACAGGTTTGACCTGAGTGTTTTCTGCAGACCCTGAGGCGAGCTGCGAATCCGGCACATTCTTCTGAACTGTATCATTGACAAGCTCAACGATGGGAGGAGGGGGGAGGAGGGAGGGTTGACAGAAATGATGAAAGGCAGCGGAGGGACAAACTAACGATGATGAGGAGGAGGAGGAAAACGACAGGTATCGACTGACAGAGCAGAGGTAAACAGGTGGATTAAAATGACCGGCCGACGTATGTAATCCAGAGCAAACACTGCTTCTTCCTCCACCATTGACCCACTTCTCCCACCTCCGGTCACCTTCCTCTGCCTCTTTCCATTCCTCTTTCCTCCCACTTTCTCTTCCCTTCCCTTTTTTTCCCTTTGACCTTTCTCCTTCTTTTTCTCCATCCCACTCTTCCTCCTTTCATACCTCCTCTGTGATGTAACTCCCTCTCACAAACATGTTTTCTTGAAGGAGGCGCTCACAGAGGCTCCATTCATGCTAAGTTGTTTTCTGAGCTTTAACTTTTTTTTTTACACAGAGCGGGTCTGGCTCACATGTCTGATGTATCCTTTATTTATGTAAGATGAGTCCTGTTGTGGGTTAAACCTCCTCAAAATAAACCGCCTGACATGCTGGAGGTGGAGAATGCAGGTGTGAAACCCGAGACAAAGCACTTCCTCTTGTTTCTTGAATTTGTCAGAAACTGATCAACAGGAAATCGAACCTTCCTGCTTCTTCCTTCGTTTCTCCTCCGTGTCTGAACTGACCTTTCTCCTACTTTGAGCTTTTTTTCACTCAAACTCACCCTCCGCCTCTGCTCGGGGTGTTTGTGGTTCATCTGAGTTCGTTTGGTTGACTTCTCGAGCCCTGTGGCATTCATTTCAAACACTTCTGAAAGCAATACCTTCCCCCCCTCTGGGCAAACTGTGCGCTTCACTCCGTCCGCGCCGGCCGAGGGGAAACTTTCCATTTCTGCGCTGTAACTCCGTGCAGACTCGCAGGGAATCAGCGTCCAGCTCATTTGCTTTATGGGTTGTGGCTGAGTCATTCCCATGTACGCGCTGAGAGGAGACCACCTCACCCTTCCTCACCCTCCTCCCCCCTCCTTGCTGGTGTTAGTGGAAGGGAAGATGACCATCTGCTGCCCCAGTTGCCCAGTGACTGGACAACAGCCTTCCCTTATGGCACAGATCCACTGTCCATTGTCTGTGTGAGACCGTGTGTGTGTGTGTGTTCATGTGTGTGTTTTACATCTAACATGTGCAAGAAGGATTGAGCGCTCACCTTTTGTGCGCAAGTGTTGAAGTTTGTCTTAATCTGTCTTTGTGTGTGTGTGTGTGTGTGTGTGTGTGTGCCTCTGTGCAGATAATAAGTGTGTGTGTGTGGTTGTTTGTCAGGCACAGCCAAGTATTGTGCGACTCTTTCCTGTGGGAGTCGCACCCTCACCCAGCAGGATGGTCGTCCGTGCAGCGCGAACTGACTGAGCCGTACAGTCAGGTTAGTGGAGGGTCAGAGATTTTGGAGGCTAGAGGCCAATGTCGGTGCATCAAGGGAAGAGGTTTCCTCTCCAGACATGTGTGCCTGATCACAGACAGTCACACACACACACATGGACACACACACATGGACACACACACACACATCTATTGTGTTAAACCAAACCAGCCCATCATTTTCGGTTTCATATTTGAGGAAAACTAGCGTGAAGAAGGTGAACAGGAAACATCAAGCCCAAACCTGCCATGCTAATTAATGTTAGCTTTTAAAACAAGTCAGCAATTCAAGTGATGCTACAAACAAACAGTTGCTAACTAATGAGCAGGTCAAGTTTCTGGTTCTCTTTAAAAAAGGCTAACATTTTTGCCCAAAAGCTAAAAACCAAATGGTTAGCATAGCCTACATGAAGGTTGACTACTAGGGATGATTTGACTGCAAAGGTAGCTAGCTACACAAAAAGAAAGAAACAAGAATTAAACGTAAGAATTAGTTTTACATTTTGCCCTTTCAGATTTTTTTTTCTATTTTGCTTAACAACATAGTGAGGCTAGCTCTTTCCCCTTGCTAACAGCTAAGCTTAAATAATGCTAAAACACAAGTCTGCAATTCAAGCAATGCTACAAACCAACAGTTGCCAATTCATGAGCAGATCAAGTTTCCGATTCTCTTAAAAAAAGCTAAAATTTTAGCCCAAAAGCTAAAAACCAAATGGTTAGCATAGCCTACATGAAGACTGACTATTAGGGATGACGTGACTGCAAAGGTAGCTAGCTACACAAAAAGAAAGAAACAAGAATTAAACGTAAGAATTAGTTTTACATTTTGCCCTTTCAGATTTTTTTTTCTATTTTGCTTAACAACATAGTGAGGCTAGCTCTTTCCCCTTGCTAACAGCTAAGCTTAAATAATGCTAAAACACAAGTCTGCAATTCAAGCAATGCTACAAACCAACAGTTGCCAATTCATGAGCAGATCAAGTTTCCGATTCTCTTAAAAAAAGCTAAAATTTTAGCCCAAAAGCTAAAAACCAAATGGTTAGCATAGCCTACATGAAGACTGACTATTAGGGATATCGGGCTGCAAAGGTAGCTAGCAACAAGATATAAAAAGAAAACATACAAGTGAGCTTTGTTTATGGCCCTTGGCAAACACAGTTAAGCTATATCTTCCCTCTTGCTAACAGCTAAGCTAAGATAACTCTACAACACAAGTCAAAAATTTGCATGATGCTACAAACAAACAGTTGCTAACTCATGAGCGGATTAAGTTTCTGGTTCTCTTTCAAAAAAGACTAAAATTTGGCCCAAAAGCTAAAAACTAAATTGTTAGCATAGCCTACATGAAGACTAGATATTAGCCATAACGTGGCTGTAAAGATAGCTAGCTACACAAAAAGAAAGAACCAATAAACAATACAAGTTAGTGTTACATTTTGCCCTTTCGGGGTTTTTTTTTTTTCTATTTTGCCTTTCAACATAGTGAGGCTGGCTCTTTTCCCTTGCTAACAGCTAAGCTAAAATAATGCAAAAACACAAGTCTGCAATTCAAACAATGCTATAGGAAAACAGATGCTAACTCATGAGCAGATTAAGTTTCTGATTCTTTTTAAAAAGGCTAAAATTTGGCCCAAAAGCTAAAAACCAAATGGTTAGCATAGCCTACATGAAGACTGACTATTAGCAATAACGTGGCTGTAAAGGTAGCTAGCTACACAAAAAGAAAGAACCAAAAAACTATACAAGTTAGCATTACATTTGGCCCTTTTAGTTTTTTTCTCTATTTTGCCTAACAACATAGTGAGGCTAGCTTGTTCCCCTTGCTAACAGCTAAGCTAAAAAAATGCTAAAACACAAGTCAAAAATTTACACGATGCTACAGACAAACTGATAATTGAATACAGCATTATTGATAAATAATAATAATTGCTAAAGCATATCATGAAGACTGATAAACATGAGGCCATAGCTAGCTCATGCAAGCACAAAAGTAGCTACTTGCACATGCTTAACTCCACATTTAGCCCTTGGCTAACACAGTAAAGCTAGCTCTTTCCCTTGGCTAACAGCTGAGCTAATATCTGCTTCGTAGCTGTAGCTAGCTGTTCCCTCAAACCACAGACATCAAAAGGGCATTTTTTGTAGCTACACTTTAGTAAGAATGAAAACAGTCAAGTTAGCCACAATATCATAATATGTTAGCCAAAATGCAGGCTAGCTAGTTTGTCAACTTCACATATGAAGTCACTGCAACATGCTAGCTTTGCTCTGCGACCATCTGCCCCCCCCAGGACCTCTTAAGCTCACTAATCAACACGAGACATCCTGTTTGTTTAATCTGTACAAAACAACAAGCGAGGCTAATCTAAGACAGCTAGCTCACGGCTGTTCCCTCACACTTAGCCTGAGCTTTGAATGTTTTCAGGACACTTTGTCTTTGTACGTTAGTAGCTTCAGTGATAGTGGATTAAAAACAGCCATAACAAAGATTAGAAGAAGCTTCAGTTTCCTGCTACAGGCTGTGGTTAGCAACATTAAAGGAATGATTAAATCAGAGGTTATAAAGAGGGCTAACAGATGGATCAATGGCCCTTTCTGTGAGATCATTGGGTATTGATTAGAGGCTGATTGGTTCACTGTATGGGCCCATCCCAGCCTCACTGGAGTGGTACGTCAGGGCCTGCTCTGAGACGTTCAGTGTCTTTGTACGACGTGGAGGACAGAGAGACGGCGTCTCAGGTGAGCGTTTGCAACAAATTTAAGTGGAATATGATTTTGTTTGTTTTCGTGTTACCCGTTCAGAAAGGATAGCGAAAGCTCTGCTGCGGCTAACCACAGGCTCTGATCCTGACAAGACAAATATACAGCTCTGTATGTGATAATGAAACCCAATCTGCTCTTTGTGGAGAGCAAAAACACCCACTCAGATATGCATCTCTGTATTAGTCACACACTCTGCTACAGTTTTCTTTCTCAATCCAAATCACCTTTTCTGATCGCAGGTTTCTCTTTTGCTCGATTTGGTTTGTGCGAAACGATGAAGTGTGAGAGCGTTTGATATTTTTCTCACCTCCAGTTTCCATTTTTGTCCTGGTTCTTATTCCTTATAACACATCCAGGTAATTCAGGGCCAGACTTCCTGTGCTTGCTCTGACGGTGGCAATCTGAGAGCCACGCTGATGACACTGAGCTTTTCTTGACAGACATCTGGCGAGGAAAACCAGCCTGCAGCCACGCATTTTTTCACTACTTATGAGCGCGTTCAGCTCTGGTTGTGTCAGGAGGTTTAGAGCCGCGTACAGTGTTAAACATCCAAATTTACGAGGAGCTTTTTGCATGATTCAAAACGTTTCAGGCTACACTTTTTCATCTTTATCACCTTAGTAAATCCAGGATTGATCGGGTAATAATAAAGTGTTGATGGAGCAGGAAGAAGCTGGCAGGGGTTGACGAACGCTCCTGGGGAGGGCAGGGGGATCAGGGGCAGATTTGTGGGTTGCTGCTGAGCCACGCTGCTTTGGTTTTAAGGTGTGTGCATGTGTGTGTTTGTGTGGGAAACCTGATAGAAATCTGATTTGGCAGAGCCATTATCCCCTTTAGACTTCAACAGTAGGGCCTGCGCTGCACTGTGGCCGCCGCTAATCCCATAATGGGCTGACTCTGCACGGACGCCGCACACACACACACACACACACACACACAGACGCAGACACACACACACTGTTCCCTCGGTGAGAACTGTGACAGCCTCTGTTTCTGCTCCCCATGTATGTGCTTGTGTGGAGTGTGTAGAGTGTGTGTTTGTGTGGGCCCTCTCAGGTGAGTGGTCACAGATAGGTAATCTAGTGTACAGAGTCATCGATTCCCCGGCTGCACAGGAAGTGGCTGGTTACTGATTCCCAGGGACAGTGATGTCACTCCAGACGCTGCGGGCTGTTTACTTATCCATGATAAGGTCCGAGGCGCTTTCTCTTGGCGCGCTGATCAAATAATCCTCTCCCCCCCCGTCCTCTTACCTTTTATCACTCCTCTCCCATCACTCTTTCCACCCTCCATCTTTCATTCAGAGCCAGTGCCCTCTTTAACCCTCACATCCATTATGTGTGACATAATCACTGATGAGGGTTACTTATCAGCGCTGGTCACTCTGCTCGTCTGATTACACTCTTTGTTACATGTCTTATCACATATGACTGACATAGATGTCTTTTTAGCTGGAGGAAGAACACTGAGCAGTGAAGTTTAAAGAAACCGTCTTAATCTGAAGTCAGTGTTTCTCAAAATGTGGTCTGTGGACCACAAGTGGTCCACTGGCTCTCAATTGCGGTCCACCATGACCAGGGGTCTGCAGCATTTACTTTCATAGAAGCGTCAGCCCACCTGGAATAAAGCCATTCAGAAGCCATAAAATCTGCATTATCTTCACAAGAAAGACAATAAAGTGAATTAAATTCTATACATTGTTAAAAACAAGGGAATATTTATCTAAATTAGAAGGTTTCTGAATATGTGACATTGTAAATTTAATGTCTTGGTTTTTATTTTTGATAAATTAACAAATATTTTGGAAAATTTTGAAATTGAAAAAGTTTTAAAATAATAAAAAAAAAAATTGCAAAAAATGACTATTATTTTTGGAAAAAAACATTTAAGTGTAAAAAAATTTAAAAATAATATAAGAAAGCGCAAAGAAATCATAAATTTTGATATTCAGAATATTTAAAAAATTTGTAATAATAAAATAAGAAATTTTAATGATTTTGTAATATTTGAAAAAAGATATTTTATGATTTTCGTAATATTTGAAAAAAAGAAATTTTATGATTTTTTTGTAATATTTGAAAAAAAGAAATTTTATAATTTTTCTAATATTTGAAAAAAAAAGAAAATTAATTGATTTTTCTAATATTTAAAAAAAATAAATTTAAAGATTTTTCTAATATTTAAAAAAAGAAATTTAAATGTTTTCAAATATTACATTTTTGGAATTTGCCAAATGTTTTGAAATTCTAAAAATTTGCAAAAAAAAAAAAGATTGATGTGCAAAAAGTTGTCAAAAAAAGAAATACACAAAATTTTCCCAAAAATTCCAAATTAATCAGCATTCCAAAATTTTGAACTTCTAAAAAATGAAAAAAAAAAGGGAAAAAAATGCTTAAATGAATGGCTTTCTGACTATAATGCTTAAAGTTTTGTTTTCTTTGTTTGCCAATGTCTTGCCACATATCAACCCTTTACACTAACCTGGCATGTTGTCAGTTAAATGAATCCATCCACACAGAATTAAAATCAGTATTTTCTTTCAGATTAGTCTTTTTGTAGATGTAGTTATCTTCCCAGGGCTGTAAAACTTGAGGTTAGCCACAGGTGCATGGAAAGTTGGTGGGCTGTTGATGTTGTAGGAGGTGAAGTAGAGCGGTGGCAGGCTTTATTGACAGATGGGATGAAGATTTAGTTCAACTAAATGTTAACGCAGGATTTTATTTAGTGTCAGTGTCTTTAATCATCAATACCCTCTGGAAGAAAAATAAGAAAAAAGCTGTGAGTTTTTTGGGGAGTAAATTGTCCTTGGTCTGAAACAATTTGAGAAACAGTGGATTAAGTGATTTTTATGGAGAATGACACCCACAGGAACACTGCCAGACCTCCTGGCGGTGTTAACACAATGGTGTCCACCTTCTTGGATTATGTAAGACCACTTACTGCGCATCAGTGCACAGCAGGTTATCAGCCCAGCTGTTTTACTGCAATAAAAGTTTGAAGAAGGAGAACAAAACCTCAATAAAAGTCTCAACATTTGGAGCGAGGTCATGAATTTAATTTCTGTACAGATCTGCAGACATCACAGCGATGTTTCATCACCATGGAGACGTCATCAGGAAGTGCTGCACAGAACAGGACGGAAGCTTTGTGTTGATCTTATTTGATCTGACACCAGAGGGTTTGTGAAATATTTCAGCCAGGTTTGATGGTGACTGATAAAATGAGTGACACAGAGGAGTTTCAGCCGTTGGTTTGTTCTTTTGTTGGCCTGACAAGCCTGCAATTGATTAACCACAGAGTAAATACGTCCAACACTACCTGTGGCATGAGGTGCAGACACACAGATACACAGATACACACAAACTCAAGACTAAGCCTGGTGTGTTTTTAAAGAGAGATGTGTTATAAAAGTGATATTCTGATGTTAAATTAATAAGATGGTTCAGTGACTCAGCAAGTTTGCGTAACGTGACGGATGTATAGACATTTTTAGACCAGAAGATAAAGTGCAGAGCAAGCATTTTCTGCATTTTTTCCACTGTTGCCGGGGACAGCAGTGATCTCATGATCTCCTGTCATGTGCTGTGTTTTCATTTTTGAGGAACTCACGGTCTGAAGAGGAAAAACATGTATGTGCATGTGCCGTGAGGTTGTGTGTATGTTGGTACCTGTCCGTCCCGTGTTTGCACACACTGAGTCTGCTGGTTCCTGCTGCCCACATTAAAGAGCAGCCCATTAGGAGGTACATGTGTTTTCTGTCTCTGACCTTCGATAAGCTCGCTGGTTCCTGGTAATTTTGGGTGCTGTGGGGTATTTTTGGAAACAGGGGTCAACAAAAGAGGCGAGGGGACTGGCTGGTTTTCTGAATAATACCCGTGCTTATTGCCTCTGGAACAGGATGAGTTTTTCAAACACTCAGTGATCCCAGCGCTCTGTGGTTCATAAACACGTACAGGAAGTCAGAGTTTCAGAGCTCTGTTTACCTGCGCTGGTTAATGGGAGCATAACCAAAGTCGTAGCTCGAGGCCAAACTCGTTAAGTGACCTTGTTTTTGCATACACGACGAGTGTAGCTGTAAATATACTCAGCTACGCTCGCTGTTATTGGAGGTAAACACCAGGCGTGTTGACACTCCAGGAGCTTACTCATAAGCTAACGCTGAGATGAAGGCGGGGATAGCAACAACGATTTACAAGCTACTCTGCCTCTATACTGCCCCTACTGTTGGTATTGGGTAAATCTTTGAGGACCCGCACAGCCAACACACCAGTGATTAAACTTTCACCTGTGCATACTCTTTTTTTTCTAAGTTATTTTTGGGTTTTTTTTACAGTGTTTTCCGCACCAGGCACAGTCTCTTTTCTATGGTCTATTTCCGTAATTAACCAACATATAAGACGCATTTAAAAACGTCCGGTAAAAAACGACAACAAAAGCAGACAAAAACAGTGAGCTTCATCAACTTCTGCCACAAAACCATCAAAAGTTTTCGTCCTAAGTATCCAAATTAAACAGCTTAGCTATTTCACTGTCAAACAATGCAAGTTCAACATCGATGCCGTTATCTTAGCCCAGCCTTTCCCAAACTATGGTCCACGACCCACTTTAGGGGGCGGACTGGATTGGACTGGGTCACCAGTTAGTGGAGTAAAATGTGCCACATATTTGAGAAGTAATCCTCTAAACCAAACCAAACTGGTGCTTAGTAATGAGAGTTTGAAACTGAATAAACTGGACTGGCGTCTTCAAACCTCCCGCATACGTCAGGTGCCTGCAGACACCCAACATATAAGGGAGAATCCAAGAAGTTTTCCGACAAAGGAGAGGGATTTAAAAGAAAATTTCTTTTGTTTTCATCTTTGTCACTGTCTCATACATGAACGTATTATTTTAAACACACCAGCCAGAAATTGCACTCCAGACTTGGGAAGAAGTCTCCAGCTCTACCCTCTACTACAGTCAAACACACGGTGACAGCGGGTTGCTGTGTGACACTGGTTAATGAAGGGGTTATTAGAGCATCAACAACCTTAAAAATATCTGTTAACATGATATGTCATGAGTCAAACTCCACACTTACTTTGAAATAAATCCAAAAGATATAAGCCTTTTCAAAAAAAAAAAAGGAAGAAAGAATAAAAACTAAAATAAGAGTTTGGGTCCCAGGAGACACCAAATTTCTGTTTTGGGTCTTGAGCAAGAAGCAAGAGCGAAAAATGCGGTATGTCTGTTACTCATTGGCTGCCAGCCATTTTAAGACCGTCTTGACAATCCTTTAAGACCCAAATAATCTTGTTTTCTCTGACTATGTAAACACCAAAACTACCTAAGAAGAGTGGACTCTCTTCTTCTATGTCTCTCTTCCTGTTCTTGACCCAAAAAACAGACAAAACATATTTTCTCAGATCCCGTTCATCTCGGCGCTCCATCCTTTGATCCTCTCCATGATTTCCGTCGTCTTTTCCCACGATGGCGCCGCTCTTTCTCTCTGAGCTACCACGACACATCCTCAGTTGGAGCGTGAGCTGCCTGAACTTTTCTGACTTGCAGTGTCTTGCTATCTTCTCCTCATATCCATGCTGAGCTCTCGTCCAAAGAGCGCACGGCTCTCACCCACAGTAGTTTACGAGCAGGATTTTGATTGACAAGCTCCACCAGACCCCGCCTCCTCTTCTCTGAAATACATAATCGACTAATGGTTGTGATTGAATTGATGTCTGTAGGCGTCGAGGGCAGTGGCTGAGTTGATTGGATAGAGGAGGGAACAGGGCGAAGTGGGGAGTGACAGGGTGGATTCAAACCTGGGGTACCTGCTTAAGGGCAAGCCTCATGGAGCGTGACCTAGACCACGAGGCCATCTGCGCTCCACTGACACACCAAGCGGTTCAGTTTGTTTCGTCTCGGTACATCACGCATTCTGTGGCGTTTTCACTGACTAATCCTGGGGTGGGTCCCCAATTCACCGAGGCGACCAGTCCCACTTTTTGGGACCCTTCTGTTGTTGGGGGTGCCAGACTAAACCGATTCAACTCTGGAAGGTGGAGCTACCACACTGCAGTCTGTTAATTGGTGGAAAGAACAGTCACTTCCACTGGGCAGGGTTGGCTGTGGAAACACAAACAGGATCAGGCTTAACTGATCTGACCCGTACCAAACCAGATCTATCCAAACCGGACCACTTGGCGGAAACGGGGCTTTACTTAACCACAGGTATTTCTCTGGCCTTGCAGTCAAGAAGACTTTGATTTGTCCAGGTTGAAGTTTTGCTTCACAGAGAGAAATATCCAACAGTTAAACTCTGTATTGTAAGTTGCATTGGTTAGCATGTGGCTAACTAGCTAACTGCTTCAGTAGTAACTCTCTAAGACAGAGTTTTGTGCCTTTTCTGCTGGATTCTGGGAAATTAAGTCTTCAGCTAACTGAGCTAATTCATTAAAAATTATTCAACAAATTTGTTGGTTTTCTTCTCCAGGGTTTCAAGAGACAATTTTGAAAGTCGTGAGCAATAACTGAGACGGAGACCATCAGAAGTCGGAGTTTAAAGTCAGTTTTAGCTGCTTAGCAACAGTTGATCAAATCTGCTTTGGTCAGAAATCAAACACCTGATTCATCTTCTATTGAAGTGAAATCAAAGACCTGACATCTGACACATCAATAAGAGTGTGAGGGTTTTATCCTCCACTTTTATCTCTGTAAACTGTGTCTGTGGAAACACTCAGTCTGATCTTAAGTCAGTGATTTACTCAGAAAGTACGAGCATCATGTGTTTACTAAATGTGAAAAAGACTCGTCATCTTCATCTCTTTCTGTTTAAATCTTATATCTGAAAAGTCATTCAGTAGAAATTGGACTTTTCTCTGGAGAAACAGGCGAGGAGGACCGTGGATATTGAGTTTCCCTCCAATCAAACTGACATTTAATAAACCATTAAACTTTAACGAGGCCGTCGCTGTGACTTCGCACCTCAATGAGGTTCTGCCAGCGTTTTGTTCTGCCGCTCAGAACTGGGCCTCGTTGATTATTAATGAAGTAACCAGAGCCGGTCAAAATGTTTTCTGGGGCCAATGATTAGGCCATATCACTTCCTTCCCCCTTAAAGTAGATCAGTATCACATCCTCTCTCTGCAATCAAATTTATTGTGGTGAAGGTCACAGATGGTGAAGATAGAGAGAAGGCAGAAGTGAAACTGACTCAAGTGACATCTAAGATTTGAGTTTGCCACATTTTCACTGCGGCTGTTCACTGACTCTGGTCGGGTAAGGTCGGTTGGGCCCGGCATTATCAGCCACGCTTCGTCGACCTAACCTTCCACCAACCTAGAAATAAGCAGAGAGCTGTACTTGGGTAGGAAAGAGCTGAAACACGCAAAACTTTCCATCATTCTTACTTTCTAAGCCGTTCTTTTGAGCCAAAAATTCTTCTTTTTTCACTTCTGTGTTTGCATTATTTTTTCAAAAGTACCGGAAAGTACTTTGTGTTAATTCAGGTGAATCACTTCACCAATTCTCAGTTCTCTTCTGAAACAATAAAAAGTCAAAAGAGAGGGAAACTGAGTCAAGTTTTAAGCAGTGTTGAGAAGATCAATGTTAAAAATAACGACTCTTTGGAGAGTCTAATCTCTTCTTGACTCTACCTCCTGATATTTTTTACAATCCCGGAAAAAAAAACACAAGAACAGCAGTGTAAGCTTGTATTTAACCTCTAATAACTAACGAAAATGAAACTTCAGGAAAAAGGGGACTCAAACACAAGGCAGCTAAATGATATCTTCAAATCACCAACAATCAGCTGTGAGAAACATTTCTACTTAATTTTTTAAAGTTTGACCACAGCCCATCTGGAATGACTGGGGAGATGGATTTTTTGACCTATACTGCAGCCAGCCACCAGGGGGAGCAGTTTTTGTGGTGAACTCCTTTCGAGCTGAGCAAGATGACGTCCATTTATTATTTTACAGAATATGGTCTCATGTAACAACATGTCGATAGCTTATTTTTCTGCTAACTTTAGCGTCCAGCCCCTAGCATAAGTGTTAGCTCAGAAAGCTACACTCAGCTACTCTTATGACGATCAAAGAAGTTTCTGAATTTCAGATACAGCCACAGGACGCCACAGAGTTTCACCTTCTGTTATCATTTCAGTCACACATTCATCATGAAGTGCTGTGATGAAATCTGTTAGCATGAATTTTACTTTTACATGACTTTGTATCACACCCTGAGCGTGACCCCAGAGGAACACGTCTGCTGTGGGAGTGTATGTAGTGACTGCAGAATGCAACCCTGTCTAATCTTTGCTGCAGCCTCTTTAATGTGTTACATCAGACTCCATCAGACGACTCCATCAGACTACTCCATCAGCGCCCGTCTCTGTCTCTAGCTCCACCCTCCTCGCTGTGTCACAGAGCCGATTGACTCACTTGTTTTCTGCAGAGAGCTCCTCAGAGGTGATAAACTCTGTTTGGCTCCTCATCCTGTGGATCAAACCGCCGTCTTTGATCACAGGTTAAAAGCGTCTGAAGCCGTAAGCTGCTGTCAGGACTCTGTTTTTATTGGTGATTTGGGGAATGAATCACCTCCTTTTCTGCCTCCTCACACAAACCGGCAAAGGGTCAGGATCTCTGTGCCTGATAACAAATACAGGCCGATGATCAACAACTTTTGGCCAGGTTCCCACTGACGTGAGTCATTTTTCTGGATGCACAGTCAGCAGATTCTGGGAGAAAAAACAGCTGCACATGCCAGAAGAAGCACAGCAGCGTTTGACCAGAGGGGCTGTTGGAGACCCGAGGGCGGTTTCAAGTCAGAGGTGTTCACTCCATACTATCAGCTAACAGGGGTACACTGCAAAAACTGACAGCTGATCAGGTGTTTTTGTCTTATTTTTTGTAAAAAATGAGCAACATCCACCTGACTCGGGTCTGCAACCTTCACTTTCATAGGAGCCATTTTTACTCAGCTCACATGGATTAAAGTCATTCAGGAGCCACAAAATCTACTTTATCTTCACAATAAAGACAATAAGGTGTATTATATTCTATACATAGTTAGAACCTGGTGACAGTTTATCTGAACAAGAACGGGTTTAAGTGGACATATGATGTCTTAGATTTTTATTCTTATTAAACTTGCGAAAATGTCAAATAGGTTTGAAATAAAAAGAATTAAAAAATAATAAAGTGATCAAAAATTTGCAAAAAGTACATTTCTTTATAAATCTAATCAATTTGCAACAATTAAAAAAAATACTTAAAAAAACTGCAAAAACTACAAAAAAATTAAGTGGAAAATATTGCAATTTTTTTTAACATTGAATAAAAAATTTCAAATTTTTTTTTAAAAATGTTGCAACTTAAAAAAATCATTTTCTAATTTAAAAATTTGCAAAAAAAATAGTAAATAGTTGAAATTTAAACATTTTGCAAAAACTGCAAACTTTTTTTGAATTTTCAAGATTTTGCAAATCTTCACACAATTGTGAAATTTGATTTTTTTTAAAGAATAAATAGAAAAAAAATGTGCAAAAATTTAAGAACTGTTGGAACTTAAAAAAAAAATTTTTTTCTAATTCAAAAATTTGCAAAAATTTAGAAAAAATCAAATTTACAAATTTTGCATAAACTACATTTTTTTTTGAATTTTCAAGGTTTTGCAACACTTAATACAATTTTGAAGTTAAAAAATATCTAAAGAATACATTTAAAAAAAATTGCAAAAAAAATAAAATAAAATAAAATTTTGCAAATACTGCAAAAGAAGTTTTGCTAAACTTTCAAGAATTTTGAAATTCAAAAATTTTCAAGGAATTAATAGAATTTGATAACATTAATTGATAGTACCACTTAACTTATCATTATTTGTTTTTTTGCTAATGTGTTGACACGTCAATCAGGGAGAGAAGTCAAGAGAAAAGTCACTTGTATTAAGACATTATTCTACCTTCAAGCAAACTTCTCTTGTTCCTTCTGCATTTTTTTTTTAGTTGTTAAAGCAATTCAGACCTCATTTTTGCTTTAAATAACTTAAAACAAGACATTTTTCTGGACTGACCAGTTGAATGTGGCTCATATAAAGCATAATAAGACACTTTTTACTGAAAATAAGACAGAAACACTTGATAATATTTCATTTTTTACAGTGTAGTAGAGATAAGCTCGCCCTAGATTTCAAAGTGTGTGTTTTCTGTATGTGAAACAAAAGCTGAAGTTTTGTCTTTTGAACTTTCAGCCTCCGAGTTTCCTATCAGCCGACCTGGTACAGCAGCAGTTTTTATAGAAACAGAGGAAAAAGAAGTGGCGTGGGGAGTTTTTGCATTGATGGGGCTGTGTCATATGGAGCTAAAGATAGCAGGGGAAGGGTTTGGTATTTTCTGTTTTTCTACTGGATCTTTTCTCTTGCAGCCTGTCGTATTGTGACAGCTGCCCTCTCCCTGTTAGAATAACATCCCCGGGAACTCACTCTTCCTCACGTGCACACACTGGTTGCAGACCAACGCCTCTTCCCCCCGGCCCGTAACCCTCAGCTCACACAGGTATTTGAGGAAATTGTGCATACACGATTACGCTGGTCATAAAGAGAGGTTATCTTTCCTCCCAGATCCCTTTTTCCTTCTCTTTTCCATGTTCTCACCCAGTTCCTCTTCAGTTCCTCCACTTTTCATGGAATCCAGGGAACGCAGCTTCCTCCCAGGGCTGGTGCGCACTGGTCCAGGGCCTGCTGGTCTGCTGGGGGTTTGGTGTTGGTGGTGATTGTGTGTGTGTGTGTGTGTGTGTGTGTGTGTGTGTGTGTGTGTGGGGGGTTAAGCCTCTCCCCTCAGGAAGGCCGGCGCTTGGCGAGACCACTGCACTCTGATAGCTTGCCAGAATACACACAGATCAGTGAAGAGGCGACTGGGAAAAAGAGGAGAAGAAAGGGGGGCAGGAGAGCCGAAGAGGGCAACTCTGGTCAGGAACAGTTCAACTTTTCAAGTCAGAGCAAAAAATGAAAAAGAAAACTGCAAAAACTGAAATCTTATCAAGTGTTTTTGCCTTATTTTCGGGAGAAAATGTCTTTTTAGACTCAATATGAGCCACATTCACCTGAGCAGTCCAGTTGCCAGTAGGTGCCCACTGATTTGCAAAAGCAACAATAAGAATGCAAAACTACAACACAACAGTAGTTAGGAGGACAGTTTTCCTAACAGACAGGAAAGTTGTGAAAGTAACAATTGTTCTCTTTTTTACCTTCAGCTGTGATAAATATAGTGTTAATGCTAATGTTATTGATCGTAAAGCTAAATATAAGATGGCGAATGCTTCTGGTAAATAAATAAATAAAAGTATAATAAAAAGTGTCAAAAGGTGAGACCCTTACAAAGCTTTATTTGTCATAGCTGAAGTCAAAAAAAACAATCGTTTTTCAATTCAACCTTTCTGTGTCTGTTGGGAAAACTGACCTCTTTTTACTTCCGTTGTGTCATGGCTTCCTGAGTTTTTGTTGTCGCTTTTGCATTACTGTTTTTTTGCTCTTGCATTCCTGTTTAAGCTTTTGCATTCATGTTGTAGCTTTTACATTTGTTTTGTAGCTTTATTGATGTTTTTGCTTATGCAATTATTTTGTGACTTTTGCAATGTGATTTTCCTCTTGCATTCATGTCGTAGCTTTTGACTTTGTGTTGTATCTCGTCTATTCATTATGAGACTTTTTGATTCCTGTGGAAGCTCTTGCATTTGTTTTGTAGCTTTTGCATTTGTGATGTGGCTTTTTCACTCATGTTGCTTTTGCATTTGTGTTGTATCTCTTGCATTCCTGTGGAAGCTTTTGCATTTGTTTTTTAGCTTTTGCATTTGTGTCCAGTTTTTGCCTTTGTGTCGTAGCTTTTGCATCTGTGTTGTAGCTTTTGCATTTGTTATGTGGCTCCTGCAGTTGTGTTTCGCTCTTGCATTTTCTGTTTTTTCCTTTGGGTTTGTGTTGTAGCTTTAGCATTTGTGTTTTTGCTCTTGCATTTGTGTTGTAGCTTTTGCATTTGTTATGTAGTTTTTGCCTTTGTGTGTTAGCGTTTACATCTGTTTTGTAGCTTTTGCATTTGTGTTTTGCTCTTGCATTTTTTGTTTTTGCATTGGTGGTGTAGCTTTAGCATTTGTGTCCAGTTTTTGCCTTTGTGTCATAGCTTTTGCATTTATGTTGCAGCTTTTGCATTTGTATTGTAGCTTTTGCATTTGTTTTATAGCTTTTGCATCCCTGTTGTGGCTTTTGAGAATGGTTTTGACACCCTTAATTCAGACCTCTTTTCTGTCTGCAAATGAACAGAAACAAAACATTTTTCTGGACTGACCAGTTGAATGTGTTTAATGAGACGATTTTTACCTTAAAAAAGACAAAAACACTTGATAAGATTTCAGTTTTTGCAGGGTAAAACTTGCCCTCTAACTCTGTGACCAACAGGTTACAGTAAACTTATCTCCAGTGTTTGATGCTTTGAGCAGTGAGCAGCTGGGCAGGTAAGGGTTAACCCTCCTCTCACTGATAGAGGAACAAACCTAAAGCCTTGTTTAAAGAGTGGGGAGGGGGATTCTGTCCTCTCTGCAGGTTTCTCTCTGACTGAAGCCAAGTTTTACAGAAATCAGAGTTGGTGAACTTTTCTAAAGCGTTGGTAAACTGTTAAAAAGAGTTACTGCAGGTTTTAAAGTGACGTGTTTACACGCAGAACAAAAGCCTTCAGTTGTTTTTCACACCAGAGCTGCTGTCCTGAGCTCTAAGTTGAACCATGTGGTTTTGCGTTTGCTGTGGAGTTTGAAGACGAGTGTTTTTCTTTGTGTGTCACTTTGGTCAGACGATCTCAAACAGACAGAAATTATAACCGAGCATCAACAATCTGAACGACTTTCTATGAAACAGAGCAGATTGGTTTGTTCAGTGAACTTCATACCACTGCACAACTTTTTTTCTCCTGTGTTTTTTTTTTTTTTTTTTTCAGAGAAACAAGAGAGAGCAGAAGATTGGCTCCTCCGGCTGTTGTTCTTTCCTCTGATTGGACGACGCCTGTTGCTAGGCTTGTGTCAGTGTCAGAAAGTTTTCTGCTTCCTCTCCTCTGCGCTCTGATAGGTTAGGTCTGAACCGGTCTGGTGGACTTCTGCCACTTGTTGAACATCCCCACACTTTTTTCTTTTTTTTGTTTTGCGGTTCCCTCGCGTCTAACTTCATGAGAAAACACAGCAGCCGCAGCACAGAAACACATGTGTGCAGAGTTGACGCCTGGCATGGCTTCCTCTCTCTGTTTTTTAATCTCATCAACTTTTATCAGCCTCTTTATAGGTTTGAGCCTGTTGTTAATTCAGCTCCACACTTGTAAAGAAAAAAACAACTGCTTTAGTGAGCGCTGCAGAGAGTGGCTGCCATAGTTTGAGCCTTATAAAAAGTTTAGTGAACTAATTCCTGACAGTGGATCTTAATGAAACAGCTACTTTACTCTAAATCTGAGTCTTTGTCCCAGATTTAGTGTCCTCTTTGTTCAGCAGTTTATGCTCTGTCCTCATTACTCTGGTGTTAAAGTCTAACAACATGCTAGCTGTTGACTGTGCTGTATCTGTTTACTGGTGTCACTGAGATAACCCTCAGGTTTTCATCTATAAAGAAGGAAACACTCAAAAAAATCCTTTTCTGAATTACAAATTTACATTTTTCACCAAATTGTCCCCAAACAGTTTTTTTCCCGTCCCCTAACTTAGATACCAACTCTTCCATAACCAGCTAACTGACATTTGCTGAGCAGCAACTCCCAACATGTCCAGACTCGTCGTGTTTGTCATCTCTTTATATAATTCTCACCGTGCCAAGGCGACAGCAGTGATACTGGAGGTTGTTTCAAAAGCAAATCAAGAGATGTTGTCGTGTTTTTTTTAAGTCATCGCTCTGAAATGCGAAATTCCAAACATCGCAAGTTAACGACATCTGTGCAATACTTCGAAACTGGGAAGTATGGAGTGGGAATGAGGTGAGGTGACGAGTTAAAAGCGTTCCAGTTGCCAAGTTTCTATATATAAACATTGGATAATATTATGTAAATGGCTGATTTATTGCGACAAACAGTAGGGGGCGTTTCAGTTGAAACTGGACTTTAGCCACTGTGCGCTGTCAAACCTAATAAAACCTTCTTAATGTAGTGAATAAAAAACAAGAATATCCATCCAAACTTCTTAGACCAGCTCTATGTTTCTCCTTCACTGACCTCATCCACACGGCGGCCATTTTTCCTCTGACCTGATATCTGATAACACGCCAGCTTCTGACAGCAGCTAATGTTAGCTTCCAAACTAAAATAAGAGATACAGATAGTGATATAGAACACCATGAGTGACTTAATTAGTAGCTAGGATTGCTTTCTTGGAATTAGGTGACTTACCTTAATTAACCCTGCTAACAGCTAGCTAGGAAGTGATGGGTTGCTTACATTAGTTTCTGGTTTATACAAAACATAAAAAGTTATCAAATATTTACTTTAACATCAAAATGTTTACTTTTTTTTACTCCACATTTCTGGTAGTTGTTTATTTGTCAGATTTTGTTTGATAGAACTTTTTTTTAGACTTGTTAGCCACCACTTGATATATGCTAATGTTAGCTGCTAGTCAAGTATTACCTCTTTTTAGGGACCTTGAGTGCTAAAGATAAGCTTAATATCTTTCTAAGTATAGTTTGTTTGAATTAAGTTGATTTTTGCTAGCTGCTAACAGTTAGCTAGGAACTATTTTATCTAATAATTTTTTTATTAAGTTGCTGTTTTAAGTGTTAGCTTATACACAAAGGGTAAAGTTTTACTGCCAAATACTATTCTAGAATTTTGCTTTGATAAAAATATGTTACAATATGTTGAGATTATATAAACTGCAAACCTAGAACATGTCAGTACAACAGAATAACAGCATTACCCTGCTAACAGCTAGCTAGGAAGTGATGGATTGCTTACATTACTTCCTGGTTTTCACAAAACATAATAAGTTATCAATTACTTTTTTACTCTAGATTTCTGGTAGTTGTTTAATGGTCAGATTTTGTTTGATTGGATTTTTTTTGTTGTTGACTTGTTAGCCACCATTTGATACATGCTAATACTAGCTGCTAGTCAGGTTTACCACCTAATAGTAAACTAGAGTATTGAAGCTTAGCTTAATGTCTTGCTACTTGTAGTTTTTAAGGATTAGCTGATTTTTGCTAGCTGCTAACAGTTAGCTGGATTTAGTTTTACTATAAGCCTTACTTCAGCTGCTGTTTTTGGTGTTAGCCAATACACAGTAGGTTTAGCTTTACCACCAAATACCATTCAAGAATTTTACTTTGATGACATTTTGTGGTATGTTGAGTGTATACAAACTATAAACTTGGAATGCATCAGTAAAACATCAAAACAGCATAACCCTTGTAACTTGTTAGCGCCTATTCAATGTATGCTAATGTGAGCTGCTAGTCAAATATTTCTTTATAGCAACCTTGAGTGCTGGATGTTAGCTTAACATCTTTCTACCTGTAGTTTGTAAGGATTAAGCTTATTTTGCAAGCTGCTAACAGTTAGCTAGGAACTGTTTTTCTTGCAATTCTTACTTTAGCTGGTGTTTTTAGTGTTAGCTAAGACACAATAAGAATAGTTTTACTGCCAAATACCATTCAAAAGTTTTAATTTGATGAAAATATGTTATGATATGATGAGTGTTTACAAACTGTAAACCTGGAACATGTCATTACAATAGAATAACAGCATTACCCTGCTAACAGCTAGCTAGGAAGTGATGGATTCTTACATTAATTTCTGTTTTTCTTTATATCCTAATCACATATTTACTTGAACAAAAACATTTTTCCATGTTATTATTTTATATGTGTTAGTTTATGATTTGTTAGATTTTGTTGGATAACAGCTTTTTTCTTTTGACTTGTTAGCCACCATTGGATAAAGGCTAATGCTAGCTGGTAGTTAAGTATCACCATCTAATAGTCACCTTGAGTACTGAAAGTTAGCTTAATGTCTTGCTACCTTGCCTTAACAGTTATCAAATATTTACCCTGACATCAAAATGTTTCCATGTTTTTACTGTATATTTGTGATAAATTTTGATTTGTCAACGTTTGTTGATAGAATTTTTTTTTTTGTTGACTTGTAAGCCACAACTTGATATATGCTAATGTTAGCTGCCAGCCAAATATTACCTCTTTATAGTAACATTGAGTACTGAAGGTTAGCTTAATTTTTTGCAATGTGTAGTTTGTAATGATTAAACTTTTTTTTGCTAACTGCTAACAGTTAGCTGGGAACAATTTTTCTTATAATTCTTACTTCAGTAGCTGTTTTTAGTGTAAGCTAGTACACAGTAGGTTATGGTTTACTGCTTAACAGGTGAAAAAACGTTATGATATGTTGAGTTTATACAAACTGTAAACCTGGAACACGTCGGTACAACATAATAACAGCGTTTGAGCTGGTTTACATTTTCTCATCAGTCGTCTTTTCGACCACACGTCTGAACACACGGCTGTGAAACTTTTAGCTCATTCTCTCTCTTTGTGATTAGCTCTAAGCTGATGCTTTTCTGTGTCAAGTGCTCATTAAGGTCCTCTGACCTGCTGCTTCGTGCTTTGTGATGCCTGTGTAACTTTTCCTGGATAACAGCCTCGGAGGCTACAGGAAGCAATTATGGGATAATGGTAAATAACACGTCTTTAGCGCGAGCACAGAGGAGCCGCAGAATCAGGGAAGCGACGGCGAAATTGCAAAACTTGCTGAAATAAACCATCAAACAGCTTTTTGTCACAGGCTCAAATCTCAGCATGTGTTCAACTATATAATAAAGTTTTTGTCATTTGTTTTGTTAAATTTGGGTAAAAAATGTGATAAAGCAACAGTATGCTGGGAAAACACAGCTTCCAATCATCACCTCTTAAATTTAATGTGAAGATATTTATTTAAGCACAGTTCCCGGCCGTCACCAATGATGGTGATATTTTATTACTATTACTGTTAGAGTGGAAATGTGTCCATTGTTCAGGCTTTTCCTCCCACAGATCACTATCTGATGATACGCACACTGTAAAAACAAATCTGAGATGATTCCTTTCCCTCACAGGAGCCTTTTTTTTTTTACTGCTAATCTCTCCCAGTGTTGTCCTAACCTCTTAGCTGCAAACGCCCATCACTTGCCTCACACACACTCACACACACTCACACAGTTGCTGGTGTATCTTTTACAACAGCTGATGAGCCCCTCAGCTGCCATGTTGTCTCTATTTGAAGAAACATGCTCATAAAAAAATGTCCGCTTGTTTAAATTAGCCTTAAAGATGAACACAGTTCAAACTGTTCAAACTTTCACATTTGTTGTTCTTACACATCATTTTTAAGTTTTGAGGTTATTTATGTCATTTACTGTTGTCAATGAATTTCATTTGAGTGAATGACATTTTGTAGCTATTTATGGGTAACTTGGAAAAAAAAACCTTGCATTTTTTGCTCTTGAAAGCAGTTTTCTGTGGTACACTGTCACAAGTAACTTAAAATTTACTTGGAAATTTAAACTTTAAAATTCTATTATGTTTAAAAAACATCACTGCAAAAAATCACACTGTAAAATAATGGTGAAATACTGGTAAACCTACCGCCATTGCTTTATATTTATATATATTTTACAGAAAAGACGCTTTTGGTTGTGTTGGTGTTTTAAAGCCGTGAGTAAGGAGGAATCACAGTAAATATGAGGCCCTGCTGTACAATGTACACACCCTGTCCGCGCTTAGCAGCACAGACAGCCTGTCTGCGCTCAGCAGCACGGACAGCCTGTCTGCGCTCAACAGCACAGACAGCCTGTCTGCGCTCAGCAGCACGGACAGCCTGTCTGCGCTCAGCAGCACAGACAGCCTGTCTGCGCTCAACAGCACGGACAGGCTGTCTGCGTTCTGCTGCATGGATGGGCTATCTGTGCTGCACAGCGCATGAGCCTGTGTACTCAAGGATTTTTACAGTGCATACAGTGACAAATACCTCTTTTTGTTATCTGACCTTACATTTTATAGTTAATCTAACAAATGAATTTGTGTTAACTGCACTCAAGGTTGCTGCCAACTTCAAACTAATGATCTGTGCTCAGTTTTTTCACGGAAATTCAACAAATTACATTTCACAGTGTGGAAGAAACAAGAGGTGAAGTTGTCTGCGTCCCCTGAGACACCTGCGTTGTGGTTTTTCATAAGTCACACTTTGTTCTGAACATGCTTCAGAGGTTACCACAGGACACACAGCGTGTTTCAGGCTGTAATTCAAACTGAGGAACGTTATATTGATCACCAGAGTCAAATATTTTCTCATCGCCTTCATTTCAACAACAGAGACATGAAATAAAGTCCAAGGATGCAGACGGGGTCAGCGCTGTGGGTTGGAGCTACAGGAGCTACAGGTGGATGTACAGTTTTAGGAGAAAACACAAACTCAGAGGTGTTTTTCTCAACCTCTCTTCCAAAGTTTGATCACAAAAGCTTCTTATAATTTTATGTAACGTGTTTACAGGTTGTAGTTTGCTTACGTAACGCAGCACTTTGTTCTAACGATGAAACTTCCCGCTGATAAACCTGATATCAACACAGTCTGGATCTCAGGAGGAGGAGTGTGTCTCAATCACTGCACCCACTCATAAACGCTCCTGATGTGGCTCGGTGACAGCCTCGCACGGCGCTTAGTCAGTCAGTGCGTGCGTCCTGACAATAGTGTTTGGCCCTGACGGCGAGGCCTAAGCGCTTTTTCATGTGAAAAGGTTTCGGCGTGTCGTAAGCCCCTAACGCTGACCAGCCTCTTCTGCAGCTTTGCTGAGCCATGGGGCTCCCAGCAGCCCCCGGGAGTGCTGACTCCAGCCCTGGGAACATGTTTACAGCTGCCCCGCACCCCATCCTGTGGCATCAGGAGAGGGACCACGGAGGGAGGGAGGGGTGGTTGGCTCGGCCCACACAATGAAACCTGCTGAATCCTGTGCTATCTGACTGACAGTGGGTTGCAGAACTGGCTGGGCCGGCTCTGGATGGCGGCGCTCAGGGGCAGACTTGCCGTGTCTTGGCTGGGATTAATCACCTCCTTATCATTACCAACTTTTACGTGCCTGTCTGCTCTTTTATTGGGGTCTCTTCACAGTTCAGCCAAACCCCCTCCGAGCAGAGCTGTTGTGCTGCAGATAGAAAAAAAAAAACTTGGACAGAATCCGACAAACTTTAAAACTTTTTCTTCTAACAGCCAAACTCTGTTGTGGAGTTTTCTGCTTCCATAAAACGAGGCTTTGTGAAATGTCAGAAAGGCAAACGCTTCCTCTGTTTTGCAAGAAAAACATGTTATTTTTGAATCTCGCTCAGAAACATGACGCACGGTTTTGCATGTGTGTGGCACAACAAGGCTGAGCAGAATGTGGATGCTCCTTTACTGTGGTCACAACCAACACTTAGCTAACTTCTGAAGCTAAAACCTCTGACTTATCTGTTGTTTATCTGTTGTTTACTCCAAAAGACAAATACATCACTGCTAGTGCACAACAAAAAGCAAAGTACAGTGCATCCTAAAAGTTTTAGCACAGAGAGTTTTCATCTCATGTGATATAACTTCTCTGATTATCGACTTTTAACCTCTGTGGTGTGATAAAACAGTTATACGCTGTTCCAGTGACCGTGTTATTGTCAGGCTGGGATAAACAAAGCCATAAGAGCTGCCTTCCTTATCTCTGCTTCCTCCTGACTGTTAAAGGACTCCTTTGCCCCGACCTGATTGGTGGAGGAGGAATGGCATTATCTGTGGTGTGATAGGCTGGGCTGCACAAACCACTAACTGAAGAGCTGTTGTTGTTGCAGCAGGTCCTGCAGCGTATGCTCTGCTGCAGATCAGACAAACTCTCTCCCCTCTACAGTTGAGGGCTCGGTTTACCCCCCTAGTGCAGCAGGACGCCAGTCAAAGGGGGGCGGGAGAAGGGTCTGGGAGTCCTAGCTGTGGCCTGTTGTTGTTTTCACTGGATGCACAGATGAAGTCACAGATACAGCACATGCATGTTCAGCTCCAGGAGGTTGCTCCAGCTTTATGACTGATTAAAGCAAGGGTCTTCAACCTGCGGCTCTGGAGCCTCATGCGGCCTTTTGACTCCTTTGCAGTGTCTCCTTGTAGCTTTAAAAAATATTAAAAAAAAGAACTTTTATTTTTCTAACAGAGTGTTGATAATTAAAGACACTGACACTAAATAAAATCATTTAATAATTTTGTAAAATTAGATAAATGTCACCGTTTGCAATAAAACTTGCAAATTTTTAAACTTCAATTTTTTTTACTTTTTTTAAATTTAGAAAAAACAGTTTTTTGAGGATTTTGCATTTTTAAGAAAAGAAATGTTTTTTTTTTCAAATGTAGCAAATTTTGGAAATTACATTTTTTTGCAAACTAATTTTGGGAATTTTTGGGGAACTTTTCACATTTTTCAATTTTTTTTTTAATTTTAGATTTTTTTAAATTTGAAAAATCTTTGAAAAATTTTGCAAACTTTTCAATTTTTTAAAAAGTATTTGAAAATTAATCCAAAATTTAGAAATGAAGACATCACAGTTACAATGTTATAAACACAAAAACTTCTTGTTAAGTTATTCACTTGTTTTTTTTCACTATTTGTAAAATTTTATACACTTTTTTTGTCTTAATTGTAAAGATAAAGTACATTTGGTGGCTCTTGAACGACTTTCACCCAGGTGAGCTGAGGGTTGCAGACCCCTGGATTAAAGTATTGATTAGAGTGATTGAAAAGCACAACTAATCAGTGATCACCTTGTCCTGACTGCTGTCATCATTTAGCACAGGGGTGTTCAACCTGTGGCTCTGGGGCCTCATGCGGCTCTTTGACTCCTTTGCAGTGGCTCCTTGTAGGTTTGAAATATTATGAAAATAGAGTTTTTTTAAAATTTTCTTACAGCGGGTATTAATGAAAACAACACAGAAGCTAAGTAAAATCATGATTCAACATTTTGTACTTTTTTTTTCATTTTTTTTCATTTTTTGATTTTTTTTTTTTTTTTTCATTTTTTTTTAGATTTTTGCAGATTAAGAAAAAGAATTCCACTGTTTGGTTTTTTTTGGAAATTGAACACATTTTTGATTTTTTTTTTTTAATGTAAATACTCTTTTTTTTTTTTTTTTTGCAATTTTTGAAAGTTTTACAATTTTTCAAAACTAAGCAAAGTTTCAAAATTGCATTATTCAGGGTTATGTTTTGCAAATTTATGACATTTCAGCAAATTTTTTTAAATAGCAAAATTATACACATTTTTATTTTCTTTTTTTTTCTTTTTTTTTTAATTAACTAATTTAATTTTCATAAATTTTGCATATTTATCAAATCTATCTAACAAATTTCTTTTTTTCCCCAAATTTGCAAATTTATTGAAAATAAAATAAAATAAAAATTACATTTACAATTTTATAAACACAAAAGCTTGTATAATTATTTAACAGATTATAAACTTGTTTGTCTTAATGTGCAGAAACGGCTCTTTGGAAAGTAAAGGTTGCAGATTCCTGATTTAGCACAAAGGCTGCAGAGCCTGACAGTGGATCCGATCATGATCAATGGCAGCAGGGAACAAAAGAAGCAGAGAGAAGTGATGATGTTTTCTTAGAGGAGGGGGGATTTGTTCTCTCTGCTCACGTTTGGGCCCCACGGTTGACTCCGCCCTCACGTGCCCTTCCCCGCCGCTATTGGCTGCCTGGAACATGTTGTTGCGTTCTGATTGGCTGCCGAGCACGTCGCTCGCGCGAGCCTCGACTTATTTACCGAATGTATGAGGAGCAGAGGACGGTATTCTGCTGGAGGGCTGCAACAGCTGACTGCCGAGCACTTTACCCAGTGCCTCAAGGAACAAAGAGAGGAGGACGCAGCCATCCAAAACACACTTTTAACGTTTCCATGCCCGTTAATTAATCAGAGAGTCGCGAGGACACGAGATGAGGCACGCGGTCGCTCCGGCAGCGAACGTGGAGAATAATTCAATCGCAGTGACACGGCTGTTAAAGATATGTACCCATTGTGAACGGCTTAGCAAAAAGGTAAGAGACAGAAAAACAGCTCCAAGAGCGAAAAACACGCTCTGAAAAACACACTTCAGCTGGATTCAGGAGGCTGTGTCGTGTTTTTGACGTTTTTAAAGCGACGGTTTCTCCTCTCGGACGAACAAGCTGCAGTGCAGGGACAGAAACTGGTCTTTGTGCAGCTTGTTTACCACTAACAAGACTTTCTGGGGTCAGAAACAGCCTCGTTCATTTCATTTAACATCTCCTTTCTAACCGTTAAGACTAAAACATGAAAATGATGCGTTCAAAGACGTGTTTTTAACGCGGTGTCAGCGTCGGAAAAAAGAGCTTTTCTCGGTCATTCATTCATGTGGGTCGCGGTGCGGGACGGTGTCCGCTGCGGGGACATGTCTCGGCAAGTAGCGGAAAGTTACAGGACACTGAGGTGGTTTTAGAGATTAGCTGAGCTTTTTACTCTGATTTTTTGTTAAATATTCAAACATTTTATGTCTAAGTTTGTTTTTAATGCGTCGATTGACAGTGACGCTGCGAGAAAAGCTCAAAATCAGACTGTGGCACTATTTTCTGCTCAGGAATAAAAAAAAAAAAGATGCAGGTTGAGTAATTTTACACTAAAAAATAATTAAATAAATAATTTTTAAAAAAGTGAAGCTGAAGACAGTTGCTTCTCATCTGCTTCCTGTTGTATCTAAATGTCGTTTCCCTCTTATTTTGTCTTTCAGGACTTGGGAATAAGGATCCCAAGACCTCTAGGAAACGGACCAAGCAGATTTATTCCTGAAAAAGAGGTAAGAAGCAGTTTATAATCTCAAATCAGACTTTTAATCTCCCTTACAGGTGTGACGTTGATGTAATAAATCCTTTATTCATCGTTTTTTTTTTCTTCCTGTCAGATTCTCAAAGTCAGTAAAGTGGACGCCCGGACACAGTCAATATTTGAGGATGCATTTGCAGCCCTCGGTCGCCTTGACAATATCTCCCTGGTTATGGGCTTCCACCCGCAGTACCTGGAGAGTTTCCTCCGGACGCAGCACTACCTGCTGCAGATGGACGGACCCCTGTCTTTGCACTACCGACACTACATCGGCATCATGGTACAGCCGTGTTCACGCTCTCATTCCTCATGTACATGCTTTATGTAAGCACAGATACATCAAATATCTTGTGGTTAACACCTCCTCCTCCTCCTCCTCCTCCTCCTCCGTCTCCTGTGATCCTCAGGCGGCAGCTCGACACCAGTGCTCCTACTTGGTCAACCTGCACGTCAACGACTTCCTGCAGGTCGGCGGGGATCCCAAGTGGCTGAAGGGTCTGGACGAAGCCCCGCAGAAGCTGCAGCAGCTCGGGGAGCTCAACAAAATCCTGGCCCACCGACCCTGGCTCCTCACCAAGGAGCACATGGAGGTGAGAGGGTGAGAGGGTGGGGGGCGGCGGCGGTCTGGGGACATGAAAGCGTGTTATGTAAGAGGCTGAGATCATGGGTGGAGGCCGGAGTCTCGCTGCAGCGACAGAACTTGGATGGATTAAAGTTTGTTAACGCTCTTTTTCCCTTTCGTCTCCCGTCGCAGCGCCTCCTGAAGGCGGAGGAGCACAGCTGGTCCTTGGCAGAGGTGATCCACGCCGTCGTCCTCCTCACACACTACCACTCCCTGGCCTCCTTCACCTTCGGCTGCGGCATCACGCCGGAGATCCACTGTGATGGCGGGCACACGTTCAGACCCCCCTCCCTCAGCCAGTACTGCGTGTGCGACATCGCTAACGGCAACAGCCACGCCAATCACAACGACCCGCTCAGCAACCAGGTGAGCGCCTAACCAACCCCTCGGAGACAAACATGATCATTCTCTTTGAGGTTAAAACTGACGTTTCTCTTCTTCGTTGGTTTCTCAGGAGATGTGCGGCGAGGTGGAGGTGCTGATGGAGCGCATGAAGCAGCTGCAGGAGTGCCGTGACGACGAGGAGGCCAGCCAGGAGGAGATGGCGACGCGCTTCGAGAGGGAGAAGACGGAGAGCATGCTGGTGGTCACGGCGGAGGACGAGGAGTGCGTCCCCTCCAGAGACATCTCGCGGCACTTTGAAGACCCCAGCTACGGCTACAAGGACTTCTCCAGGAGGGGGGAGCACGTGCCCACGTTCAGGGTGCAGGTAAGGACCAGATGCCGCCTGAACCCTGAGGAGAAACTCGCCAACATGTCTGACGTTTCTCTGTTCTTCTCAGGACTACAGCTGGGAGGATCACGGCTTCTCCCTGGTCAACCGGCTGTACCCCGACGTGGGGCAGATGCTGGACGAGAAGTTCCAGATGGCGTACAACCTGACCTACAACACCATGGCCACGCACAAGGACGTGGACACCAGCATGCTGCGCCGGGCCATCTGGAACTACATCCACTGCATGTTCGGCATCAGGTCAGTCGCCAGACTCGCCACATGATGCATCATCACTGACGGATGTGGCGTCCACGTTTCTCACATGTCTCTCTCTGTTCCAGGTATGACGACTACGACTACGGGGAGATCAACCAGCTCCTGGACCGCAGCTTCAAGATCTACATCAAGACCATGGTGTGCTGTCCTGAGAAGACCACCCGACGAATGTATGAGAGCTTCTGGAGGCAGTTCCAGCACTCCGAGAAGGTGAGATCCTCAACGCAGCGTGATGTCATCATCAAACATCATGACACAGATCCTGATCGCCTCTTTTCTCTGCTTCTCTGCTTCCTCCTCCAGGTCCACGTTAATCTGCTTCTTATGGAAGCGCGAATGCAAGCTGAACTGTTATACGCTCTGAGAGCGATCACCCGCTACATGACATGAAGTGCTTTTTGGCGTTTTTAGCGTTTGTCTTTTTACTGTCGTTGTTGTTCCACAAAAATTAAAAAAAAGGAAGAAAATGAAAAAAGGAGGGGAGGGAGGGTGAGAAGAGGATCTGAACAAATGAACAAGAAAAAAAAACTCATCTCAAACTTCAGAGGATTCACTCAGTGTCGCCTGCAGTGCCACATGTGACCAACAGAGGGCGACCAACCCTGAGCACTGACAGGACGACTCTTCAGTATTCAGCATCTCCTCCGCCTCCTGGCAGCGAGTGAAGACCTGCAGAGAATCCCAGAATGCCGTGCGTCGACCAGCATCCTGCACGTTGATTCTGTCGTCACTGTTTTCTGTGTTTAGTTTCTTTTAGCGTCTTTTTATTTCATTTTGTATCAAGGGAAGTGTTGTGGATGTGCTAACTGGACGTGGAGGAGTTCACTTTTTCCTTTTTGTTGTTTTTTGTTTTGTAACGTGTGCCTGAACGATCCAGCACAGTGTGCAGATGTGCTGACGCTGCTGAAATCCCCCGTTTTAACCCTTTTTTTGACCCCTATCCATCAGAAATCCACTGCATTACCCCTCCCTCCTCCTCCTTCCCCCTGTCCTCCCCCACATCCCAAATCTGAAATGTCAGAGTAAGCTAACCCGAGGAGAGGAGAGGAGACACTGTCTGAGCCCCTGGTCTGAGTCTGCGTGTGGATGGCGTGTGACTGACGTGTGGATGATGATGATAAAAAAAAGTTGTCTTTGAATTTCACGTGTCAAAAAAAGAAAAAAAAAGCGAGGCACTTTGAAGGACGGACTTCTTGCTTCTGCTGTAGCTGTTATTGTGAGAAAACTGTTAATCATTTGTTGTTGTTCGATGATGTCGTTTGTTTTCTGGTAAATGTGTCAGGGCGGTGGGGGGGAGGGGGGTCAAACAGAAAGTCAGGAACCAGGTTCATCCAGGAGGGATTTGCTTCCGGTTTGGCCCGGATCTGAACCGCCACCGTATCTGTCTTCCGCTCATCCCGGCCTGGCCTGGTGGCCCCGACGCTTTCGAAGCTTTCTGGATTGTGAATTTTACCAGTAAATGAATACCTCTTCTGTTTTTCTCTAGAAAACATTTAAGAAGTGCTCTTTGGCGAGCAGAGACTCTTTCCGGGGCCCGCCGCGTCCCCATTGCTCGGGGGCCCGGCGGGCTCACACACACACACACACACACACGCACACACACACACAGGGCCGACTGCGGTCGTAGCTGTGCTTATTTCCCTGCTGGGGAAGTCTAACCAGTGCAAAAGCAGCTTTTGTTTTTTTTAAATTTTATTTTGAAGGGGTGTGACGCCTCTGCTGTTTGTTTTCATGTTTACTAAAACCAGTTAAGTTCTGCAGACAGACGAATGAGACGAGGAGGAGGAGGAGGAGGAGGAGGAGGAGGAGGAGGGAGGAAAGGTACCTTTGGACGTGGTTTGAGAGGAAGTGGAGTTTTTTTTTCAAACTTCTGACTGATGTCAGTTACTGACACTTTTTTATGAAAAACAAAAAAGATGAAAAAATAAACTATGATATTAAACTGTCGTGTATCATTCGTAGTTTTCTCCTTAACGTCTTGGTTTCATCGCATCATTCATGAGATTGTACGAGGCCGACACGGCAGCGCAATCAGTCGCCATCGGCTCAGCTGTAGAAACGTCATAACTCAATCATTACGCAAAGAGACGAGTCAGGTGTGAGGATCCAGAGTGCGCCCAGCTGTGGGGTCGTAAAGCCGACCTCACGGGGCCCGGCTCAGTCTGGATCCTCCTGTTGTGTGAGTCACAGGGAGGCCGGCGTCGGCTCCTGTGGCGTGACGCGGGTCAAAGTTCCTCTTTGCTCCTGTGACCAACTTTCACACGGACCAGGGGAGTTCCTCGTTGGACTCTTTACCCCTGTCCCGTTTGCCTCCACACCCCGTTTATCAGTTTGATATTCAGGGTGTTTTCCCATCGAGGCCGCAGAGGCTTCCACGTCAAAACCTCAGCGTTTCCCTCACTGACCAAACTGCCTTCGCTTCTCTAGGAAACGTTAAACAACCTCAGCATCAGTCGGCCATCTTTCATATCAATCTGACAAACGAGGAAACGTTCGTCTCGTGGTCGTTTCCGGGTCCCTGCTGTGGGAAAACGTGGGTTTCTCCATGAAGTGCCGTTTCTGACTTGTTTTGGTGTAAAGATGTGATTTTGAAACGCTGTAACCTAAAGGCTACTTGGTGTAACTTGTACGCACTGCCTGGCCCCATATCTGTGTACCAATAAAAGCTTCAAGGAGCGAGAAAAGTTTTTCTTTCCTGTTTTATTACGTCCAAGTTCCACTGACACACAGGCCACAGGCCGTAAAGGATTTCAGTCTGAGGTCAGCGCCGGGTTAGGGAGCAGTTTTAAAGAGGACATCATCATTAAAGTACCGTCACAGCACAGTGTGTGTCAACATAAAAATGTGCAAAGTTTGAAGTAAACATTCGCTGTGCACGGAGAGATTAAGGCCTCTGAGAGTTTTACAGGAAACAAGTTAAAGTGCATAAAATAAAGATTCAGATCAAACAGAAATAGAAAGTAAAGCTGCATTTTATTTCCTCTATCAGCCTCCTTTAATCTGTTGTTTTTAACGTCAGGGGAAAGTCTTAAAATCCACTCTGACATGAACCAGACTGTAAAAAAAGATGGACGGCGCAGCCTCTTCCCTAAGGTGAAGCCGAAACATCAAGAGCTTCCCCTACACTGCAAAAAATTGAAATCTTATCAAGTGTTTTTGTCTTATTTTCAGGAGAAAATGTCTTTTAAGACTCAATCTGAGCCACATTCACCTGAGCAGTCCTGAAAAATGTCTTATATCCAGTTATTTAAAGACAAAATGAGGTCTGAATTGATTCTAACAAGTAAAAAAAAAAATCTTAAAATAGAAAAAGAGAAAAGATACTTGTTTAATGAAATTTTTCTAATTTTGAGTTTTTTCTTTTTTTACTCTTTACAGCGATTCAGACCTCATTTTGTCTTTAAAAAACTTCAAATAAGACATTTTTTGGACTGACAAGTTAATTTGTCTCAAACTGGATCAAACAAGACAAATTTTACTTAAATTAAGAAAAAAACACTTGAAAGATTTTAACTTTTTGCAGTGTGTGAATTTAACCCAAAGATTATTAATAGTAACACTACAAAAATCTGAAAACTTTGACATGTTTTTGTCTTAATTAAAGCAAAAACTGTCTTATTATACTTAATAAGAGCCACATTCACCTGATCAGTCCAGAAAAATATCTGATTTCAAGTTATTTAAAGACAAAATGAGGTCTGAATTAATTTTAACAAGTAAAAAAAAAATCTGCAAATAGAAAAAGAGAAAAGTTTCTTGGTTTAGGACGTCATTCTAATTTTGAGCAGATTTTTATTTTACTTTTAAAGCAATTTATACCTCATTTTGTCTTAAAATAACCCAAAATAAGACATTTTTCCCTAACATATTGAATGTGGCTCATGTTTGGTCTAACAAGACAAATTTTACTTCAATTAAGACAAAAACACTTAAAAGATTTCAGGTTTTGCAGTGTGTAAATTTAAATCAAAGTTTTTTAATAGTTACACAGCAAAAATATGAAAACTTCAAAGTTTTTTGGTCTTATTTAAAGTAAAAATTGTCTTACTATAGTCAATAAGAGCCACATTCAAGTTATCAGTCAAGAAAAATGTCTGATTTCAAGTTATTTAAAGACAAAAACGAGGTCTGAATTGCTTTTAACAAGTTAAAAAAAATTGCCAATGCAACAAAAAAAAATCGCGAAAATTTGCTTAAAATTAGAAAAAATGACGTTATACGAGAAACTTTTCTCTTCCTCCATTGGTAGATTTTTTTAAAATGTTACAAGAAATTCAGCTTGAACTTAAAATTGGGCATTTTTCTGGACTGGTCAGGTGAATGTGGCTCAGATTAAGTCCAAAAAGACATTTTCTACAGAAATTAAGACAAAAACACCTGATAAGATGTCTTTTTTTTTACAGTGTAGCTTATTTTTATGTAGATGATGTCGTCCTCTTCAGATCTTATCGCAAACTGCTAAATTGAAATCTACTTTGACATAAACTGTGGACTGTATAAGAAGATGGACGCACAACCTCTTCTGTAAAGTGAAGCCAAAACATGAAGAGCTCCCCCTTGTGGCCAGATTCTGTACAGGTATGATGTATTTTACAGTTAGAGTTAGTTAGGATAATAATTCATGTCCAAAGTTTATTTTCTGGGTTTTGGTTTCACTTTTTTCACACATCCTGAAGGCACGCCATCCATATCTACTCCCACCGAGCTGATTCAGGTCGTCTCCTCTGAGAAAATCAAACTGTTGTATAAATCTTCACAGTTCCTTCAAAAAGTCTCAGTGTTAAAAATAAATATAAATAAAATATAAAACTTAACGCTCTGTGTCCCAGTTCAGTCAAGGCTGAAGCATCCTCACCAGTTTCTGACTCACAGGTAGGAACTCTATCTCCCAGCATGCTTTGTGGTAGTCCCTGATGTCCTGGTTGTCTATCCAGCTCAGAGCCTCCTCTTCATCTGCAGAGAAAACACAGTTGGTTGGTTTCCAGCGTCCAGATGTGAGGTGGAGGTCATGTGCTCGAGGGCCCCGGTGTGAATGAGAGCGTGCTGTCTCCCTTCGTGGTTACGTAAGGAGCAGTAATAACGGCGTGTACCGACCTGAGTACGTGACGAGGATCTCCTGCAGCGCCTCCTTCTCCTCAGAGTCAAGGAGCAGCTCCGACCCCCCGCTGAGCATGTTCCACAACACCTGACACACCTGACCCGCCAGCTGCCAATCACAGGGGCCCAGGTCCCTCAGACAGTCCACAAGCCTGACCACACACACACACACACACACACACACACACACACACACACACACACACATCAGATGACTGGAGGGAGAGGGATTCACATGACCAGCAGGTTTGTGAGATTAGCTTCACTTCACTGAGTGTGTGTGAGAAAGAAACTCTGATCCTCTCCTGAAGAGGGAAGCTCACACTTTGCTCAGAAACTCCTCCAAACATCGAACATGAAGGCTGACGCTAACGCCCGTTCGTCCAAACCAAAACCACGTTTCCCTCCAAAACTCTGCTGCAGAGCTGACGCTACGAGCGCTAAAAAAGTTCAGGAAACACTGAAAATCTTTGGAGAGAATTCACCTGAAGAACATCCTGAGATCTTTAATAACTCGCAGATTAAAAACCCTCAGAGAGTTTGACTTCAGCTTTAGGGTTTTATTATCGGCTGCTGGCGCCGATTATCGGCATTTTGAGGAATATCGGCATTGGCCTTTATTGTCCCACCCACAGTCACCCACCATCTGCTGATTTGACTTAAATTGCGACTCACTCACATTTCTGATTTTTGCACTTTTTATTTTGCTTTTTGAACACCAGACCAAGTGAAAAAGCTGAATGATGATGATGATGATGATGATGATGATGATGATGATGATGATGATTTCTACAGTCTTTGTCAGGAGCCATGTTTTCCCACATTGGTGTGAGTCAGTTTTCAGAAAATATTCAGGGGATCTGACATCTCAACTTTTATCCAACCCAGCTTATAAACAGGGATGGGAATTGATAAGATTTTGTCAATACCAATTCTGCTTATCGATCTGACTCTTTATCAATTCCTGTTGTGAATTTTCTTGGTACAAAAAGTAGCTTTACAGGTTTTCTGTGTCAACAACATTTAATTAAGTTTATACTGTGAGTGAATAAAATGTAATTGGTCTCTGAGTCTGGATATTTCTGGGCATAATTAAACAGAAACAGGTCAAAATTTCACACAATGTGACGTTGATGTTCTGTGTTGTTATATATTAATAATTCAAGTAGGCCATCTAGTGTCTTAAAGTGGTTATAGCAATAGTTTAAGTTGTTTGGAACCTTTCCATCAGCCATGAGCCTTTCATTAGCCTGTTAGCTTTTAGCATTTGAAATTCTCAGTATTTTTTACAAAGAGTTGATGTGATATGTTTCTGTGATGAAAGTTGAAATTCTATTCTGAAGCTGAAGTTATGCTGATGTATGCTAACTGCTAGCATATCAATGCAGTTTCCCATATACGTTAGCATCAAGCTTGTGCTATTTTGTTATTTTGGTGAATAAGGTGATTTATACCATTTTGAATGTACTGAATATGAATCTCCTTCAAGCTAAAAATCCTGCATTAGAGCTTTCTTGGGGAACGTTAGCTAACTGCTAAGCTAAGCTAGCTGCAGCAGACTAGTCAACGTAAGGCCCGTTGGCTCTGGCACAATGTAAAGAATAGATAAGGGAATCATTAAGCACAAAGGGTAACGATATCGATGGATTGAAACATATCATATTGATTCTCAACAGGAACCGGTTTTTGATTCCCATCCCTTCTTAAAAACAAAGACTGAAAATGAAGGATTCAAGTAAGAAAAAAAAAATTTGAACAAAATATAACAATTTAAAACCATCAACAAAAATCCAGATACTTCAATATATTGATTCAAAATATTGACGCTAATATTTTCACTTTTACTGCAAATGAAAATCGGTCCAAATATCAGTTATCAGCTTCCTTGACTGCTGATTATCGGTGTCAATATCGGCCCTGAAAAACCATATCCTCCGTATTTATTTATCTTTATATACATCACACCAACAAAGTGAAATAACTTAATTGAAGCTTTTTATGTGCTGGGTTTTGTTGCCTGTCAAAGGAGCAGTGAGATGCCTTAGGCTAACATATGCTAAGCTAACTGCAAACACCTCTAAACGACGTGGAAAACAGTAAAAGTGGAGTTTTTCTAACATAATGGATGAGTCATTTCCTGATAGATGCTGTGTGAAACGATCATCCGTTCAGTCATGATAAGTCTGCGTCGTAACGTTTTCTAAATGCATCTGTCCTTACTTTGCAGCGGCGCCTTCCTCTGAGAGGCTGACTCTGCTGGAGGAGTCCTGAGCCAGGTTGGTGAGGACGCCGCACGCCGAGAAACACACCTCAGCGCTTTTTGAGTCGAGCAGCATCACCAGAAACTGATGCACTAAGAGACAGAAAGAGAAATGAAGGAGAGCTGCTGTCAGCGCAGTGAGCAGATGTGTTTACACACACACTCAGCCTCTCAGATAAGTTTAGTCTTAACATAACGTGCAGCGTGCAGAGCAGCTTCCTGTACGGACAGAGTGTAACAGTGATGCATGAGTATGAAATCTATATTATTATTTTTTTAAGTGTTAAACTCTGAGTCTACCTTTGTTTTGCATGATGAAGTCGCGTACATCCACGGACTGTGACAGATTTCCATACACACGCGTGGCCTCGAGCACGGCGTCCATGCTGGAGCTGAGCAGCAACTTTAACATCACTGATGGAGAAAAAACGACAGAATAAGAGAAAAAAAGCAAAACCAGAAAGAAAAAAACACTTTGTTTTTCATCCTCTTACACTTTGCGATGGTGAGTCGATGGCGTCCCAGCACGGAGCTCTGCTCCTGGTAGAAAGAAAGGTTGTTGATGGTGGCGGCCGCGTTTACCAAGAGCTCCTCGCTTTCCTGCACACACCTCAGCTCTGACACAGAAAGGACAGAAAGACGAGAATCAGCAGCATTTTTAATTTCATTTTTCACGAGCAAGAGTGTGCAACCAGTGGCTCTGGAGCCTCTACAGCCCTGGAAAAAATAACTAAATCTACAAAAAGACTAATCTGGAAGAAAATACAGATTTTAATTCTGTGTGGATGGATTCATTTAACTGACAACGTGCTGGATTAATATACACAAGTAAGATGTGGTGGGAAGACTGTAGCAAACAAAAACAAAAAATGATGAGTTGAGCAATATAATCAATATATGCAATCAAATACGAGCATTCTTTGAGATTTTTAATTTTTTTTTTAAATAACTATAATTGCATTATTCTTAATTTTTGCAATTTTTTGAGGTTCAAAATATTTTATTTTTATTTTTCAAAATTTTCAATATCAAAATGTTTTACATTTGGCAATTTTCTAAAAACTTAAAACTTTTTCTAATTTATAGAAGTTTAAGAAAGTTTAAAAAAATTAAAATTTTTGTAAATTTTTTGAATCTCAAAATATTTGAATTTTTTTTACAATTCTTTAAAATTTCAATTTCTTACTTACCTTTTGCAATTTTTAAATAAATATCTTTTCATTTTTCAATTTTTTAATACAAATTTTTAAAAACATTTTTGCTGATTTTTTGAAATTTCAAGAAGATTGAAATTTTTAAAAATTAAAAAAAATACAATTTTGCCTATTCTTTTTTTTTTAAGAAATTCAAGCATTTTTTAATAAATTTGAAGAAAAGTTTGAATTTTGTTTGCAATTGTATTTAACAAAAAATTAAGATTTTAAAAGAAAAAAATCAAATAAATATTATCCTTAAAGCATTGAAATCTTAGCAAACTCAATCTTTTTTTTTTTTAATTTTTCAAATTTTTTAAAAATAAAAAATTATGACATCAGATGTGTTAGTCATAAATGCAAAACTTTTACATTTAGATAGATTTTCCCCATATATTCACTAGGTATAGAGATTTATACACTTAATTGTCTTTATTGAGAAGATAAAGTAGATTTTTAGCTCCTGGATGACTTTAATCCAGGTGAGCTGAAGAAAAATGTCTCCTTTGAAAGTAAAGGTTGCAGACTCCTGCTCATAGGGAAGTTTCTGGTCTTTTCTCATCGTTCCCCCTCTTTAAAATTCAGCCAATAGAGGGAGTATGTGCACTGCAGGTCAGCAGGAGCTGGCTCTCAGGCCCCTGAACGTCACTGCCCACTTTAACCATCTGTCTGTCTGATGACTGGAGTCAAATGATGAGAGGATTCTGAATAAAACTTTCCCTCCTGTCAGATTTGTGTGTGATGACTGATGGATACAGATATCTTTGTTTTCAGTGTTTCTTTACATCACAGTTCACCTTGGTGGTGTTATCCTAAAAGAAGCAGAGTCTGTGGTTAATTCTGTCTGATGTTGATCGTGAGCTGGCATCCAGAGGTCAGCGTGACCCAGCCCAACCAGCTGTGACACACCGAGCCGCTCGGAAACTCAGTCTGTTCCCGATATAGCAGCAGATGTCGTGTGCTCGCTCATAAATCGCAGATATTGCGGTTTCTGTCACCCGGCGCCGGTGTCACTCTGAATTTCGTTTCTGGCTCTGACTGGAAATGTGGCTTTGTTGTCCCCCCCCTGCACTCGTAATGTAAAGCAGCAGAGCCTGACAGGCACTTGATCAAAACAAGACATGGATCGTCCGGGCCTGCTCTTTAATCCTCTGCTCACAGCTGCATCACTCTCAGTTCATGATCCTGTCACTGTCCTCGCTCCTGTGATCAGACTTTTCTTCTCTGCTCTGGCCTCGGTTGATTATCTAATTTGTTCTCCAAACTGAAGCGAGTGTGGGAGGCAGGCGCTGGAGAAATCGAGAGTTTCACACCCACCTGTGTTTCAGTTAACCTGTCCTGAAACCATCTAACCACACGGGAGAATTTCACACACATGCTCGCACAGAGCGAGCCGTGAGGCTGCGAGATGTGACAGAACATCCTGCTCCTGCAGTCGAGCGCTTCGTTCTGTCAGAGAAAAAACAACAACAACAAAAAACCATGCAGGCCAGAGAGGATGTGCTGAGAGCCCTGAGAGGAGCGCTGCTGGCGGAGCGACACACACCAGGAGTGTGTTTGTCAACCAGCGTCAGGTCTTGTTCCCAGCGCAGGGGAAGTGGTTTGGTGCCTGCAGATACTTGCTGTACACACAATGCAATAAACAGCTATTTTTAAACTGCAGCTTCCTCTGGAGGACACAGATTTACAGTTCAAGAGTCCTCTACAAGCAGCAGCTCTGCTACTGACGGTTTGACTTCTTCATTTCAGAAACAAAAGATATTAACACTGATTTTACTGCAGTCCAACATCTGTGTGTTTGTCTCTTTCCATCTGCCTCTTTAGTTACCGTTCAACAGCAGGAACTTTCCTCAGGAACTAAGGAGATCTTATGTTTTGACAGCAGGAACCTGGGTGGCGTGGCGGTGTACACAACGAAGGCGCTTTGTTCGATTTCTTCCACTGCTTCTCTCTACATTCCTGATCTGGTTTGCATAATCTCCACAGAATTTCAGGCCTCAGAGGAAACATAGGACAACAAGAGGCAACAGGAACCTTTTAGCTTCATGAAGAGGTTTACTGGAACTAAAAGTTCCTGGTGCTTCTGGTGGAAAAGTCTCTTCTCTGTGTTTTTCTCTCTCCTACAGTTTTGCATGTGAAAAGGAAGTCTTCCTCTGCCCTGACTGCGCTCATGATGAACAAATGTTCAGTCACTCTTAATAAAAATAAAGATAATAAAGATGATTAAAATAATAATCATAATAACAAAAATAACAAAAAATAAATAACAATAATTATAATAAAGATAACAATAAAAATAAATTTATTATTATTAATAATATTTATAATAATAATAATAATAATAATAATAATAATAATAATAATAATAATAATAATAATATTTATAATAATAATAATAATAATAATAATAATAATAATTAAAAATAATAATAATAATAATAATAAAATAATAAAGATAATATTCTGCCCACCCAGCGTCTCCATCAGCAGCTGGATGCAGGTGGAGTTAGCAGCCAGAGCTGGACCCACTGCCGGGTGGATGCACATGTTAGCCAGCACCCTGATCAGCTTCACCAGCACGTCGTCCTCCTCCTGCACGGAGCAGGGCATCCTGGGAGGAGAGAGATCCTCTCTGCGCTGGTATTCGTCGTACAGATTCAGGAGCGTGTCCGCGCAGCCCTCGCTCTGAAAGAGCTGCTGCCGAGCCTCCTCACCTTTGGCTGTGAGGTTCCCCAGGGTGAAGAGGAGGCGCACGACGAGGTCCTGTAGGAGAAACAGGGGGAGAGTGTTTTAGAGTTCGATCTGCTCCTGAAGCCTGGTACAAAAAAAGTGTTTAGATATTTCTGTGATGTGATAGTAAGGCCAAAAAACGCAACAGAACTTAGGAAGTTTAATAAAACGTCATTTGTTCAGTGCCGGAAGCAGCAACCAGGGGACGGTAAAGGAGGTTAATGCAAAGAGGAAACATTTAATTCCATAGGAGCCATTTTTCCTCAGCTTAACTGGATTAAGTCATTTAGGAGCCACAAAATCAACATTATCTCTGCAATAAAGACAATTAAGTGTCTAAAAATTTATGCATTATTACAAGAGTACTTATCTATAAAAGAAGGTTTAAAAATTAATGAAACTTTATGTGATGTCTAAGTTTTTTTTTAAATATTTAATATATTTGCAATAATTAAAAATATATATATAGTTTCAAAATTCTAAAATATTGGGAAATTCAAAGATTAACAAAAATTTTGGAAGGTTTTAATTTGAATACATCTGCAAATTAAAAAAAAAAAAAATTGGACAATTAAAAAAAATAGAAAAATTTGAAAAAGTTTGTAAAATTTAAAAAAATTAACAAAAATTTAATAGTGAAAATCCCCAAATATGCAAATATTTCAAAAGATTGAAATTTAATAAATTTATTTAAAAAATCGAGATATTTAGAAATTTCAAAAAATTGAAAAAAATCAAAAAGTTTTAGAAACTTCAAAAATAAAAAAGTGAAAAGCCAAAAAAATTGCAAAAAAAATCCTATTTAATTTTTTTTTTCTAAATTGTTATGGCTGTAAACTTGTCAATTTTGAATCATCACCTTTTAACCCTTTTGAAACCCTGTGGACACCCTGAATAAACATTAAAAAAAATGGGCTTGGCTTTGAAATATCTGGGGCTGTGAGTTCACAGACATGTTTCACCCTGTCCTTTCTGTCTGTTATCTCACATGAACTTAAAAAAAAAGGAAACTAATGACGGCGTTTACGTCACCTGTGCATCCTGAGCCTGCTCAGTGAAGAACATGAGGAGCAGGTGAGCAAAGACGAACACTTCGCTCTAATAAACGTACGCTGACTTTGATATCAGGACGGGACAGGCTGTGCTAGGAGTCATCACATCTTCCTGTGCAAACTGTGTGTGTGTGTGTGTGTGTATTAAAAGGCGTGGGTGTGTGTTTACTTCATATGAGATTAAGAACACATGTCAGAAGTGTCTGATGCCAAAGCCCCGCCCCCTTTCTCTCCCCCCTCCTCCTCCTCCTCCTCCTCTTTTCTATCTCTCCTCCCCTTCACCTCTGTCTCACCCCTATCTCACCTCCTTCATGTTTTTTTTCTGTTTTTACTTTTCCTCCTCCATCCTGCGTCTCCTTCCTTGACTTACCAGCCCCTCCTGGGCTGATTAAATGTCAAAACACACACACACTCACACACACACACACACACACACACACACACACACACACACACATACACACATACACACACACACACACACACACACAGTGGGGCAGAGAGAAAGACACAAGCCTGGCGCAGAGGGACACAATGTCCTGTAGATGTGCTTGGACTTGAGGCTCATAAACAAACTTGCTCTGAGGGTAAACACGCTGAGTGGACTTCATAAACGCTGGAAAAGCTCCCAACACACACACACACACACACACACAGAGGAGCTGGTGGACTCACCTGTTTTTGGTGGTGTTTGCTCAGCACTTCTAAAAATAGCTGGTAGCAGTCGGGGGTCTGGGCCAGAGCGAGGCGGCACTCAGAGTAAGAGGAGAGTTTACTGAGGGACAGAGGACGACAAACACCTCTGATCAGTCCTGGCAGACGCCGCGCTGCTGCGCCGACTAAATATGGAGACATTCAATCAACGCAGAAGCACGGCGCCCTGAGATTCTTTCATTATCTCAGAAAAATATTCACACTGCGAGAGTTAAATCAGCGCTGTACCACCGTGAACATGAAGTTACACTCCTTTCTGCTACAGTTTGTACTTTACTCATCACACACAGGTGGAGTAACTGTGCTGTGGTTAGAGACTGAGACATGAGACTACGATATTGGAAACTCAGCGTCCTGCTGTTGAAGATGACGTCTGATTCGTACGTCTTCATCTTGAACAGCTTGAACAAGGACTTTGAGAAATTATCTCATGGTGTTCAACCATCGTAGCCAGTTTAGTTTAAAGAGACTGTGAGGAGTTTGAAAGTGATCCAGAAAAAGTGAGACAAGGCCAGCTGCAGACCTCCACCCTCAGCCAACACTTTTGGAGGCTCCTCCACTGTCAGACGGAAGTGATGTAAGGATGTTAAGTTAAAAAAAAAGAAAAAAGAAAAAAACAAAACAGCATTTTATTGAGCTAAAAAAGTTTAAAGATAAATAAATTTGAAATTGGCCGGTGTATCCATCTCTATATATTAATGAAACAAAAATAATTTTTAAAAAATTGCACGTCTTCTGGCATCGGTTTATCATTTTGTTGAATGTTACTGGATGAAGTAGGCCATCTAGTGTCTTGAAGTGGTAATAGCAATCATTTGAGCCATAGCCCACATGTAAGTTTTATTTGATTTTCCTGATGGAAAACATTTTTCTGTTTGTTTTTTGACATTTAGAGTTTTGAGTAACAGAGACTCGTATCGTTATAGATTTTCTTTTGATAATGTAACACTCATAGACTGCATAAAACATGGGCGTAGCCTCCACGACATCACCCGTCTGTTCCTAAAGGCGTGAAACAAAGCCAATCCGCGGATGCAACCACATTTGATTTAACGCTGGCTAGGAGTTTCTTTTCCAACAGCTACAGGGCGCCTGGCAGTCACATGACCTGAGGGGTGTCTCTGATAGGACAATCAAATGATCCTAATAACTACTACACCGCAGAGATAGAAAGAAATTCACTCACTGTACAGTGTGTGCTGAAATCAGCGTTTCAGACCCAGGCTGTAAATATGTTTTTTAACGCTGTAACAGTCTATTTTTATGGCTGGGTGTGTACGTGACTTCCAGTCTTTCTGCAGCCAGACTCAAGTGGATTCTCGATGCTTTTAGCACTTCCACAAAATCTTCATTTTTACTAACCGGATGTTGCCCCTTGGTAACACTATCGAGTAATCAAGTTAACCAAGGTAAACAAAACACAGAAAAATTGGATGTGTCCACCGTATGTAACTTTAAAGGCAACTTTTATTTTGAAATTTTTACCACATGTTCTGACATCACTTCCTTCTGACAGTGGAGCCTCCAAGAGAGTCGGCTGAGAGTGGAGGTCTGCAGCTGGACCATCCTAATGATCCTGATCCTAATCCAGACTTTAAAATGAGATTACCAGCGCCAATATAGGTTATTTTGAAATGCTACGTCTTAGCTTCCTGATCAGGTCAAACAGGACTGGATTGATTTACGGCATGTCTAAGTCTCTGCTGAAAATGATTTCTGTGATTAATTTTGTAGTGATGGTGGACACTGGAGCTTAAATAGAAAAAGGACGGAAGAGCAGAAGAAAGAAAAACAGGAGAGAGATAGAGCACGAGCTAAAGGCTAAAAGGGCTAAACTACATTAGCTCTGCTTGGTAAATGACTGGCAGGACATGACCAGGATTCACTAACGATTACACGTTACAGACACGTCTTAGAGACACCAGGCTGCCGATAGCACTACATTTACTGAAACAGGTCAAAAATATCTAAAACAGAAATGAGCTGTGTCACTGCTCTGCTCGTTCTTGTAGAGATGAGCGGAGACAGAAGACACCTAAAGACTGATAACAACCACATCCTGCCTGACAACCGAAAGTTTCCCTTCAGACGTTTGTTTTGTCAAACCAAACTACAAAGACTCCTTGGGGGAGTGGGAAGAAATCTGAAGGTTTAGAAAAAGAGATCTCTGGAGATAGAGGGTAAAACTGCATAACGACAGGATGTTGTGGTTTTTATTTGCGTGCGTGTGGTACCTGTATATCCTGGAAATGTTGGTGCAGATGTCCTGGTCTGTGCGGTGGAAACGCAGCACCTCACAGAGCTCTGACAGCACAGAGAAGGAGACGAAGAGCGGCCGGGAGTCTGGGTGATCAGCGAGGTTCCTGAGGGCCGCAGTGAGCTGCAGAGGTCACAGAGAAGAGTTGAACTGCTTGATAAGCTGCTATAGGTTTTAAAATGTGACTGCTTTCATATTTGGGTCAGTATTACATGTCAGTGTTTTGCTTTCGTGGCCGGCACACAATGTCTACCATGTGCTCATTAAAGCTGGCTGCTGGCCTGTGCAGAGCGCCACACGGCACAGAGACCGGAAACTATTCAGTGAGCACATAAATCATTCTATCAGGAGAGGAAAACGGTCATTTCCAACACGCGGCAGAACTGAACGTTCTGGAAAAGTCATGGTCTGCACATTTCCCTCCACTAACAGCTTAATGAGTTGTGTTAGATATCAAATGAAACGCTGGCTGGGAATGTTTGCTTGGGCCTTCTCGTGCCGTTTGTAGTGATCATTTTGGAGGGATTGAAGTTTGGTTTGTTTTAGACCAAAGTGGTCGGGTCAGCAGAGAACATTACGCCCTGGAAGCAGCTTCGATACCAGACACAAACAAAAACATTTCAGTCTAACAGCGGGGAAATCTGGATCAGCCAAAAAACACAGAGAACTAACTGTGGTAATTTATTTCTAACCTAGTATAACTGTTTTTCAGATGTAGGAGTGCATTAAATCATTTTATAGTATGGTCTGGGGTCAGGGGCCTGTAACCTTTACTTTCAAAGGAGCTATGATGCTTTAGCTCACCTGGATTAAAGTCATTACAGATCCACAAAATTCACTTTATCTTCACAAAAAAGACTATAGAGGGCATACAATTCGAAACAAAGTTATAATCTAGTGAATAATTATCTAAATGAGAAGTTTTTCTGAAATTATTAAATTGTTCATGGGATTGCTTTTTTAAATTGCAAAAAATTTTCAAAAATTTAGCAAAGAATTTAAATTTGAAAAAAAATTGCAAAAAACATTTTTCAAAAAATTAGAAAAAAAATAAAAACCAAAAATTTCAAAGATTTCAAAAAGAACTGAAATTTAAAAAAATTGCAAAGAATTAAAAAAAATGCTACATAAAAAAGAGATATTAAGAAAATATTTGAAAACTAAGAAAATAAAAAAATAAAAAATAACTTACAAAAATTTGGAAAAATTCTAATTTTTTTACAGTAAAAAAATAGCAATTAAAAACAAAACAAAAAAATTACAAAAATTTAAAACAAAATAATTGCAAAAATGTCATAAAGAATTTAAATTTCCCAAATTTTCAAAGAGTTAAAAAAAAATTTGCAACATTTGAAAAAAAGAAATTTCAAAAACATTTTAGAATCCTAAAAAATTGAACTTACAAAATTTGGGAAAATTCTTTTTTTCTGAAATTGTAAAAATTTAAATAAATAAATAAATTAATTAATTAAAAAAAATTGCAAAAATTGAACATTTTGAAAGTTAATCTGAATTGACCTGATTTTGATAATGCAAACTTGGACGGGCATTATCCCTTACTCCAAGCACTTTAAGTTTCTAGACTGGGACACACCTGTACCAAGATGTGTCCTGCGACAGTAAAGTATTCGCCTTCCACTGTGCAGAGCCTCTTGATGAGTTTCTGAGCAACACCCATGCAGTTCTTGTCCAGCAGGAGTTTGAGGACCGCACAGTTTCCTGAGAGGAACTTCAGAGTCCCGACACAATAAAGCAGAGCTTCACCAGAGGAGGAAACATCCTCGCTGCTCAGGACGCCCAGGAGTGAGTCTGAACGGAGAGAAAAGAAATGTCAGAATCCATACGCTGCAAAAAAAATCTGTCCGGAGCTTAACAAAGTTTTCCAAAAGAGGAACCAACATAAACCCCTCTCTTGACCCATGGCGTCCCCCAGGGCTTGGTGCTTGGTCCCCTCCTCTTTATTCTCTACATCCTCCCAATTGGTAAAAATATCTGTCGCCATGGTCTCTGCGTCCACTGTTAGGCTAATAAAAATCCACCCCAGGCCAGTAAAGGGCATTTTGCTCTTGGGGCAGCTCTTGAGGACGTCTAGAGGTATTTTTGTGCAATAAGGGGTAAAATCTGGCCAGCCAAGACAAGACAAGTCTGTAACATCATGTCACGTATGTCTAAATAGATCTTTAATCAGTTCTCCACCTATGATAGAGTTGTTCTGGAAGAGGGCGTCGTTGTCCTCACTGCGGCTGATCTGGAAGACGAGCTTACAGATGTTGAGCAGGTTGTTTCCGCTGACACTCAGCTGGAAGGGAACAAAAAGGTGAAAGACAGTTCACACATTTTTCTTTTTTTGGATTTGAAGCCGTTGTGTTGGGAGGGTACGACAGCCCAGACACGGCTGACTCACAGCGAGGCAGAGCTTGGCGATGTGCAGGTTCAGCTGGGCAGAGTTGAGGTCGATGAGGCGGAACAGCGTTCGCAGAATCCCCGACCTCCTCTTAGAGCGGCGGCCAAGCAGGTCTGCTTCTGCCAAGGTGGTGTAGAGAGCGTCGCACAAATCACACAGGCGGTCCACTGAGGCCGCAGAGCTGCCTGGCACAGACATAAAAAATATATACATGTCAAGTTCAGGGCGCGCTTAGAGAAATCAAACAGCCGGAGAAAGAAGCTCTTATGTGATGTTTTCTATACGTGGTCGCATGTTGGAGCAGTAAAGTTCAGCTTTACGGCGTGGTGGAGTTCATTATTTACATAAGGTTTAAGCTTCTGCATTAATCACTCCAGAAACTGAAATCTTATAGAATAGAATAGTGTAAAAAGCTCCATAAGAAAATAGATGCTGACAGCTTGTCCATCATTGTCCAGTCAGTCAGCCTCCACCTCCACAGGGTCCAGGACTGAGCTTCTTCAGCAGTCTGTTCAGTCTCTGTCTCCTGGATCCTGTCTGCTCACAGCAGGTGAAGCTCCTCACATGTGGCTGTGGTGTCTGATGTTAGCTCTGTTAGCCATGTCTGTGAATAGCATGATGCTACTCTGCCTTCTGGTATTCTCTCTGTTGCTGGGTTAGCATGGCTAGCCTGTCCATCTTATTGGAGATAGATCTTATGTTCCCAATAACGATGGATGGAAGGACAGGTCTATGTCCATATGTTTTCCATATATATATATATATATATATTTTTTTTTTTTTTCTTCTTTTTTTTTGTTGCTAGGCGCTGCCCAAGTAGCTGCCTGTTGCAGCAGCTCTCTCTTCTTTGTCCGTTTCTTGTAATTTTTTTTCGTCTCTTTTTTGTCATCTCTGTATTTTGAGTGGATCATTACTTTGTATGGCTCATTTGTTGGTCATGGACAACAAACTTTTTGCGTCTTCAGTGATATTTTTACTACTTTTCTCCTGTGTTTGTCTGGAGATCCTACATGAAACCATGGCGGCATTGTTTACAAGTGAAATTAGCTGTTAGCAGCCTGTAGCATGTCAGTGCTAACTGGTGCTAGGCCAGATGTTTCCCCACAAGGTGAGGAGAAGGAGGTGCTGGTTCTCAGGTGTGAGCTGAGAAGTGACAACATGGACCTGTCCTTCCATCCATCCTTGTTGGGAACATAAGATCTATCTCCAATAAGATGGACGAGCTAGCTGACTGGACAATGATGGACAAGCTGTCAGCATCTATTTTCTTGTGTACCTTTTTGCACTTTCTATACACTTTCTTACTTCTGGTTTCTCGATTGCTGCCGTGACTCCTGAATTTCCCCTTGGAGATAAATAAAGTATTTTCTATTCTATTCTATGTCGTCACTTCTTAGCTCACACCTGAGAACCAGCACGTCGTCCTCAACTTGTGGGAGACATCTGGCCTTGCACCAGTTAGCATTGACATGCTACAGGCTGCTAACAGCTGATTTCACATGTAAACAATGCAGCCATGGTTACATGTAGGATCTCCAGACAAACACAGGAGAAAAAATAGTAAAAAATATCACTGTAGACAAAAACAGTTTGGTGTCCATGACCAACAAATAAATCATACAAAGTAATGACCCACTCTACATGCAACATGTTGGCCCCTGGCAAAATGTCTTGTTCAAGTTGTTTGTAGACAATTATGAGTTCTGAACAATCTGCCAATGGAAGAAAAATGTTGCTTGAAACTAGAATAATGTCTTGATATACATAACTTTTCTTTTTTTCCATTGGCAGATTTTTTTTTACATGTTACATCAATTCTATCTATCTATCTATCTATCTATCTATCTATCTATCTATCTATCTATCTATCTATCTATCTATCTATCTATCTATCTATCTATCTATCTAATTAAGACCTCATTTTGTTTTTAAATAACTTGAAATAAGACATTTTTCTCAACTGGTCAGGTAAATGTGGCTCATATTTAGTCTAAATAGACATTTTCTACTGAAAATAAGACAAAAACACTTGATAAGATTTCAGTTTTTAGCAGCGTTCAGTTTAAACTGGATTAATTCTGCACCAATCCTGACGCAGAGGAAAGGAAAGGGTGGAGTCTTTTCCTTGTTTCTTTTTTTAAAAGTTAAAATAAATGTTTTTTTTTTCCCCTGCATAAATAACCGGGTCTGGCCGTCTCTACAGATGCTTGGCTGCCGTCTCACACTCGACGCCGTCGCTGTAACTTCCCGCTGAATCTGAGAGGTGTTTTATGCATGAGCCAGCAGGCATTTGGTACGATAAATATTTAACATTTATCTTTCAAATGAAATTTCCATTAAATTTGTAGAGTGTTAAAATATTTACAACCATAGGTTTCATTTCAGGGCTGCCAGACTGCAGCTCAGGCGAAGACAGCTCTGCGCGGATGCCAAACATAACAGTGTTAAGTTTGCTTTTCTTCAGCCGTTGAAGTGACAGAGATTTTTCATTTTCTGGGACTGAATGCTTGACTTTCTGCCAGAGCTAAAAATGTATTTCTCTGCCTGAAGAATGTAAAATAAAATGATTAAAAAAATATGATTGTGTGGGTGTGGTAGATTAGAAACCAGATACTCTTTGGGGTGATGTGAATTCATGGTTCATGTTTGCAGATTTTCTCAGGGCACCTTTTTGCATTTTTCACACTACCTCCAGCCACGCTCTGCAGCTGCTGCAGAAGAGGAGCAATCCCATTATCCCACACCACTGCCTCTGCATCCTCCGCCGTGCCCGTGGTGTCGTCTCTGCTCCCAGCTCCTGAAAATGTGCACGCAGAATTACAGTTAGCCAATTACCACCTCCGAAAACCAGACGGCGAACATGTGCCGTGCGCCCGGTTCACAAGTTCACCACCGTCTGAAAATAAAACAGCAGGAAGTTCGATGCCACAATGAAAGGTCACCATCTTCAGCTGCACTTCCTCTGATTTTTTTCTTTTTCTGTTTCTGCGCTGATGTGAAATAAGCTAAGCACGGGCATGTGAGATGAAAACACGTGGGCTTGTGTGCACGCAAATGTCTGCACCTCGCACGCACTTTTTGAGCATTTGCATACCCTATAGCTTGGTGTGATGCAGGAAGCTGTGGTTGCCCAAAATAATAGCTCTTGTAGCAACTTTTTGTCTGTTTCTCAGGGTGAAAACGAGACACTTAGCAACAACAACCCAATCAAAGTTTGACACCAAGGGGAGATGTTTGTTTCTGGAGGTGTGGCCTGATCGATGGCCTCAAACCCCCTTTAGAGGATTTTTAAGGAGATAATGTGACTATACTGTTAGATTCATACAGAAAACACACAAGTGAGTGCATCTGGTCAAACCTGTTTTCTCCGCTCTGCTCTCTGTGGGTCTGACGTCTGAGTCACCAGCCGCCTGTTTCATCCGGCTGCTGGAACAAAGAAACATGAAATCACAAAGCGTCTGCTGACATCATGCTGTGGAGACCTGTGCTCGCTGTTTTCTAACAGTATCCTAATTATAAAAGTCAAACTGAAAGAAAGGAAAAAAGTTTAAGATGCATAAATTGTTGTAGCAGAGAGTGAGACTCTTGAAGAAGTTGCTGACACTGAAGTCTGTCAACACGTGCAGTTCCTCTCAGCACCACTGGGTGTCTCTGTTGCAGCAGAGGTTGGGACTGGAGTGCAGGTGCACTTATATGAAAGAGTGTGGAGAATCAGCTCTGTGTGTGTGTGTGTGTGTGTGTGTGTGTCTGTAAGTTTTTGAGGGCTTGTGAACCTGTGTGTTTGTGCAACACACACACACACACACACACACACACACACACACACACACAGGGCTCTCTAACAGACAGGAACCTGCATCTGGGCTCTGCGGGCAGCCTGGTTGAAGCCGTTCATGCTTTGTCACTGTGAGCTGTCTGTGCAGTAACAGTAAAGCGCGTCCAGAAACACGCCCCGTGTCGTGCTAAGCTATGTGTTGTGGCTTGCCCTCTGCGTGTCACCGCTGCGTCTTCCTCTCTGCGTGTCCGCCCTCGCTTGCAGAGCGTGACTCAATGTTGCAATCGATTTTTGTGAAACATGGCAGGTAGCCTGTTATGACTTATTACTACAAAAAACAAGCTGAGAAAATAATTTCTGATAAATAGAGACAAATGTGAATCTCAGCTCTGATTAACTCTGTGAATCTCCCACCAAAGATGAGTAAACAAATCAAATATGGAGCAAAAACTTGTGACATAGTCAGAGATTGTTGTGTTATCTGTTGTGTCTGAAGCTTCTGCAGTGAATTAGCAGATATGGTGGAGTTTCTCTTGATCTTTTACACCAGGGGTGGGCTTTTTTGTCTTATTTTAATAGAAAATATCTTTTTAGACTTAATCTGAGCCACATTCACCTGACCATCTCAATCTGCCAATGGAACAAGAGAAAAGTTTCTCGTCTTAAGACATTATTCTAGTTTCTAACAAATTTTCCAGCAAATTTCTCTTCTTTCATTGACAGATTTCTTTTAAATTACTTGAAACATGACATTTTTCTGATCTGACCAGTTGAATGTGGCTCATATCAGGTATAAAAAGACAATTTTTACTTAAAAAAGACAAAAACACTTGATAATATTTCAGTTTTTGCGGTGTTGTCATGTTGGCATGCACAGAATAATTACAACGAAGCGGAGGACAAAATAGATAAACAAATAAAATGAAAATTAACAAAACTATGTAACACTTCACTAAGAGTTGAGCACACTTTAAATGTTCTTACCTAAAAGTTAACAAATAAAATTAGATAATGGCTTCAAAACGTGACGTTACAAGTGTGGTAATGTGACCTACAAGTGTGCCTCTGCAAATTCAGTTGGCTAGCTTGCGGCTATCGCATCCATTTAGCGGTGTTATCATGGCAAGCAAACCAAGATCCTGTCATTTTTTCCACCAGAGATGGATAATGGAGTATGGATTTATTGCCAGCAGAGATTGAGCGATATGCACGCTTTGCTGTGAGAGTGTAGTATGTAGGACATCAAGCGTACGGCGTCTCTTTGGCAAGGTGGTAATGACACAGAAGAAGAAATGGAGTAAATAAAGAAATCCCTGAACCTTATGATAGAGGAGATGCTCGCCAAACAAACTAAACTGATGAAGCTGATGAATGAGGTGAAACAACTTAAAAAATCATCTCAAATCTTTGAGACCAAACACGATAAAAATTCAGCTATGAGACCATAGACCAGGGATATTCAATCAATTCTGCAATAAGTTAGACTTGGTAGTAAAATAAATATATACTTTCCAATCCATGCAGGACTAAACCAATTATTTTACTTGCTGTTTTTTTTTTAGTGTAGAAAGAGACATGCTTTTTTCACCCGTGTTGGACTGCTAATGTTAGCTTTTCAATGACACATTGGATTGGGTTAGTTGATAGGTAACAGTAGGTGTAGCAGTCAATATCTGTAATAATGTTGGAATTTTTGTAAGAGCTTGTCTGTTTTAGTAGAAAATATTCTCATTAGCCCTGAATCCCTATCGCTTGGCAGCTGCTTTTGGGCCGCATGTGGCCCGCGGGCCTCTACTTGAATAGAGCTATCATAGACTGTATACCATTTACCACTGTACGGTTTTGAAGCCAAAATACTCCTGTCACAAGTCTGCTCAGTAGAGGCTATGAGGGACTCAGAGAGAGCCTGAGTGGAGCCGGATGACAAAAATATAAGAGTCTAATCTCTTCTTGGCTCTCCCTCTAGACATATTTTACAACCCCATAAAAAATACACAAGAACGTCTGCTGTCAATCATCATTAAATTTGACAAAAAACCTTGTTTTTAACCTCTAATAACTAATGAAAAAGAAACTTTTCAGAAAAAAGAGGACTTGGATACAGAACAGCCAAATGATATCTTCAAATCACCACAACAATCAGATGTGAGAAACATTTCTACGAGATGTGTTAATTTTTTTAAAGTTTGATCACAGCCCATCTGGAATGACTGGGGAGATGGATTTTTTTACCTATACTGCAGCCAGCCACCAGGGGGAGCAGTTTTTGTGGTGACCTCACTTTGAGCCTGGAAAGATACAGTTTTTTCACAGTCTATGGATGAGACGGATAAATTGAAGTCAGTAAAAACGTTAGCAAAGAAAAAAAAAGATAACAGAAGGAATACGTGGAGAAGACTTTCCTGTGGAGACACATTTATCATTTTAATATCTTGTCTTTAATTTTGCACTGCAAATTTTATCTTAAAATCTGTTTTTATCTTAAAATCTGTTTTTATCTTAAAATCTGTTTTTCAAATCCGTTTTAAAATCTGTTTTAAAATCTATTTTAATCTTTTGTTTGTTTTTTGTTGTCGTTTGTTTTATTGTATCTTTTTAATTAATCTCATTTTTAATTGAATTTTAATTGTTTTCCATAATTTGTTCTGCCTGTAAAGCACTTTGAATTGCATTGCTGAAATGTGCTATAGAAATAAACTTGCCTTGCCATTTATGTCCAGAATCAAAGAGATACCGCTTTCAGCCAGAGCTGTGGAAAGGCGTGTTGGTGAAATGGTAGAAAACGTGTCACAGCTGCTCTACAGGATGCTCCTGAATTTGGCGCTCGGCCATGTGGCGAGTTACAGCGATGGAAGACAGATGAAGGAGGAACTCTGCTGTGAGCATGTTTAAAAACTGCAAAAAAAACTGTAAAAAAGATGAATTACGGTTGGTTTTAACATTCCTTTGACCTCAACAATTTGCATACTTGGATTATATCCCAAAAACCTCATCAGAACAAAGAAGCAATCTGAAATTGTTGACTTTGGTCTTCTCCATGCAAAAAGAGTGATTGCACTATATTGGAAAAATGTCGAACCACCTTCACTGGCAATATGGAAGAAGGAGTTGATAACTTGTCTTGGACTTGAAAGATTGACATATATTGTTAAAGGTAAAAAAAGAGGAGTTTTCCTTTATTTGGGACTCATTCATGTCATTTTTGACTAATGAAAGGGATAACACTGACTGAATAACATTATGAAATGATCCTGCCTTTTTTATTTATTTAGCTTTTCTCTTTATTATCATTTTTTTAAAATTATTATTATTAATTCTATTATTATAATTATTTTTTTATTATTATTATTGTTATTATTATTTTGTTTTTGTGTATTTTCTTATTTATTTATTTATTATTATTATTATTACTAATTTTATTATTAATAATATTTTATTATTACTATTATTATTATTATTTTTTTTTTTTTGTGTGTGTGTGTGTGTGTGTGTGTGAATGAGCACTTCTTTGAGGGGACATAAATGAAACTGAAAATGTTTGTACATTTGATACAAAGTTTGATATGTATCTAAAACTTTAATAAAAATATTGTAAAAAAAAAAAAAAAAAGATGAATTACAAATGATTTTCTGACAAAAAGTTTTGGCACTTTGGGTATGAGTGTATTTCAAAGCGGCATAAGTCATGGAAAAGGTTGGCGACCCCTGTTTTACACCAAAGTGACTCTGCTTTAAGGTTTAAGACCTAAAAATGACCATCTACAGATCGTGTGTTTTTGTTACTATTGAAGAGGTTTAAAGTCAGCTCTGGCCGAGGCATGTTGCAGTGAACGTCAAAGAGGGCTCGGGCTCTATGATAGGATTAAGAGGCTGATAATAAGGCCTCTTTGTGTGATACTGCATTCTCTGAGACATGACCTCATCCCTGTCTTAGGCCTGGCCAGCACACCAACAGTCACAACACACGCCGCTGCCAGCCTTGCCCAGATGGGCACCCAAATCTAATAGAGAGCCATTTGGAGCTATAAAGCTCCGGCTTATTGGAGAAAAAGAACCTCGTGGATGTCTAATCTCCTCTATCTTTATATCTCATCCAACTCATCAGATTTATGTCGTGCTGTGTCTTTTTCCACTTGTGTTCAGCGTCTGCCTGCTTCGACTCTCCTGAACACAGAGTTGGACTTTCTAATCAAAGAGGAAGTCTTTAATCCAACCCAGCAACAAGTTATTCAAACACAACGTTAACTTGGCTCAGAGGGGAGGAGGTTGGGCTGCGGCGTTAGCCCAGATTTCCTGTAAAAGTGTTTTATAGCGTGCCCCGCTCCGCAGCCCCACCCGATCGATGGGGGGGATGGATTGTAACGACGCTCTCCGACCTCACGGCCAGAGTTATGCCCCTCGCGCTGACACGCAGCTGATGAGATCGGCAGAAAAGAGGGGAGCGTGCAGCCTCTGCGCACTGCGAAGGTGTAAAAGCTGACACGTGATTGTGATGACAGATGGAGGCATTTCATGTGGGATGAAGCTTTCCAAGAAACTGGATTTAATGATGACTGAGAAATACTGTATGGTGAGCTATGAGGAGGTTTGAGCTGGAGAGTTTATCAGGATGGAGAGTTTAGTTGTAGTTTTTAGAAGCTGACGCCACTGATTGTGTCACTGACTTCAAACACGCAGCTGACGGCGCTCCAAGAGGGATGTGACTCACAAGTTTAGTCTTTGGAGACACGAGAAAATACTCTCTTTTGAACAAAGCCAATAAAGCCTCATAATCTTTAATCACATGAGAGTTTGAGTCATAAACTGAAGGTTTGTGTTTTTCTTTTTCACTGTAATCATAATCAAATACGAAGGGTGCACGATCACTATCAGACCAGTAACAGGAAATTACTACGTCATTCTGATACATCCCATATTATGATGACTAGCCCCGATAACTTGTATTTTTGTCAGTGTGGCAGTGACCCACTCCCACCGTAAGACCTGAACAGCCAGCAGTGAGTGCTGCGTTCAGGCACCGTCGGCATAAAAAAACACTCTCTAACCAGGAAAAATAAGAGAGCCCCCTCATGTTGGAAAAATAACTTGTTAACTCATAATTCTGGTAGTTACTGACTTGAATCGGCATCCACAGTATTTTTCCACATGTGACACATAAACAACAGAAAAACAAACTCAAAAAGGCATAAAGAATGACTAGCAAACCTGGGAACAGTGAATTATCGTCACACTGTAAATGCAGCACAACGTGCACACAGCAAACAGAAAAACATGAAGTTGACTATGTGAGACTTCTTCAAAGTTTCTGAACAAAACAGGTTTTCCAGGGAGGGTCCATGAGGAGGAAAAAGTCCGCAGCTCTAATACTTCAAACCTAAACAGTCATCTGAAACGTAACCGCTGCTTTGACAGAGTTTTGAAAGTACATAAGGACTAGGGATGAAAACCTCTTACATTTGAAACGGTACCTGCCAACCGGTATCAGTACTCATCGGCATCAATTCTCTGTATTTTTGTGTGTGTTTATGTGGTAATAAATAATAATTTCTTTAATAATAACATCTCAAAGTGTTCCAGTTTAACATATTTATTCCTAAATACATAACCTTACAATGCTGTGTTCATGTCCAGTATGGAAAATCACCAACTCATTCACTCCTACACAGTCACAACGATGCGTTTAGGTACCTAAACATGGTACCATTTGATTTCACTTGAATTGGTACTCGGTGCCACAGACAGAATTCAGTCAGTACCTATAAAGGTACGTAATTTGGTGGCCATCCCTAATGAGGACGCCAAGAATGCTAAAGATGCTAGTAATGTAAGGATAGATAGATAGACAGATAGATAGATAGATAGATAGATAGATAGATAGATAGATAGATAGATAGATAGATAGATAGATAGATAGATAGATGGATAGATAGATAGATGGATAGATGATAGATAGATGAAAAATAGATAGATAGATAGATAGATAGATAGATGATAGATAGATAGATAGATAGATAGATAGATAGATAGATAGATAGATAGATAGATAGATAGATAGATAGATGGATAGATGATAGATAGATGAAAAATAGATAGATAGATAGATAGATAGATAGATAGATAGATAGATAGATAGATAGATAGATAGATAGATAGATAGATAGATAGATAGATAGATGGATAGATAGAAGATAGATAGATAGAAAGATAGATAGATAGATAGATAGATAGATAGATAGATAGATAGATAGATAGATGGATAGATAGATGGATAGATAGAAGATAGATAGATAGAAAGATAGATAGATAGATAGATAGATAGATAGATAGATAGATAGATAGATAGATAGATAGATAGATAGATAGATAGAAAGATAGATAGAAAGATAGATAGATGGATAGATAGATAGATAGATAGATAGATAGATAGATGATAGATAGATAGATAGATAGATAGATAGATAGAAAGATAGAAAGATAGATAGATGGATAGATAGATAGATAGATAGATAGATAGATAGATAGATAGATAGATAGATAGATAGATAGATAGATAGATAGATAGATAGATAGGAACTTCATTAATCCCTTGGAAAGGTTCCCTCAGGAAATTCAGGTTCCTGCAGCAGTAGCACCACGGAATACAACCAGCACACAAGAAAATATAGGATAAAAACTCAAGTTATTCACAAGCACCACACTGTACACAGTACACCACAAAAAAACTTAAATCTTATCAAGTGTTTTTGTCTCATTTTCAGTCGAAAATGTCTTTTTAGGCTTAATATCAGCAACATTCACCTGACCAGTCCAGAAAAGTGTCTTGTTTCAAGTTATTTAAAGGCAAAAATGAGGTCTGAACTGCTTATAATAAGATGAAAAATCTGCCAATGGAACAAGGGAAAAGTTTCTTGTATTTATACATTATTCTAGTTACAAGCAAATTTTCAGGCAAATTTTTATCTTTAGATAATTTGAAGCAAAACCTTTTTCTGGACTGATTAGGTGAATGTGGCTCATATCGAGTATAATAAGACAATCTTTACTGAAAATAAGAGAAAAGCACTTGATAAGATTTCAGTTTTTGCAGTGTAGCAGCAATTTTAATAGTATTTTTAGTTTTGTTCAAATAATTCATGTCATGATCAAAGGTGAATATAAATAACATTTGTGTATGTATTTGTGCGTGTTAACCGTCATTGGTATTGGTATCAGTTTAAGACAATATTTCTGGTGCATCCCTACCAAATACTATTCAAAAGCTAAATGTGTTGTTTATAAAACCAAAACCATGACAACTTACCTTAGACTTAATTTCTTTCATGTTCAATTTTAATACCAGTCTCAGTCTTTTTCTGTCATACTAAGGTCTGTCAGGCGTTTGGTTAGAAGTTAGCACAAAGAAACATTTGAAATGTGTTTGACAAAGTGAGCCAGTCACAAAGATGGAAGCAGGAAAGCAAAGAGGAGGCAGTGCAGGATTTGATGAAAGGCAATAACGGGAGACACAATCAACTCCATCTAGTAATGGCTACCACTGCAACCTTTGTGCGCCTATAAATCTTTAAGTCATTGTTGAACTGTCACTCCGCTCCAAAAGAGGGAACCGGAGAGGGTGTGTGTATGTGTGTGTGTGTGTGTATATATGTGTGTGTGTGTGTTGGGGGCTGCAGGCTAGTGTGAAGGACAGATCCTGCAAGTCAAACAGAGGGACAGAAAGCGTACCTTTCACTTGCAGCCCTGCGTGGGCCGTGTTTGTGGGGAGCGCTGCAGAGCTCGGTGTGGTCTGAGCTGGGGAGTCTTTGAGCTGCAGGCTGCTTTTGTCCTGGGCCTGGGTTCAGCCTCTCTTTCACTAAACACACAGAGAGATTGAAGACAGGGCATTTGACTTATTTCCACGACCTTTAAGTACGATGAATCCATTTTTTTAAATATCACATAATGTCGACTTATATTCAATTCAACCATCTCTTAAAGTGAAAACTCTCTTTATATAGTTTCCCCAAATATCAGATTATGAGGAGAGGATTTCAGAGAAACAGCAGCATAAATTATGTTTTTCATCAAGCCCAACCACAGAGGATGTAAATCAGGTATGTCAGCGAGTGAATGGCTCCATTCATTTACTTTTGAGAAAGCTGTTCCTGCGCTGGCGCCTTCATACAAGATTTACAGCGATGAATTAAAAACAGAGAGCTTTATGTTTCTGCTTCTGTGTGCTGCACTAGCATTTTATTATCAGCACATCACGGATAATTAACAAATAAGCATTCCCATACTCTCTGCGTCATTTACTGTGTAAGCTTTACATATCTTTTTTTTTCTTCATGATTCAGCCGTCTTGTTTTGTTTTGTTTTTGTTTTTACCTGTACCATCTGTTTTCCCCTCCACAGGAGGTAACGTGGTGACAGATCCAGCCCGGAGAAGTCGTGCCCGCGCCCCTGCCAGCCCCCTCTTTGTTTCCAGAGGGTCAGTGGGGGGTTTGGGAAAGGCCTTGAATGGATCCTCTGAATGGCAGGGGGCTGGCAGCTTTGGCTTCTGGATCCACAGAGACATATTCATGGCATATGACATGAACAATGAGTCAGAGGCTGAATGCACCAGAAACATACGTTTACAGAGATTCTCCTTTCTTACCTCAGCAAGTCATCCTTTTTCATATTTACATCATAATCCAATTTATAAAACACAGGTAAAATTTTATGCTGGTGAACAAAGGTGTATCTTATTTTTATTTTAGTTTTGAAGGTGAAACTTTGGGCCAATCCCAATTATTAGCCCTTGGTTTAGTGCAGGTGTGGTGTTATCAAGGGGAAGAGCTACACCGCCCTTAAAACAAGACAAGCTGAGACCTCACTTGAAACCAGGGGGTATGACAAATTTCCCATGATATAAATATTTTGTTAATCAGATATCCACATGCTCCATTGTGCTACTTCACGTTAATATTAGCCATGTTTTGAACTGTTGGTTGTATTTTTAGCTAGCTAACCCTGCAGCGACAGCTACAGCTAATAATAGCTACACTGTTGTCAGACCAAGCAGCGGGTTAGCAATGAGTGATTGGACAGAGAAGCCGCATTCAGGAGCGGCATCAGCTACATAAGCTAGCTACATAATATAGCTTTTGAATACATGAAAATTAGCTTAGCGTTAGCTTTTCATGGTTTAGCTGTCTCCTTACTCATGTTATGTGGTGCATCGTGGTGGTGTCTGTTTGCTGTGAGTTTGTCGCCAAGGTTGTAATAGTTAACTAAAACGAAACTAAAAATGAAAACTAAAATTTGAAATACATTGCAGTTAACTCAAACTAATAAAAACTAGAAAAGAAAACAAAAATGATAAGAAAACTAAAACTGTATCTTGTGTTCACAAAACCAACTGGAACTAACCAAAATAAAAGACAAAATGTCCTTCGTTATCGTTTCTGACAATATTAATAGACTTTAGGATTTAAATTAATCCGACACATTTTCCCAACCAATTTTACGACTGTTTTCGGCAGTTGTCAGCGCCGTACGGCACCATCATAGCGACGTACTGGGACGTGCTTGTTTACTGCACTGACTGGCTGTGCGCTGTGCTGCGACCAAACGTAGTGGAGCAATGAATCAGAGCATCTGTAATAGTTTAAGTGCATGTGAGTCTGACTTTATTGTTACAGAGTCCAAGTTTCCAATTATTTAACCTCATATTATATTGTTTTATATAATTTATGTTTATATTATTTTATGTAATTTATGTTTACATTATTTTTATACAATTTATGATCTAGTTTTTTATGTTAAGGTAATATTATTTTCTTGTGTTGAAGGCAGCAGCCAACAGTTCAGTATCATCATTGACTGAGCAGTGAGCTCTATGTTGGACTTCAAAATAAACAGTATTACAAAATATTTACTCTGAAATTTTTTAAAACTAATTAAAACTAAACTGTAATGGAAAAACAATGTCAAAACTAACTAAGATTAAACTATAATGACAAATCCCAAACTATTATAACATTGTTTGTTGCCCTAATCTGACATCAGTTTATCATCAGTTTGTAAAAATGTGCTTGGTTTGGAAGTGAGTAAACAGTCGCTCTGCCTACAACAGCCAGCGAGCGTCTCGGGGTGATGACGTAGCGGGAATCGAGATGGTCTATGGGGTAAGAATGAGAACTGGGATTGGCCCTTTGCATTCATGTATCTAAGATTTAAAAAAAAACAAGTTAAATCCAAAAGACCATTTGACATGAGCGCATGTGTGTTTGTAAGAGAACTCACATGATCCAGAGGAGAAAGGCGGGTACCTGAGCCCGGCCTGGAGTCAGGAGCATCAAAGTTTTGGGCATGAAGACTATGAAGTAAAAATAAAACATGAGAATTAACTCAGGGGGGACAACATCTTTGACTTTTGAACCGCATATCATAAAGCAAATCTGAAGCCGTTTCCCAATTCAGGGACTGCAGCCTATGAAGTCTGACTCTGAAGACTGAATGACGTCACAGCAGTGCCTTGAAGGCTTTCCCAAAAGACAAAATCAGTTTTGGGTGCGGGGAAGGGACAAATTCGGTGAATCCTTTTTAGCCTCAATTCATTGTGTGTGAACGCCAAACCTGATGGACACAGCTGAACTCCTGGATTATCCAGTTGTGGAGGTATTCTGGCAACAACTGTACTTTTATTTCTCAGAACACTGATGAAGATTTTGTTTTACTGTTGGAAAATGTGTTTTTTGAGTTCCTTTTAAGTAATTTCCAATAGAGAAACATTTGTTCTTTACAAATCTTCCCCATAGCAAAATTCTATGTTCATAAATGTAAATTCACCAGAAAAAAAACTTACAGGGACAATTCAAACAATACATTCAATCATTTTAGTTCTCTGAAAATAGAAAATAAAAATTTACGGTTTTGCTTGACTCTGTTTCATGATGTGATTGTGGTTCTATACTTGATCAATGAAAGTAGAAAAATAAATAATAAAGTAGTAAATATAGTAATAGTAAAAAAAAAAAAAAAACATCCTTTTTTTAATTTAAGCTTTAGGTTTACTTGTGTTTGAAAAGCTAGCCATACTGAATTTATGTTTTTTGGCTGTTTTTATTTTCTTTTTCTTTGAAAAGAATGAAATGTTAAAAGGCATGTTTGCCTGTGGCTGTTTTGTGTTGTTATTTTCTTATATTATTGTTGGGTGATTGTTTGATTTGTATCCTGTGAAAGAAGGGACAAATACAATAAGAGTTTTTCTTCCTTCCGCTCCTTTTCAGTTAGTTTTAGGATCTTTTATTTTTTTCTTTGTATTGATTTTTATTTATCAAATGAATAAATAAATCTTTAAATAAATCTTTAAATAAATAAATGTTGAAGCCTGACAAGTGAGGGGGTCTCAAATCAGTTCAGCTGCTAAGGACCAGTCCTCTGAAGGCTGCAGACCCTGCCTTGAGACACAGCTTCAGTTTCAAACAAACCTGAACGTTGATGGAGGCCTGTTGTCACGACCTGCACGAGCAGAACTCTGTCCAAACAGATGTCTGTGTCCATCTCTGGGGGTAAACGGTCGCTGGGTAGACTGGACTCGCAGGGACTGCCTGGCTTCACTCACGATTTCTGCACTTGTCCTCCTCAAAGCATTATACCGTGGATTGAAGGGGGAGCAAAGATCAGGTTTTCTCTCCATCGAGGCCACGTGACATTTGCAGAGACAGTTGGAAAGTGGCTTCACTAGTTTGATTTTATGATGCCAGCAGTGACAGGGTGTCTCACTGTAAGGAGACATAAAAACACAAGGATTATGATAGAAAAAATGTGAACAAATGTTTCATATGCAGCACAGTAATAGTTCTCATTTTATCAGAAAAAAAAGGGTTTTTGTGTGTTGGAAAATGGATAATATTACTGTTTCAAGAGCTTTAGCTAATTCATGTTTTTATCAATAATGCACAGACTACTTTTCTGAGTAAATTAGTGAAATCTTTAGGTTGTAAAATATACAAGAAATAATTTATATCAATATAAACATAGGATTTCATTCCTAATTGGAAAAATAGCCAATTAATATCCTATTTTACAAACTGTAACAAATGTTTGTTTTTTAAAATAATTTATTAGTTCTGTAGATTATCTTAATATTTATCATTTCAAATTGATTCAGGTGCATGTTTTCAACGTGGCTTGTTCAACTTTTATCTGTTGTGTAGTTAATGTATGTTTCATGACTTTGTATAAAAATCTTTAACCTTAATACGACTTTTCATGAACGTTTTGACGACGTTTTTGACTGCTACTTTGGATTAAAGCACAAATAGTGAACAGCATCGAGCTGATTATTGATGTTATTGTGAAAACAACCATTTACTGGTTAACATTTAGTGGATTTGTCGCCTTTAAATATGAATGAATGATTCAAGGGATGAATGAGAGGTCCTGCGCGCGTTCACGCTCCGTCTCTATGGTAACCAAATGCCGCTGTGGTAAATTAGCAAACACACAGAGAAGTGACAGGATGAATGAAGCTGCCATTCAAAGAAGACGAGCTAAACTGTTTAATATTCATTGTAAAAGTATTCACAAACACCTGAAGTGTACCAAACTTTTATATGACCACACGAAAAGGTGAAAGGGAGGAGGAAGCGTTAGCGGAAACTGGAGTACCGTGGATGTCAACTCAACTACTACACAGATAGCAGGAGAAACTCCCCAAAACTCACCGTTAACCCCGATAAAAGTCTCCATGGAGGATTGTAGGGACGGCTCCCCCTCTGAGAGTCCACTGCAGCCCCCAAAGACTACACAAAACGACCATGGCATCAGAAATTTGGTTGGAAGACGTTCAGTTTTGAAGCCTGTGTGCAACAAGCTAGTCCAACGTCTGTGTGTGCACGCGCCTCTCTGAGAGGCTGACTCGCGCCAAACGGTGACGCGCGTCAAGCTGAGAGGAGGAAGACAAGATGAAACTTCAGCTTCACACGGTGAAATGTAAGTCCTACATCGTTATTTTACACCTGAATTTAGAGAAACGTGTTATTTATAGATCTGAAAGGAGCAAAACTTAAGGGTGGGCGTTAATAAAACTAGATTTATCAAAGAAAGAAGTGTTTTAGAGTAAAATCGGGCCTACTTTTCAGAAACTGAACGCAATGCATTGTGGGCATAGGGTCATTTAGACGAAGAGAAGTCGTCCATACAACGATCTTTGGGTAAAAGCTAAGTGGTAACCTCTGGTCTATGCTGAAGTGCTAAAATCTGCAGCTTGAGGCTGGCCCCAGAAGTACAGGAAGTCACATACACACCAAGCCGAAAATAGACATTCTTTAGGGCAGAAAGTAACGTATTTACAGCTTGGTTCAAAAAACGTCTCCTGTCCAAATCACTAATTTCCACACACAATTTTTGGGAGTAATTTTTTTTCTAACTTGGCAGTTTAAAGGATATTAAGATCGCAAACTCACCCAATCAGAAGCACAGCTCAGCTCACATGACTGTAGGCACCCAATGGCTGTACTCAAATCCCTGCCACCTCCAATATGGCTATGATAGCTGATTTGCTTCAAGAATCCCTTTCAGAAACAGACCTGTGGCAACGGGGAGACTATGTCCTTTAATTATACAATTTATGGTGAAAGCCTACATTGTTTATGAAAAATATTTTTTGTAAAAGAGTAAGTAAGGATATTTTGATATATCACTTCCCTTCAAACACTTTTTATTTGCAACACTTCCAAATTTATTATTTTTTTTAACTTATACTTTGTCCTGTATAAAATCTGAAAACCTACAGTAAAAAAAAAACAAAAAAAAAAACACGTCAGTGTAACTTGCCTCTTAAATGTGGCCTGTAGTAGTGAGTGAAACAAACCTCTAAAATGTGCCAGGACTCCCTTGAAAAATAGGTTCTTAATCTCAATGGGACCTTCCAGGTTAAATAAAGGTTAAATAAAAATAAAAATAAAAAATGTGGTAGCAAACAGTACTCAAGTAAATTTACTTGGTTACACTTCACATGGGTGAGATGAAGGAAACATTTCACAGAAGCTTTGACATATTTGTGAAGTTTTATTAATTTTTTTTATTCTGAATGACAAAGTAAAAATGGATGAATTAATGCATTTATCAAAGTCAAACAAACTTTACATCTACCATAATAAGCCTGTCAGGTATGATTTGACTGTCCCAATGCAAATAGTCTTCACTTTATACACCACTAAAGACTGTTTTAAACCTGAGACTTATCTAAATCTTACAAGTATATTTGCATGACGGCAACACAAGGCCAGACAAGTAGAGATTTAAACAATTATTATAGTTATAATATAATATACAGTTAATATTATAGATTTTTGCATCTTTGTGCTACCAGTACATTAATAAAGGAAAATTATTCCAAGAAAAAAATATGATACAAGATTATTAAAACACTGAGAATGAAAAAAAAATTAAAATAGAAACAAAATGTTGTAATATAAGTATCCTCCCATGGTAATATATAGAAATGACAGAACAAGAAATTAGCAGCCGGTAATCCAGGTAGCTTATTTTTTCAACATACACGTGTGTCCTCCTCACTTACACAGATGGACATGTGAGGAAAAGAGCTTACTAGGTTAAAAAATCAACAGAAATAAAGAGGAATAATATATTTAGCAAACTCAGGTAAGAAGTTGATTCAATTTTGAAAACTAGCAAAAATAACAAAATTGTCAGTTTCAGCTGATTAGTTAAGTTTTGAAAGATTTCATGTCCTGCCCGCAATTTTCCATCCATAGCGTGCAGGACATCAGGAATCATCCGCCATTTTATGGAAAGTGTGACGTTGCAAAAAAAAAAAAAAAGGGGTGGACACAAAATGGCCACAGACTTACTCTGCGTTTGTCACAGCGAGTCGCACTATTAAGTTGCTCTTCGATGCAATGTTCCCAGTCCTAATGCAACACAACAGACCAACAGCTTTCTGCCCCCTGACACACATACGCAGAAAAAAAAGAAAAAAACTCAGGCTTTTACTTCCACTGTCCATTTCCTCTGACCGTGCTTTCCTCGCTGTTTTTAAGCTTGGAGAAACATGCGACTCCAGCCTCATCGCAGCGCTGGAGCTGGAGCTGAATGCTGTGGATGCTCATAGATAAACTCAGGATTCAGAATGAGAACATCAGCAGAAGTTCATTCACACTCCGCTCTGGGTCTCTGTAACCCGTCAACGTGGAGCGACCGCTCTGAACACCAATCAGGTTATGTGGATTTGCACACTCGTCCACTCATAAACCTTTACCCCCCTGCTTTTCTATTTTTTCACAGTGAAATATACATCTGAACAATCTTGTGAGTCTCTGGTTGGATTTAAATAGCCTTACATGCTTCAGTCTCTTGGATACAGTGAACCTGATTGGCCGAGAGTGCATGCTAGGCAGGCCCAATCAGAGGGCATCACCATGGAGCTCAGCAGCCAATGGGAGGAGGTAGATGGTCTGTGTGATTTCATTGTCACTAAGGGAGGAGGAAACACTCTGACAGGCCAGTTGGCAGTGACATGCTAAGCAGTGGACCCTGCTGTAGTCAGACCCTATATGTTAAAGATAACCTGTGGAGCCACACAGCAGGAGGCACACTGCCACACACACTCAGAGTACACACACACACACACACACACACACAGACACGTCACTGATGTCCCCCTGCACACGTCACAGGGATGAATGGGTTGATTCGTGAGAGCCATCGTCCTGCTTGAAGGTGGTGCGTCTCCTTGGTAACCAGTTCTGTCTACGTCCAGAAGCTCAGATCCAGGGGTTGCTCTCAGCTGATAGGACGAGGCGTCTTCACTCGTCTTCACCCACCACTTAGTCCTGGTTTGACCCCTGAAGAGCCGTGGCTCTGCTCCTCTCCATCTTTCTGCTGTTTTCTTCCTTTCTCCACATCAGGCGTTTACCTTCCTCTGTCTGCAAACTTTTACCCTTTCTGTTTACATTAAGAACGAAACGGTCTTATTGATCTCAGTCCGGAGAGGAGAGTATTTCATGGTTTTGGAAATAAGATGTGAGGAAATGTGAAATACTTTCCAAAATGTACAGAGTCCATCACTTAAAAATAATAACAGAAAAAAGAAAAATAAACAACGGTGAGTTAAAAAATGTTATTTTGTTCAACAATAAAATCTCAGAGTTTTTCCAATTTAACACATTTATTCTTCCATATATAATCTTGTAATGCTGTGTTCATGTCCAGTATGGAAAATCTTCTTCTTTCTCCCACTCCCTTTCAGTCACAGGGATGTGTTTATGTACCAAAACATGACACCATATGATTTTAGGTGAATCAGTAGACGGTACTGCAGACAGAATTTGGTTGTTATCTATAAAAGTGCCTAATTAAAAAAAATACACACACATATATACATATATGTATTTACTACAGTCGGAAAAGTTGATGTTTGATATTTTAGTCGGAAAAAAAATGTTAGAAGATACACCTGTTAAACTATTTAAATTGTCACCAGCTTCTTATTTCTGGAAACTAGGGTTGAACAATTAATCAAATTTAAACCGACATTGCAATGTGATATAATGCAATTTTCAAATCGCAAAGGCTGCAATTTTATTTTTTTTTTTACTTATTTATTTACTTATTTACTATTATAATAATTATTATTATATATTATTTTCTGTAAATTAAAATGACAATGAAAATAAATGTTTTTTGTTTTTTTTTGTTTTGTTTTTCTTAAGTTTTAAAGTGCATTTGAAAAGTGCAATCCACAAGTTTACACATTTCAGTGGTTGAGCCAGAGATTTGGTCTGATTTACATTTCTGCACTTTATCTAGGTTTTTTTTTATGAGATTTTAATAGTTAAAGAAAGGTTATTTGTATCAATTCATGCATTAATTCATCTCACTGTATGTGGGCCTGGCCTACAGGAAAGACCTGTTTATATTATGACCCCCCCCCCCCCCCCCCCCCCCAAAAAAAAAATAAATAAATAAATAAATAAATAAATAAATAAATAAATAAATAAATAAATACATAAAATAAAATAAAATAAAATAAAAAATAATATTGGTCCAAAAAATCGCAATTTCATTATTTTCTAAAATTGTTCAGCCCTACTAGAAACATATTTTTGTCAGTGTTTATAAGCCTCTAAAATTTAATGGAACAACAAAAGTGGCAGTTTAATTTGAGGCACTCTGTCATAAAACAACAGACGTAAACATCCTGTGAAAGAGTGTGACATCTCGAGGGCCTGCTTCCATTAAATTACTGTTCTTACTACTGAAGCTCTCTGTCCTCATGTTGTGAATGCTGTCCTGCTGTACTTCCACTAATGTTCATTTTAGTGAAGGACATTTAGAAAAAAAATATTTCAGAAAAAAAAAATTAAGTTTGTTGTTGTGGAATTAGAAGTACAGGCAGTCCGTGGATACGAATGAGTTCCGTTCCTGCGACGGGTCATGACCCAAAATTCCACTTAAGTCAGATTTCTACACTAAATACCCCCAAAATCTCTACATTACTATCCAAATACATGTATCGCACTTCATATTCATGTGAAAACAGAGTCACAGACCTGGGTGCCTTCACAGTAAAAGCAAGCATGTTTAAAAAAAATAAAAACATCTTTTCTGATTATCTGAATTATCTTATTTTCACTCTGTTGCTTATTTTTTTATTATTATATTTTTAAACTCTTTTTCTGTAAGGGCATAAAAGCAAAACAAGCTATGCTTCTGCTCACTCTTTTTTGATTATATAAGTAACATCTTTCATTCTTTTCCTTTGTTTCATTAGTGTTGAGCTTTTCAATTATATATAATGGTGTGCAAACAATGAGTTAGCTGTTATAAGGAAGTTCTTTACTATTGGATATACAAAATAGATAAATAATAATAATAATAAAAATAATAAATTAATAATAATATAAAAATAAATTAAGAATAAAATAAATTCATAATATAATAAAATACATAAAATTAAAAATAAATTCATAATAAAAAAAATCATAATAAAATAAAAATAATTCATATTAAAATACAAATTAATTTATAATCAAGTACAAAAAAAGTAATGAGTTTGCGAAATAATGGTCACGGATGACTTGACTGGCCAACTGTAGCTGTTAGCCACAAAGCTACAGGCCTGTCTCTGTGCTTTGCTTCAGTGACATCACGGACTACAGCCATGTTTTAATCTGCCTTTGGTTCATTCCTGACCTTCAAAGTTGAGCTTTTGCACTGAAACTTTCAGACTGCCTGTCTCAAACACAAAAATGTTTCATGCCTGATTTGTACGGTCATAACTTACAGAGATATCCTGTTTTACTGCTCATTTCTGCTTTTCTGTCTCTCTTTGCATTTTCTGTTTATTAGTCAGCCTCTCAGGTGGTGATGTAAGCAAACTGACAGCGTTTGAAAGCCAGTTGCTTGATGTTAGGATATAACAAATTAGCAGTCAGTCATTTTGGGCTTTTCGTACTCAGCAGGAGTTTACTTCCCTCTGACTGACGTGATGGTGCTCAAGCATTTTTTCAGCTTGTTCAGGAAGACAAATTCAGCTCCAGTGATTGTCAGAAAGTGTGATGAATGAGCTTCTTTAAGGAAAGTTTGCCATCCTAAGCAGAGGAAAGGTCAGCAGAGTGTGTTTTCTGCATATTTCAAAGAGATAAAAAGACGCAACAGAGACTCCTTTAGAGACAGCGAGCAGATTTACTCTCCGTTAGTGCTGGTGTTGGATTTTGGGCAGGAAAGCTTTTAAGAGAAGTATGGGAATGAGTTGATCTTTTAAAGTCAGTGTTGCTGACTTATTAAATCATTTCCCAGACACTTTTTTAAAGCGTGAATGTCATGGGATGGAGAGTCTTTCCACGCTGTCTCGTCAGAGTCGGGTGAGCTGACAGTGAACGCAGACATTCAAATAAAGCAGACATGACGGGCAGACAGTCACCGCCTTATCACTCATCACGCTGTGTGTGTGTGTGTGTGTGTGTGTGTGTGTGTGTGTGTGTGGAAAACAATATTTCCCACATGAACACACTCATATAACGCACAGTCGGGCTTTACGGGAGGCTTGAGCGGGCATGGGCGCAGACACTTGTCTACTTAGGCGTGCAGCTTTATAATACGCTCAAAACTCAACCTTAGAATAAAGATAAAAAAAAAAAAAAAACGATCGCTCAAAAATTGCAAAAAACTCTTCAAACCAGAACAAAAGTTTTTCTCAGTAGAAATTGGTTTGATGCTTGATACCAGTGTTTCCAGGAAGTTTTTGGGAACATTGCTCCAAGTGGTGAAGATGGCTTCACGAAGGGCATCAGCTGTCTGGAACTGACGGCCATTTTTATAAACTTCCCTCGCCATCCATCCCCAAATGTTCTCTCTTGGATTTAAAGCAGGGAAACATCAGGATCGTCTCAGGTGGGATCTCCTCGTCATGTCAGGAACGTTGAAGCCATCTGGACCGTCATGGTGAAATTTTTCTCATCAGGGAATCAAACTTTTTTCCACCTTTCAGTGTCCCATGATGCTCCCTGGCAAAGTCTAAACAGGCAGTTTTGTTGCGTGCTTTTGGAACCCTTTTCCTGCAGATGTCGTCTGTTGGTTATTGCGCTGCAGTTGGCACCAGTATTGGCCTTAATGAGGGTCAAGGACCGCCCAATCGGATCCTCCGGCTCAGCGCAGGTGTCATTTTTTGGGGTCTACCACTTGACTTTTTGGATCTTTCAGAAAATTTAGAATGACTGTCTGACTGCGTCCAACCTCAACAGCAATGGCACGCTGCGAGCGGCCTTGCTGATGCAGCTCGACGATTCGATCACGTTCAAGAAGAGACAGCTTCTTAGCTTTAGCCATCAGGAGGGCGTGACTGTGTGAATGCCTGACAGGAAATCAACATTTGGAGCAGATTTTGGCTTTAATAGACTGTGGGGTTGTAGCTCTACTTAAAACCTCATTAAGATCCAGATGTGCAAATTGCAAATTCTAGCAATCCTTTAACTGGTCTTAAGATTTTGACCAGGTCAATATATATATATATATATATATATATATATATATATACATATATATATATATATATAATAAATAAAAAAATAAAAATTATATATATATATATATATATATATATATATATATATATATATAAAATAAATAAAAAACTAAAAATTATATATATATATATATATATATATATATATATATATATATATATATGCAAATTAATTAATTTTTTTAATCTCCTGACAGCACTATTTACAACATAACGGCTGATGAATGAACCTGAAAGTAGTGTCCACAAAAAAAACATCTTCAGGATTTTGTTGTTTAAACCTGGGTATGAGAATATTCAATGATTTAGTCTTCTACCAAAATCTGTTTGAATTAAAAATTGTTGCCTCTGATGTTGAATATTGATGTGATTAAAATGAGATTAATTATGATTAATTAATTACAAATTGCCTAATTAATTCGATTATTTTTTTTTAATTAAGTCTCACCACTAAATAAAATATATGTACTATGAGATATTTTACAATTAATGCAAAAAATCAATGCAAGACAATAATTATCTACCTGTACCTGAATACAACAATTTTTTTTTCAAACTATTTAACTCCTCATGTGTATGCATTAAAGCTGCCTTATTAAGAACTCAGAGGTGACGTGGACCCAGATAGGAACTGGTTTTTGTTTCCCCAGAGATAGCCATCGCCCTGACACATCTCACTGAGGCAGATCCATCTCATTTCATACGCTAATCAAAACGCAGGCGACTGGGCCGTATCTTGATGGAGCTGGTGTCTGTTCCTATGAATAGACAGCCTGATGCGGGTGACGACCTGTCTCTGTGTTTCTGTGTTTCTCTGTGTCCCTCCCCTGATCACATAAAACCATCTGACTTTAAAACAAACTCACACACCCATTAACGCACCGTAACACAGCAGACCTGTGCTTTAGCACATGCTAAAAGCTTCAGAGGTTTTTTTTCCTCCTGTCCTGTGTTGATCAGCCTGGAGAAAAAACATCCAGTCAGTGAAGTGAGCATCAAGGTCTGAGCGCGGCGCTCTCACAATGGGCCTTTTGCAACAAGTGCACACGGGGGCTGGTGAAGGCCGCCGCTGCCTGCGCCGCTCTTTTTACAGACTCTGTTCTTTTACACGCCGTGGCCGTGCTAACCAGGGCCACGCTTAGTAAGTGCACCTGAGTCTTTTTGCGCATGCATGACAAAAACTAGCCTTCTCCTGCTACATGAGTGTCATTTGTTACACAATGCTGTTACTTAATAAATGGTGCAATCACTCTTTTTATTACAGGCAATGAATAAGATAAACAGTATGTTAATCTCATGGCCGTCTGTGACGCCGCTGGAAAAGTGTTTCCGATCAGCTGTTGTGTCATACATTATACGCTTTTAAGATTTAGGATGGAGTCACTTCAACCAAAACAAACCAAAGATATGAAAAAATGTACATTTTCAACCTTTATCTTCTTTAAAAGTCTTTAAATTTACTGTACATTGCTTTATTCTCTTTTCACTTACTGTAGGATGCCACATTTTCAGTAGTTCAATGGATTATCATGAATTCTAAATGCTTTTGTGTTGTGTCATATAGCCAGTGTGGGAGTGCTAAAAACTGCAGTTCCTTGAGTGTCCACTTGAGGCCAGCACTGGAAGTAAAACCACACACACACCTGTTACTCAGAAGTTGGAATGTTTGAGGGAAGTTCCGACTGGAACATCCTCTGATGTCGAAATATCCTACAGGGAAGTTGGCGGATCCACAGCAGCTCTGACTTAACAATCAAAGATGGCTGCCCCTGGTGTAAACGATAATTAAGCTCCCGTTATATCTTGTTTATTTTAGCATTTCTGATGAGTGTTAGGGTTGCAGTAAATCAGCCAAAGTGCAAAAAGCTCCATAAGAAAATAGATGCTGACAGCTTGTCCATCATTGTCCAGTCAGCCAGCCTCCACCTCCACAGGGTCCAGGACTGAGCTTCTTCAGCAGTCTGTTCAGTCTCTGTCTCCTGGATCCTGTCTGCTCACAGCAGGTGAAGCTCTTCACATGTGGTGTTTGTGTCTGCTGTTAGCTCTGTTAGCCATGTCTGTGAATAGCATGATGCTACTCTGCCTTCTGGTATTCCCTCTGTTGCTGGGTTAGCATGGCTAGCTCGTCCATCTTATTGGAGATAGATCTTACGTTCCCAATAACGATGGATGGAAGGACAGGTCCATGTCGTCACTTCTTAGCTCACACCTGAGAATCAGCACGTCGTCCTCACCTCCTTCTCCTCACCTTGTGGGGCAACATCTGGCCTAGCACCAGTTAGCATTGACATGCTACAGGCTGCTAACAGCTGATTTCACATGAAAACAATGCAGCCATGGTTACATGTAGGATCTCCAGACAAACACAGGAGAAAAAATAGTAAAAATATCACTGAAGACAAAACCAGTTTGGTTTCATGAGCCATACGAAGTAATGATCCACTCCAAATACAAAGAGATGAAAAAGAGATGAAAAAATTACAAGAAACAAACAAAGAAGAGAGAGCAGCCACAATTGGGCTGTATTCAAGTCACTGAACTTAACCCTCTTGGTATTAAAAAAGAAAGATCTGATTGGCCAAAATACCAAACTTAAGGATTCCAAATAGTCACATGCTAATGGCTACATGCATACCTTCTGTACAGTGTATGCCATCACTGATAAGAAGAGTGTGTTCATTTAATGTGTATCTATCTCAGAACAGAGATTAGATGTGCAAAGCCAGTGCCACAAGGTGAGACGGTTTGAGGGCACATGTTTTAGCTGTTAACTGGCAGAGGGCAGCAGTTTGAAGCTGTTTGTTTTGCAGCCCAGATGCTTTTGATTCACTAATATAAACATAAACTACTTGTTTGGTCCCTTGGACATCTCAGCGAAATGTTCTTACTTCAAAAACAGAAGGAGAAAAAAAAGAGATTTGGAAACTTTGAGGAAAAACATGCGCTTAGATAAACAAGACAAGCAACTGTTGTGGTTACACAATGTTCTGGAAATTAGCTGCACCGTGCGAGCTCTGGATGCTGGCTGGGATCGAGGAATGTAGTAAAAGCTACACGGAGTGAAAACGGTTCATACGAGCCTCAGGGTGACACACACCAACGTGGAGCTGTCTGGCAAGGTTTGTGGTTTTATGCTGACAGGGGTGTGTCACAACGTTTCAGAGCTCATCATCATAGAAAAACATCACCTTTGACCCCTGAAAACACACACACACACACACACACAGAGTGGAGCCAAGTGGAGCACAGGGAAGGAAGCCAGAAACATGCTTTCCACTTCGATCCAAACAAAGTGTGCTGAACAAAAACAACATTTCTTGCTGCCTGAATCTAAACAAACACAGTCGAGTAGATTTTGAAATATTTCACGTTTGAGACACAAAGACTTTTACGCTCTGAGCCTCCTCCTGTGTGTCCGCACTGAGACATTCTGCAGAGCTTTCATGGAGCTCTATAGTAACCTGCATTACATTAACCGCCACATAAGCCTTATATCACCATCATCTGTGAGGTCTTCTCCTCCTGCGCCTCCCCTCCCCCAGACCTGATGTCCTTTGTTCCTCTGCAAGGATCATCACACATCCCTCTTGGGTGATATCTGCAGCAAATGACCATCATTATTCCTCCCCTCACTCCCTCTTTTCCTCCTTTTCCTTGTTTTTCTCCTCTCTCCTTATCCTGTCGGGATCTCAGCGTGATTAATGGCGACGGACTTTCTGTGTCTGGACTTACTTGAATCCTGCACGCACATTGCAGACGTAAACATAAACAAAACTATCATCTTTGGATCAATTTAACACATCAGTGTCTTAATAAAACAACCAGTAAATGTGTAGATGTTTGTATAAATAGTCCAAAGGTGGGACAGAGGATTATTTCTGCAGGTTTGCATATTTTGCTCTCGTGCGAGGAGCTTCGCAGTCCTAATAAACAAAGTCAGAAGGCAAAGCCGCAAGTTTTACTGTACATGCATGCACACACAAGCACATAAACACACAGATGTACAAGTCGACGCCAGAGCGCACATGCTCATAAACACATGTGTGTCACAGATGGGAACGAAGCCTTTGAGAGGAGGCGATGGGAAACGTTTCACCGTCACACAAGCATAAAAACATAAACACAAGTGCACGCAAACATGTCTGCTTGCTGTCACACATCGTACAGGTCGATAAAGGGGACACAAGACAGGTACAGATGAGGGAGCGTAGGATAAAACTCACAAGAAATCATCTCCTCACAGATTAGTCCTGATGAGACCTGAGCAGGAACAGCAGCAGGACGCAGCTCAGTGACAAAAATAACATTGCTCAGAGAGAAATATTAAAATGATGAGACAGAGGTGTTCAGGTGTCAGATTATTCTCAGCTTGAAATTTGGGAAACCAGATGTTAAAACCATGGGGGGAGGTTATCTTCTGCTGAAACAGCTGTACAATACAAAAATCCTAATTTTATGGTTAATAACCTTAAACTTTTTATAGTAGTCCTTTTTTTCAAAATAGGATACAAAAACTGTAAAATTGCAAATATTATCTGTAAATTATACCATAAGGACATATTTATTTATTTATCATTTTTAATGGAAAAAGTCTTGTATGATCTGTTTTCCTCTCTTAGATCACAATTAAATAGATGTGAAATGACAATAATTATCTCTAACTTAATATAAAGCATTTATATAACCACCAACAATCTCATGTTTTTTTGTTTTTTTCTGTCTAAATTCTTGCTTGTGTTGTACGTTACATTGGACAAAAGTGTCTGCTAAATGAAACTGTAGAACTTTAATGTTTTTAACCTGAAATTGCAGGTGAATGTGCCGTTATTTATTTTACAGAAAAGAGCAGTAAGAATAATAAACAAAGTGAAGGCAAGAGAACATACTAACAAACTTTTTATTAAGTCAGGATTACTTAAACTTAAAGACATTGTTGAGTTGCAGACTTTACCCGTTATGTTCAAGGTAAAAGGCAGGACAATGCCAGACAATATACAACATGTTTTTGCTTTTAGTTCAGAAAATAAGGATCATAGAAGGAAATTTGATTTTAAACACCCATTTGCACGTACCACTTGTGATTATTTGTTTCTATTTTATTTATGTATCATTTAGGTATTATTATTAATTCTGACTTTCTGCGTTTTAAATAAGCATTGCTTGTTAAATATCTGAAGGTTAGACCATCAAGTATTTTTGCTTTATTATGTCAAGAAAGGGGCTGGTATTAATAAGTTTTCCTTCTTCCTGCCCCTTTTCGATCATGAAATGGAAATTGTGATAGAACTTCTAAATGTACAGTGTGTGACCTGTAATTCATGATACGGAATAAATTAAAAAAGAAAAAAAATGGGGCTTTAATAATAATGGTGATACTTTTTTATTTAACTGTTCTTTGATCAATGACTGATTTAAAAAAAAACAAAAAAAAAAAAACACTCATTTTCCAAAGTCTTTTCCTTTTATTTCACACCAAAGTCATTTTTGTTGTGAGTGTTTGTAGCCATGAATGGGCTGGGAACGCTGTGGATATGAGAGCCAGCTGTGCATTCACATGGTGCAGAGCATGTCTGTGCTCCGCAATGTGGATCACCTGTCTATGCTCCAAAACACAGACCAGCTGTCCGTGCCCCGCAGTACAGACGGGTTGTCTATGCTCCACTGCGCAAACTAGCTGACTGGCTGTTTGTGCCTGGCAGCACAGACGTCAATGGCAGTCATGCTCCACAGCACGGACCAGCTGTCTGTCGCTCACAGCACCAACCAGATGTCTGTGCTCTGCAGCGCAGACCAGTTGTCAGTGCTTTTCTTTTTTTCAAAACGCAGTGTAATAAAGATTAGACAGCCAGTACATGCAGAGGTCCACAAACAGCCTGTTCCCCCTACGCAATACCTCAATGTTCAGCAGGGTCTCATATGCACTGCGTTCCCTCCTCACTCATGGTTACAAAATGCCATTGCAACAAAAAGTATTTTGCTGTTAAATAGAGGTATTTTTCTGCAGAAATCGTCAATGAAGTGCAAAAGCACTTTATGTAAATTAGGATATTTTACTTTAATTTAAAGGTTTTTAGCTGTAGCTGTCAGTCATTTACCTTTTTTATGGTTGTTTTTTTTACAGTGCAGGGCTTTAATAAAGCTCCTCTGGCCCTTTGTGCTTTTACATCAAACCCTAAAACAGTGTAATGTGTCCCTCTGTGTGACATTACATTATGTTACAGCATCATGGGTGCACCTATACCTCCTCTTTGTCTGGCCGGCCAACAGGCCATCACCTCCCATTACTTAACGTGTGGAGAAAAACAGGACAGACACATCAAAGGTGGGAGGAGATGGGAGGAGGTGGGAGGAGGGGGGAGGTGAAGAAAGGGAGTAATGAAGCCATGTATGCGCCTTCCCTGGTGGTTTTAATGGTGAGTGCAGACCATAATTCACTCCACACAGACAGAGATGCATACACACTCACACACTGATGCCCAAAGCAATACTTCTAAGTCTCCTCTTTGTGTCTTTGTGTGAGTCCTCGCTTCCATTTCAGCCGCTGCGCAGGAGATATATGGATGTGAGGAGCACAGTGACCTTGACATTCAGTGCATGTGTGTGTGTGTGTGTGTGTGTGTATGAGTGTGTGGGAGTGGGGAGGGGATGTGTTATAATACACACTGACTGCGCACATTTACACCCATCAATGAATCATAATAATGACACACCAGTACATACAATTCTGGAGTAAATCAAGCCCTATGACAAAATGTTAAATGAACATCGAGGTGGCTCTTTATCATTTTATAGAGATATTTAAACTGAGATCATTTAGAGATTTCTTCCTTCTCCTTTTTCTTAAGTGTTATGATTTTTGAATTAGATCTTAAATACTTCACTTTGTGTACATTCAGTTTATCATGCTTATCATCGCTGAACTAAACAGCTCCTTGAAAAAAATAAAAAAATACAGACACTTGTTGCAGCAAAACTCCCCTGAGAAGAAAACAGAAAGCACACAGAGGAGGGAACGTCCAGTGCTCCAGTCAGAGAACAATCGGTGTGATTTTGCGTCATTCACTTGTTTAAACCTTCGTCAGTAACTTCCATCTGCTCATGGAGTTTCTGTGTTAGTCTCATTATGGGATGACTTTGATTTATTTCTAACCTGAACACATTTTAAAAGCTCTGTGAGAAGCAGGGATAGGTATCAAAAACCCAGAGAAGAAATGGTTCAAATTACTGAAATCATTACATCGACTTTTTGTCCCAGCTAACTTAGCTGATAGATAACACTTTCCCAAGAAAAATCTGATTCAGGATTTTCGGCTGAAAATTTTACTCGAGTTTTACAGCCCTGGTGAGAAAACTAAATCAGCAAAAAGACAAATCTGGAAGAAAACAGAGACTTTAAACCTGAGTGGATGGATTTATTTGGCTGCCAACAAACTGGCTCAATAAACATGCCTGAAATGAGGCAAGGAATTAGCAAACAATGGTAAAGGTGAGTTGAGCCATATTATAAATATATGTTACCAAATTAAATAATTTTCTAAAAACTTTGTAAGTTTATTCAAGTGAATAGTTTTTTTTGATACATTTCTGAGGGGTTCTTTTAAGTATCAAAATATTTGATTTTTTTTTTATTTTTCAATTTCACAATTAAATTTTTCCAATTTTTAAAAATTTTAAAGAGCTTAATTTTACCAAATTTTTAATTTTTTTTTTTTTAATTTTCACAATATTTTAAAATTTCAAACTATTTTTTTTTGCAAGTTTTTGAAATATTATTTTTTTTTTACTTGTACATTTTGGCAATACATATTTTTTTAGATTCTTGCTAATTAAAAAAAAAAATCCAAAGTTTTTAATTTTTTTTTAAACTTCAAAAGCAAATAATTTTCAGAAAATTTTACTTTCAAAAAATTTTGAAATATAAACTTTTATTTTTTTGGATTTTTTTAAAAGGTTGTGTTTTTTCCAACATAATTTTATTTAAAATTTGCAGTTTTTGCAAATATTTGTTCATCTGTTATTTTTCAATATTTGCCATTTTTAATTATTTTTTCCTTCAATTTTAGCAAATGTTCCATTTTTTTTTCCAATATAATACAATTTTGGAAATTTGAAATTTGTAACATTTCTGCAAATTTTAAAAAGTAATGTCATATATGCAAAAATTTCTGATGTAGATACATTTTTTATCAGATTTTAACTTGTAAAGAATTTAATTCACTCTATAGGTTTAATTGTGACCATAACAAAGATTTTGTTGCTTTGGAACAACTTTAATCCAGCTGAGCTGAGCCAAAACGGCTTCTGAAAGAAACATTGACTTTTCTCATATTGCAACTCCATCTTTATACATTTAATCATAAAAACCATCTCATCAACAGCCGTCCACCATAACCAGGCAGCATGGTGGAGTACGGGTAAGTTTATAGCGCCCTATGACCCAGAGCACACACATGTAATACAGTCACATGCTGCCATGTGCTACAGAGGGAGGTAAAGCTTTCAACCCAGAGGGATGTGGGGGAGGGGGACATGATGAGCATTAGTGAGCCCCTCCACATAGAGAAATAACACAACAGAGACACGAGCATGTGTGTGTGTTAGCGTGATGAGCGCTTTATCTTCTGATTTGATTAAAAGGAGATGAAGACGAGGCTTTTCTGTTTCCAGAACAATTATTCCACCTCATCTCTCTGCGAGCATCCAGCCCAGCATCACCCTCCCGCTCAGCGTGGGGCTGCTGCTGAGGTAAAGTGGGGTCGACGGAGGAGAAATGAGCGGGAGAGAAAAAACATAACTCAGAAAAAAAAAAGAGAAGAGGTGTGAGAATGAATGATGTGAGGGTGAGAAAAAAAGAAGGCGAGAGCAGAAGCTGTAGAAATGACTGCAAGGGAAAAATTCGATTTAATGAAGCACTATATGCTTTTATTGTGATTTTAGTTATGTTTGAGAATAAAGCAGCAGTTACATTAGAATTAAGAGTTCTATTGTTACCTCAGATCCTTCACTCAGACCTCCAACAAGTGCAAAACAAATCAATGTGACCAATGAAAAACAGTTCACTCCAGCTCTGCTGGTGCATGAGGTTATCCAGTCCAACCCCATCAATTCTCAGCTCAAAGTGATTGAGAAAAACAGAAGGAAAATCTTTTTCTGATGTGTTTCATTTATTCCCCTCAGAGAGGGTAAAAGCGTGCATTATTGATATGGTTAAAATTTTAACTTTTCTTGGATTATTGTTTCATTTCCCCCCCATTCTTCCTGATATCTATTTTAATTTTTTTATTTATTTATTTAAACATATAATTTTATTGTTTTTCTATATCTATTATTTTTATTTTAATATCCTTTATTATTATTATTATTACCATTATTATTACCATTATTATTCTAAATATTATCATTTAATTATTATTATTATTATTATTATTATTATTATTATTATTATAAATATTGTTATTATTAATGGTAATAAATTGTTATTTTTTCCCCTCAATATTTTTGTATGCTTATCACAAATTTATTTATTCATTAATTAATTTTTTCCTCCTCCTTGGCTCAGTGCCAGCGGCAGCACACACCCACAGCCTCTAACTGTGACTACGTGAACACACTCACTAGTTCAGCAACTACCTGTAGCATCACATTTTGAGAGCTGTGCACCTGACCTAGCATGTTAGCACAAGCTAATCACGGGTATTTGACAAATACCTGGTTAGCAAAAAGCTAACTCACCTAGCTTCACCCTCGTTTAGGAAAAAGCTTTATCTGTTTGGCGTTTTGTTTCACTTAGGTTGTTTTTCTTGCTCCGTGCTACGTCCACTATCGTAGCTGCTCTGATTAGCTTCTTCCACTCGCTAATCAACGTAACACTGGCTAGCAGAAAGCTAACTCACCAATTTTCACTCTTGTTTAGGAAAAGCTTTATCTGTTTGGTGTTTGGTGTTACTGTGGTTGTATTTTTCATTCAAAATCAACGCAGTCTTTTGCTTCCGGGTGCGCCATACTTACTCTTCACCCAGAAACATCACGATACAACCAAAACATTAACATACAGGCTGAGGAGGGGGTTTAAGGCAGACACAGACACTGACACACATGCATAGAGGCCCATAGGAGACAGTTGAGCAGGATTATTCCTTTAAGAGTTGACTTTCTTTTATTTTTTTAGGAAAATCTTGCAGACTCTATTTTGTTGGACTCATTTGTTAAACATGTTTGACTTCAACACTTCAAGTTCTGCAGATGTTTTTTTTTTTTAAATATTCCACTTTAACACCCTGCCATCTTTTCCCTCTCCTCACCTTGCTGCGTCTTCTCACCTTCTCTGCTGTATCTATTCCTGTTTTGTTGCACCTCTCCTTTATCACTCCTCACACCTTTACCGTGCATCACATCCTCACGTTTCCACCTGTGACGCACGCGTACGGGTCTCGGGAGAAACAAGCGGGCACATATTCTTCCCACATCACTACAAGAGATTGATGATGAATGCTTCATTGCTGCATGTTTTATGGCGTGTGAATCTGTGATTAAGAAGCGGTCTTGGCTGTGAGGAGTGAGGTGTTGTGAGCCTGAGCTATAATCTGCCCTGATGACGCTGATCACAGCCTGTGGATGGAGGTGCTGCGGGACAAAGCTCAACTGCTCTGTGCCGGTGTGCCATTACAGAGATGACATCATTCCACTGCAGCACTTAGCACGCCTATGCACACACACACACACACTCACACACAGAAGTATCATTTAGCTCAGGTCCCCGATCTGTCCTTGTGTGACCAGAGGCAATCGGCGCGTGTGTGTGTTGTGCGTGGCTGTGTGTGAGAGTTCAGATGAAGTACAGCGATCCAGTGAGATGTGGAGATGAAGAGAAGCCCGAGCACATCCATCACTGGGTCGGTGTCAGCGATGGAGGGGGTGAGAAGCCCACTAATGGCCATATCTCAACAGATCCATCACGTCTCCATCTTGTTTACACTTTGAACACCACACCACATATTGATGACTCACTTCTCATTAGCGAGGCCGTGCATCTGAGCGTGGCATCATGTGTCTCCATTTGTGTGAGTGGAGGGAAAAGATAGACGGACAGAAATGTAGGTAGGCCTGACAAAAGTGCACACACATGCTGCGGATCACGTTTCACTCTGTATTTGTCTGATTTATCCAATCCTCGGCCAACCTGTCATTACACATCATGACTAATGTGACTGGAAGCCGCGGTGACTCCACGCTGCCTCCAGGGTGGCCGGGCAGCAGTCTTTGTTTTTGCTTCTTCAAATTTGCAAAGCAATTAATCCTTGGGCTGTTTGTTATGGTTCAAACAAAGATGGCTGGATGTGCTGTCAGACCACATTAAATAGTTGTGGCCTTACACAGGACAGCTTGTTAAGGAGAGCTAAACTAAGGTGTGGCGTTTGAAATGAGTTTCAAGAGCGGATCACACGATGCTATGACTGGTTTGATGGTGTTATAGTTTGTGTCCCAGTTTAATCTGTTAACCCATGTTTTATTTAACCTGGTTAATAAATCAATCTCCATACTTTCTCCTGAAATTTCCTGCAGACCTGAACAGTGTCGGGCTGATCGAATTTGATGAAAATTGAGGCACTCTTTAAACGTGACCCGTCAACTTTTTTCTTCTTGTTCAGGAACAAAGACAATCAACTGTAATTTAGAATTCATAAATAATAAATGAACAATAACAGTAATGTGATCACACACAGGAGCGCAGCTACGTACTTTCTGGGAGGTATGCAGACACATGAAAGCCCCCCCCCCCCCCCCCCACCCCCCCCACCCCCCCCACCCCCCACCCCTAAAAAAATAATTTACATATAAATATATATATATATATATATATATATATATATATATATATATTTTTTTTTTTTTTTTTACATTTTTATATATATGTATATATATATATATATATATATATATATATGTATATATATATATATATATATATATATATATATATATATATATATATATATGTGTGTGTGTGTGTATATACATATATATATATAAATGTAAAAAAAAAATCTAAATGGACAACACTCATACCAAAATCCATACACACACATATACATAAATATATATATATATATATATATATAAATATATATATATATATATATATATATATATATATATATATATATATACATATTTACATATTTACATATTTACTTTTTTTTAGGCTTCAAGTCACCCAAGATGTTTATTTTTTAATTATCATTTATGTTGGAAATCAGCATTTACCAAACAAAAATGTATATTTAAAATAAAAAAAGAAAATCAACTTTTTACACCAAAGGCTAGCTGGATTCCTGTGTATTTTGTTTTTATCTCTTGGACATGTTTGCCCTGCTCTCTGTTATGTATTTTCTGTAGAATGGGTATATTAACATTAGTTTGAGCTGAAAACAAAGCATGCGTCCCATGACTCGAGGTCCTTGAGTAGACGCATCATTGTGACGCCTGCCTGGCCAGCTGATGAGCCCCTGAAATAAACTGGCTTTGTTCAGATGATTTGACAGGCCGAAATAGTGCTGAATTATCTAAAAAATATATATTGTGGTCATCTAGGTGGAGACGGACGGGGATGTGGTCTACAACGTGTTAATAATAAAAACACACTAGTTTTTGAATGGGGTTTGGCCCGCTGCCGAACGTCACAGGGCGCATTTACGGGTACGTGCATCAGCTGATCAAACAGCTGCGGAGGGGCGCTAATCAGTGATGTGCTGACGTGCCTCTGCAGAGCTATAGAGATCTCTATACTTCTTATCTCTCTCTTAGTCTTACTATCTCTATAGCTCTGTGCCTCTGTTTTCGATTGTATCTTTTACACAAACAACTGTCAAATACAGATGCAGACTCAAAATAATTTATTCCCTATCGCTTTGGCGCCCCCTCTAGCTAGATGCCCCTATGCATCGCGTTTCTATATGGCAGAGACTTGAGAGCCGTGAACCTGACTAAGCATGTTAGTACAAGCTAACCACGGGTATTTAGCACACACCTGGTTAGTAGAAAGCTAACTTACGTCTCTCTTCTTAGGAAAAAGCTTTATCGGTTTGGAGATTTGTTTCACTTTGGTTGTTTTTCTTCCTCTGTGCTACGTCTGCTATCATAGCTGCTCTGATTAGCTTCTTCCACTTGCTTTCATCAACATATTAAATCACTTGGGCACTGGTTATGCTGTGATTGGTTGATGTAACCATGCTTACTCTCTGCCCAGAAATGTCCTGATGTAACCAAAACATCAACATCCAGGCTGAGGACAGGGTTTGAGGCAGACACAGACACTGACACACATGTATAGAGGCCTATAGAAGACAATGGAGCTGGATTATTTCTGTAAAAGTTGATTAATATCTACTTTTATAACTTTTCTGAGTTTGATGGGATAACTGTCTGTAAGCAAACCACTAAGTTGAGCTCTTTGAACTTTTGTTGTGGCCTTTGGATTCGTGTTGTTTCTTTTACAAATCATCTGACATCCACTGACCATCGGTTAAGGTAAAGGGCTGATTTATGAGTTCGTGAAGAGCTGTAAATGGTAAAAAATGTTTAAAAGTGGCAAAAAAGTGTAACTTTTGAGCACCTATTAGCAAAAACATGAATCAGTACTCATGGTAACAGTTGCAAACACCTTACACCTTTCATATTTGTTTATCACTTTAAATGCCGGTATTATTATTATATATAATTTGAGACGTAAAGCTCTGGTGGCTAATTCAAACTGTCACACGACGTGACTTCACCTTTTGTCAGGTGATAGCACGGCCTCTGTTTACTCATGTGACTGTCAAAGTGGTTGAAACTATGACTCACAGTCCTCACTTCAACACTGAATAAAACATCACCTGAAGAGCCATAACTCAGGACAGTACCTGATACCAGACCTGTGAATCACTGCCGCTGTTACAGACTAATAAAAGCAAACTGTTCTCAGAGTTCATCGCTGTCTCCACCTCTTGGATTCTCAGTTGACCCAGAGCTGTAACTCAGATATCACCATCTTAAACAGAATTATTGAAACAGTGACAGATACTTGGCACCTTGAGTAAGATTGACACAGCTGTTGTAAATTATCTCATAGAAGTGACAACTCTTTAATCCACACGTAGACGAATGAATAGACATACAATTAAGGGCTGTTGGCAAGATTTATACAGCTGTGCTGAGCCAACTGTAAATTATGTTTGCAGAACAGATCAGTCATGTTGATGGTTGGAGCTAAATGAAACAAAACAACCTCCCTCATAGACGTGAATAGGCTAATATGAATTAAATGTCTGACAATCTGTATTTTAAGTCAGTTAAGGAGATTAAATCCAATAAAAAACAACATACTGAACTATGAATTCTAATTATATATATATATATATATATAGACATGGCTTTATGATAAAACTATATATACTTAAAGAATGAATAACAACATACTGAACTATGAATCCTAATCTTATAAACATAGATACATACATACATATATATATATATATATATATATATATATATATATATATATATATATATATATATATATATATATATATATATATATATATTTACATTGATCAACTTTTGATTGACACTATATATACTTAAAGAATGAATAACAACATACTGAACTATGAATCCTAATCTTATATATATATATGTATATATATATATATATATATATATATATATATATATATATATTTACATTGATCAACTTTTGATTGACACTCGTAACAAACACTTATACAAGGGTTATAGAATAGTTTATGACTGTTTATAGTCGAGTGTGGCTTAAGGCTCCATAAACCTTTGTACAGTTATCGTCAGTGTAGTCTCTATATAAGCACATCACAGCTAAACACTGTTTCAGACTTATTTGTGTTGCACAGGGCAGTAATGCCTTTAATTTTTTTTTTTACTCTTTCAACCTGCTATCCAATTTATCTGGTGTAAAGTCTGTATCATATGCACACCATTTGAGGACTGTAATGTCATTCTGCAGTTCATACACTTCTATATATTTAATGCCAACAACAGCTGAGCCTTGTCTCTTCATTTCACAGATTTGATGGTTTCAAAGCCGTTACCGTGAAGAAACTTCAGGTATCTTTTGCACATGACCTGCTGAGTCATGACACCTCAAACCGAAAGCTTCCAACAACAAACACAGACACACGTGTGTGTATGGAAAGACCCACACGGCACACCACCTCTACTCAGGTAGAATTACACAACAATCTGACACTGAGAGTTATTTAACAACACTTTTTTTCTTTTTTTCTTTTTCACCACCCGTGTCTGAGTGACTATCATCGTCCTGATCTGCACACTCACAGGTAAATACAAGCCCACATGAAAACACCTGTAACCTGGTGTAGACAAACAGGTTGTTGCTGTCAGGTGGAAAGTGGTGCTGGCTCCTGCTTGAATGTTTGTTTTCCAGATCTGCACAATTTAAGAAGCGTTTCTGTAACTGATAATAACAGGCCCTGACCACACTGTCAATTTGTTTGTCAAGTTTCAAACTGCTAAAAAAAAAAAAAAAAAAAAGGAAAATACTCTGAGTAGTCAGTTAGGGTCTGAAGAGCCCCGCTTTTGTTTGATAACATAGGAAGATAAATTTGCAGGTCATCTGCATCGTAGTGAAAGGCTAGGTCCTGCCTGGCAATGATAGACCCCAGAGGCGACATGTAAAGTGAGAACAATAAAGGGCCCAGTATAGAGCCCTGAGGCACACCACAGAACAAAGGAGCAGCAGAGGAAGACAGGTCACCAATCATTACAGAAAAACTTCAGTTTTTCAGATACAATTCAAACCAGAAGAGAGAGGACCCTATTGTTTGTCGCTGTTTCTTTCTCGTTATTCCAAACGCCCTTTAAATACCTTTTAAACCCTCTAAATATTATGAAAAACTCACCAAAATTTTAACACGCCTCATAATTGGCAAAAGATTCAATATAATACCAAAACTGACCCCTCTCTAGCGCCACCTAGGTACACTCAAATGGCTCTCAGTGGCAGTAGCAATGTCATAGAGAGATCAAACCAATGTCAAAATGTTTGTGTCATTAAGACGCAAAAATCATTCACTGACACCCCTGACCTGTCTCAAAAAGGAAGCTGGTAATTCATTTCAAAATAAAATTTTGCCACATTTTTGCCCATTTTTTAAAAAATTATCTTCTCTGACAGCTTAAATGGTATTGGCTTGAAATTGGCTCAGATGACAGAGTGGACCCTGCTTTACAAAAGTCATGAAGGAATTCGTTGTTTTGGAAATAGTTTTTGAATGACGAGCCCTCAAAAACAGTGAACCCCAAAGAAGCCTTTTCAGTTCTCCCTATTAGAATGAATGGGAGAGGAGGATCCAGCTCCACACAAGCTGCAGCATTTATGCTTCTAGACAATAAAGTGATATAAGTACAGCTTTAAAAATGACATAGATAGATTCCTGACAAAATTCCCTACAAAAATGTTCTAATTTTTGAGAGATTTGGTCAAAATTGTGGCATCTATGAGTAGCTGTTTGTAAAAAAGTCAATTTTACTCCTCAGAGGGCAGCAGTTGGTGATGATGTCACACTCTGATTAAGAGTTCCGTGCAGCTGGTCATGTGACTCACTAAAGGCGGGAAAATGGAATGTTTATCACACAGACATTGTAAAGGGATGGAACCTTCACAGTGGAGGGAAAACAGACATGAAGTAACAAGTATGACCTCATTTTGTCTTCAAATAACCTGATATGAGCCACATTCAATTTATCAGTCCAGAAAAATATCTTGTTTTGAGTATAATCCGACAACTTTTACTTAAAATAAGACAAAAACGCTTGTTAAAATTTCAGTTTATTGCAGTGTAATGGTGTGTGAAGATAAGCACAGTTACTTAACATGATAATCGAACGTTTGTTGATTTCTGGTGAGCTTTGAGTGCGTGGGGTGTTTACTTGTTGACATTTACAGAATAAGAGCCCACTGGCATGGAACATGGCAGGGGTGAATAAAACTGAAACCTAAATGTGGGTGTGGGAGACAGCGAAACAAAACAAATGTGCAAGATAATTAAGCTATGACGTGGTATGAAACTAGCAAGTTCAACAACAGAAAGTGAGTCAAAACAAACACCGGATCATTGTGTCCTTACATGAAACGGCACAAACATACGGCTCAGAAATGCTTCGTCTGGCGTTTTCCGTCAGTTTAAGGCTTAAAAACATCCTCGCACTCAGCTATATTTGGCTCTGAACTCTGAATCCTGCATGTGGATTGGGTTTCTCTAAAATAACAGACATAAAACACACACAAAAAGAAGGTTTCAGAAAAATTCCAGCTGACCAATAACCTCAGTGACCCTGTGCTGCCTGGTGAGCTCGCAGCCAGGCCAGACATTCAGTGGGTCATGTGACCAGCTGGATGGGGACTGCTATTGAAATGTGGTTTGTATATTTGTAGTTGTGGTGAGCCTGCCCTCGCTGTCATAAAGCATGTTTGAGTATTTGGGAGTTTGCAGTCAACCCTGAGCTCTGCAGTGGCTGTTTGGGCGAACATGAGTGGATTTCTTCCTCTTTCATCTCCTTTAAAACGTCGTCTTTTCATGAAAACGGAGTCGGAGAGAGCAAACAAACAGAAAGAACTTTGTTTGTTTGAGGCTCTTTTGTATATTTGAGTACAAAGAAAAGCGCCACAGTGGTAAACCTGAAGTTCCTGATGCATGTCCTGTGTTTGGCAGCAGTGGTAAACAACGTGGTTATGGCTGCACCAGACTGTGTGTGACGGCCCTGCTTGGGTTTCATGATCCATTCAGTCTGGTTTTCATTCTGACAGAGACGGAGAGCAACGCGGTGAAGGCTGGCATCTTTGGTCGGCTGTGAATACACAGCACGTTGATGTCTTTGCTGTCACGATAACAACATGTTGCCACAGGGCATTTAATGTTACAGTCATGGATCCTGATGCAGAAGTTACTGCTTGACTGTGGTTTCAGTGAGTGTAACATACTCAGATAGACTGGCAGTTAAACACTATGCAGATTTATTTATTTTATTACATTTAGTTTCTTATTAAGAGCTGCAGACGACAAAATCAACAACAAAAAGACAAACACAGGAGCAGAAATAGTAAAAATATCTTCAGTGGTATTTTTACTATTTTTGCTCCTGTGTTTGTCTGGAGATCCTACATGTAACCATGGCTGCATTGTTTACATGTGAAATCAGCTGTTTGCAGCCTTTAGCGTGTCAACGCTAACTGGTGCTAGGCCAGATGTTTCCCCACAAGGTGAGAAGAAGGAGGTGAGGACGTCGTGCTGGTTCTCAGGTGTGAGCTAAGAAGTGACGACATCGACCTGTCCTTCCATCCATCGTTATTGGGAACGTAAGATCTATCTCCAATAAGATGGACGAGCTAGCTGTGCTAACCCAGCAACAGAGGGAATACCAGAGGGCAGAGTAGCATCATGCTATTTACAGGCATAACATCACAGACTGCTGAAGAAGCTCAGTCCTGGACCCTGTGGAGGTGGAGGCTGGCTGACTGGACAATGATGGACAAGCTGTCAGCATCTATTTTCTTATGGAGCTTTTTACACTTTCTATACACTTTCTTACTTCTGTTTTCTTAATTGCTCCTGTGACTTCTCCTTTTTTCCTTGGGGATAAATAAAGTATTTGTATTCTATTCTAAAAACAACAACAGAACCATGTTACCCTCCACTGATAAGCAAAAATAAAGTGCTATGTATCATATAGACAAAAGAGACAAATTTAAAGGATTTGAATACCATAAACTATTCTTTTAAAGCCGCTATGAGGAGTATCTGCTTAATGTGACTGCAGCGCCAGCGTCTGGCCCAGAGTCTCACGCACACTGTCATAAAGATGTGACTTTTAACCAGGCTTGTGTTTGTTTTGGAACAAATTTTCTTCGTTCAAGTCAACTTTTTGGCGGATACAACACCACGAGGTAAGGTATTTATCAGTAGCCTACAGTGATGTAGCAAACATTGTAGTATATGTAGTGCTATCGGCAGCCAGGTGCTCTGACGTAACCTTTCTCTTCATTTTATTGATAGACTCTCAAGTTTGAACAGACCACTGCAAAATAACTGCAGACTCTGGGTTGGCGTCAACATTAGCATTAACAGATTAGCCCTTTTAGCCTTTAGCTCGTGCTCTATCTCTCTCCTGTTTCTCTTTCTTCTGCTCTTCTGTCCTTTTTCTGTCTGACAGTTAGGCTCCTGTGTCCACCATCACTACAAAATTAATCACAGAAATCATTTTCAGTTCTGAAGCTCCAAAGTAGCATTTAGGAATAACCTATGTTAGCGCTGATAATCTCATTTTGAAGCATGGATTAGGATCGGGCATTTATCTAGAAGAAAGACTTCCTCATAGATTGTTTGACATCCCTCGTACAGATTAAGAGAAAGGCTTATGTTTTAGTGAAGGCTGAAAACGGTAAAAATGTTTACACCTTGTCTGATTCATTTATTGGGACTGTTTTTTTTTTTTAATGTAGTCTCACTTCCACGTCGATATTACAGCTGTTTTCTCCAACTCTCTCTGACAGACAAGTCTATCAGCCACAGCCTCCTAAGATTTGATAAAACCGTCCATGACAGATCTTTGCCCAAAGCTTGGATTTAGTTGACTGAAAATGTCTTTCATCACTGAAGAGGAGACTGAACATGATAAAGAAAGACATGAAAACTCAGAAGATTTCAGGATAATTAAAACAACATGTCCAACGGAAGGAAAAAACACACTTTGATGAATCAGACAGAGCTGAAAACACATTTTTGTTCCCTCTACCTCTAAAAGTGGAGGACGCAGCCTTTGGGCTTGCCTAAACAGAGAGGAGGAAAGAAGGAGAACATGATATTTCTGCGGCTTGGCCGGGCGTTGTGTGAACAGTTAGACCCCGGGGGGAACTTCAGACGAGCTGGTGACCCTCCTTCTTGATGATTCCCCCTTGTCCTTTTTCAAGTTTCGCAACAGCACCCAGCCCAGAGGTATCGGTGGCTTGCTCTGCGCCTGCTCCCGTCTAAAACAGCCGTACACAGAAAAAAGATTGTGCAAGGGAACTTCCAGGAACTTGAGAGGAACATGTAGTTGTTTTGCTGTTCCCTGCAGACTGACACGAGAAAGAGATTTATCTTCTGGAGGGAGTGTGAGGTTAAAATCGTTCACGCACAAGTGTACAAACACACACAACAGTTGGAAAAGGAGCGTTGAATTAACATCACATGTAAGGCGGGAGAGAGCTGTAATATTTTCCTTGGGCTGAGAAATCCTCCCTGCTGTCAAATGCGATGTTCATTCTCCCTTTGGCTGCAGTGAAAAGAGTCAAAACAAGGACACAGAAAGAGTGTGGAGCCGCACCAAGCTTTATTTACATGCGCACCATTTCTTATACAAACTAGATTACAATTCAAAATGGAATACACAGGAAAAATACCCACTAACATCAAGTCGAGAAGAAGCAAGATTAATAAAGGGCAAAGGTCAGAGGACAAAGTTCAGAGGGCGTGTGGAGGGGAGCTGGCCGGGCGTCTAAACGAGGATGAGGAAGATTTCAGAGAGCAGGCTGAAAGGGAAACGTCCAAGAAGAGGTGACACAGGAATCTAGTGGTATGTCGCTTCTCGTTGTTTAAAATTTGCAGCAGCTGTGCTGCGTGTCGGACACGAGAGGAGATAATCAGAGCCTGATGACACAGAGTGGTTGAGTGGAAAACCTGCTCCCTGTTTGGGTGTAAACGAACTCCCTGAAAAGCCTCAAGGTTCTGATTTGATCGAACATAACAAACACCTTCTTCTTCTTCTTCTTCTAAAGCAGTTTATTAAGGATCCATAACACCTGGATTCACCTGTCAGAGCTCTGTGTGTTCAGCACAATGTGGATGGATTCAGGCCTCTTACACATGGAGCCGTGCATTTCCAAACACAAATATTTTTATACGAGTAACTCATCTACAGAAGACGTTAAGGGCCACTGGAAAAAAAACAAAAACAGTCAAAATTATTTAGTTGATAGTTTTTCTGAGATTAAAGCCAGGATTCTGAGAAAAAAAATCGTAATTATGACTGTAATCACAGGATTCTGAGATAAATGTCAAAATTCTGACTCTAATCTTTTTTTCAGTCAAAAAAAAAAAAGATCTGAGGAAAACAGTCTGAATTCGGACTTAGAATTCAGAATTCTGACTTTTTCTCAGAATTTTATGATTAAAGAAAATGTCTAAAATTCTGAGAATAGATATTTTTTGTCTCATTATTCTGATTTTTTCTTAAAATTCTGATTAAAAAATATCCTGTCTCAAATTCTGATATTAAAGAATTTATTTGTGTTATTATTCTGACTTTTTTCTCAAAATTCTGAGAAAAAAAAATGTCTAACATTCTGAGATTAGATATTTTTTTGTCTCATCATTCTGACTTTTTCTTAAAATTCTGACATTGAAGATTTTTTTTTTTCAAAATTTTGACATTAAAGAATTTTTTTCTCAAAATTCTGAGATTAAAGATTTTTTTGTATCATAATTCTGACTTTTTCTCAAAATTCTGACATTTAAGAATTTTTTTTCTCAAAATTCTGTCATTAAAGATTTTTTTTTTTCAAAATTCTGAGATTAAAGATTTTTTTGTATCAACATTCTGACGTTTTCTCAAAATTCTGACATTAAAGAATTTTTTTCTCAAAATTCTGACATTAAAGATTTTTTTGTATCATTATTCTGACTTTTTCTCAAAATTCTGACATAAAAGAATTTTTTTCCCAGAATTTTGAGATTAAAGTCATAATTCCTTGAAAAAAAAAGACAGAAATTTGCGAAAAAAGTGTGAATGCTGAATTTAATCAAAGATTTCTGTTTTTATATATATTTATTAGAATTCTGAAATTAAAGTCAGAAATCTGAGAAAAGAAAAAGAAATTATGACTTTAAATTCAGAATTCTGGCTTTTTTCACAGAAAAAAAAGTAATTAAAAAAAAACAAAAAAACGGACATATCTGGGTTTTTTTTTTTTAGTGGCCCTAGCCCTCTTCTGTACTTTTCTCTTCTTTAATTTCCCCCCAAAAAATTATTTTCTGAAAATAAGAAAATCATTTTGTTGTTGCCCATATTTATAACTGTTTTTTTAAATTTGTGAAACCCATCCAATCAGCATGAACCTGTCATTCAGCTGTGAAATTTGAGAAGCAAAAACTCAGTTTCCTGGTGTCTGCACGAAATCTGAGTTTTCCAATATCTCCACTTTTGCCAGAAAACTTTGTTTTCAGTGACATCAAGCTGCGGTTTTGTGTGGACGGACTCCAGGCCTACTTGTATAAAATTAAACACTTTTTCCTGGATGCCTGGCTACGTGTGGACTTGACCTTAAAACCTGCTCAAGTGATGATTCAGGATTCCTAAATTAAATGTGTTGAAGCTCTTGAGACTCCAGAAGTGACAGGGTGTGGCGGGTTGTAGTAAGACGGAGTTATTAACGCTTACTCAGAGCACCTGGACGTGAATCTGTTGAACTCCACGTGGAATAAATGAAGTGTGAAGATAAGGAGCGTCCATTAAAGAGGCTTTTCCTAGCTTCTGCGTCCATGCACACACCCTTAAATCCAGGAGGACGGTGCACGTTTAGTCCCTGATTTATAACAAAGTGTATGATTTAGTGCTGAGGACACAGGGTCCCTCCATGTTACCATTTCTCCTGGCAGGACGGCACCATTTAAAGGGTCAGGGGGGGCAGCTAGGTCATGCACTAATCTTCAGGTAGCACAGAGGATCATTCTAGCCAACCATGCACACACACTCCTCTGCCTTGGCCTCAAAGTGATATACACACATCTGTACACTATTATACACAGCGGGGTGTGTACGTCCATACACACACCCCAAAAAAGAAGGGATACCAGGTCTCCAGATGCTACAATAATAGTGTTCTCCACCATTTCTCAAAGTCTGGTTCAACATGAAACCACTGGTAACAGTGTTCCCTCCATTCAGCGTGTGACCTTGTTCGTTACTTCTTCACCTTTACCTTCAGAGGTATCACAAAACCCGAGGGTCAAGTACGACATGAGTATATAAGGACATACACAGTGAGTAAATATGCATCGCTCACATTTCATAATGCATAAATACAGACATGCATACAGTCAGCTGTGCTGTATGCACCATGAGGGATAAGTGAGGGGATTTACACATCCTCCAGAGAGAAATCCAAAAGAAAGATCATCACACACACTCACACACACGTTAACATGTATTCAAGAAATACAGGGAGTCACCTGCAGGAGCACCAGGCGTGTCCATGAGGGAGTATGTGTACGAAGAGCTGTTTGAGCTTAAAACTGGTATCAGTGACATCAACCATAGTTCAGCTCGACAAGGATTCAGTTTAACAGGAAATGCACTCAAGTTTGGTTTACTAGTGCACATGTAGACTTCACCAGTAAAAGACGAAAAGCGTCACTTATACTGATAGTAAGCCTTATATGCTAATGAAGGGGTGGGGAAAACCAATTCAGGCTTCCTATTGGCTTTTGAAAGTATAACAACCAATCAGGTTACTGCATTTGTACTACAGTCTACTATAGGGGTCTGCAACCTTTACTTTCAACGTAAAGTCATTCTGGAGCCCAAAAAAATCTACACAAAAAAAAAGAATACAAAGTGGATAAAATTTAATACATGGTTAAAATCTAGTGAATAATTGTCTAAATAATTTTTTACATTTTTTTTATGATATTGCACATGTGATGTCCTTATGCAAAGTTTTGAAGAAATTTGCAAAAAATTACAATATTTGCTAAAATTGCAAAAAAAAAAAAAAAAAAAAAAAAACGCATAAATTGAAAAACTGAAAACTGAATAACAAATTGGCAAAAATTCCAAGAATTTTGAATTTAAAATATTTGCAAAGAAATAAAAAAATAATAAAAATAAAAAAATTGGAAATTTTTTGAAATAAAAAATTTGCAAAAAAAAACAACAACAAAACATCTGCAAATTTTGAACATTTGCAAAGTTTTTAAAAAATTGAAATTAAATACATCTGAAAAAATTTAAATAATTTTGAAATTTCAAAAATATGCAAACTTATTTTTTTTGAGAGAGAATACTTTAATTTGATATCATTTATTGATATTTTTTGTTGTTAGCTAATGTCTTGCACATATCAAGCACCTTTATCAATAAACTCTGTAATAATGTTTATTCTGATAATTAAAACAAAAATGTGTTAAACTAGTAAAGGTTTTTGCTTACTAGTGCACAAGTAACCTTACTAGTAAAGCAAAGTCATCGACTAGTAGATATTTTTTTGTAAGTAGTAGTACCAGTAGACTTAGAAAATGTTACTGGTAAAACCTCAAAGCTGTACTTGTGCTGTACTAGTAAAACAGTGACACTTTTCCCCCTTACTAGTACAGTCTACAGGTGCACTAGTTAACCAAACATTGAGTACATTAACTCTAAAGTTGATCACTAGTAGAGCTGAACTTTGGTTGATATCACTGATATCAGTTTTATGCCCAAACAGCCTTTCCATACATGTGTGAATGTGTTACAATTCAACAAAGAGGGGGTGAAAAAAAACAATGACAGCAAAAACTGAGACCGCACAAAGTCTTCATCCTCCTCTTCATATCGACGGCCCAAAAACAGGTTCACAGGTTACGAGTTCACAAACACAAAGCATCACTGTTTCCATGGAGAAAAGTTCAAACACCAGTAGAACGTGACTTGATGTTAACAGAAAGCCTCCCTTTACCCCCCTGAGTGATTCTACATATGCATAACAAGCCCCACAAGCTCGTGACGAGAAAACAGCAGAGCTTAACGCAGATCCCTGGTATTTATATTTCTATACGTGTGTGTGTGCATGTGTGTGCATGTGTGTGTGTGATTTGGCTGCCAGCATATCCTACTGTCTGTTTCAAGTAATTTGGCAATATACAGAGATAGCTTATTGTGTTACTCGAGAAACGAATGGCTTCTAGAGGAATGAGCCTAAAACCCTGCCCCGCCTGATCTTCGCCCTCCGTCTCCGCTCAGGAGTAACAACAGGAAACAAAACGCACACTCAAAGATGTGCGGTTTGCTCTCGGGGCAGGACTCAACACTGTTAACTTAGCACCTGTTATGGTGTGGAAATGTTCACAACTCTAGGACACAGGTATTTATTTTGGCTACATCATACGCAGTGAAAAACGACCTCGACAGAATTCACCGGAAGTTAAGAAATCGAAGAAAAGTTAGACGAGATTTCTTCCTGAAGCGCTCTCCTGCTCTGTACAGACGCCCTCTTCCTTAAGTTAGGTTCACACCGAAGACGAGTATTTCTAATATTCAGCTAATTTAACCCTTAGTTTGACCAATTTTATTCAACACAAGCAATTCATAAAACGAAACTGGAAGTGCAGGCATTAAAGTTCGGTTTCTGACTTTGACGGGTTCTCAAGTTTGGATGCAAATGTTAGTTTGTCTGTGTGTTTGCATGGCCACTATAATATCATTTCAACGATATTCAAGTTCACTTTGTACAGACGTATATGATGCAGGAACATTTATGATCAAACAGAATATCCGAAAACAACACTGAACATTTAAAACCACTAAGTGAAAACAGAGGGACGTTTTTTCCAACGAAACAAATCCCAGAAACACATGAATCAGATTTACACCACCATCACGTCAAGGTTTTTTCACTTTACACTTTCGTCGTCTTGAACGGGAACAACTGCACCGTGCACTCCGTCGCTCTTCGCCTGATGCGTAGTCCTTGTTCTGAATCTACCTGAAACCTCGTTCTGACAAGCAGTGTCTCTGATATCAACGGACAAGGTGTAAAAGGAAAGATTGCATAATTCTAAGATTTGTGAGTCTGACGTAGCTTTCTTTCTGTTGTTGTTTCACAGGAGGCTTTGAGGGCTGATGTGCAGCGTCTCTAGAGTCTGTCGGATCGTTCGTGGTGCACCGGTGTGGGAGCGAAGGTAAAGCTCTCGAGAGGAAGTCTTCTTCTGTAAACAAAGGGTTTGTTTTTTTTTTCTTTAACGTTGTGCTGATGGCAGGTTTGGCAAAAAGGATGTTGTGTGTCTGATCTTCTCTTGAACACAGTTCAGACCTGGGGAGACAAAGGACATGAGATCATAATGTCTGAGATATTTAAAGTAACTCTTAGAAAAGTTAAACACAACGTCTTTGGTTTGGCAGCGTAAGGTTTTCAGGATGTGGATCTGAGCTGCTGCAGTGAAACTTCCAAAGTAAAGGACAACCCATGGTCCCAAATACTGGGCCGATTGTTGGCCTGGCAGATTATTGGTTTATCCCAAGACTCAACCCATTGTAGGCCATGCCGCTTATCGGTCTATCCCTAAACTAGGTCGATTATCAGCTGGTCTAGGTCTATCTGCAAGTATGGACTTATCCCTAGGCCGAACTGATTGACAGCCGGGCCAATTAACTGCCTTTCGCTGAACCAGGCCTATAGCAGGCCATGCCAATTATTAGTCTATCCCTAGACTGGGCCAATTATCATCTGGACTAGGTCTATGTGCCAGTATAGGTCTTTTCCCAGGCTGGGCTGACTATCGGCCTTTCCCTAGACCTGGCTGATTATCGGTTGTTTATCTGCCTTTCCCTAAATTGGGCTGGGAGATTATGGGCCGTGCCAATTATAAGTCTATCGGCCAGTCTAAGTCTGTCCCTAGACTGGGTTGATATTTGGCGGGGCCAATTACTGGTCTATCCCTACACCAAGTCAATTATGTGCCGGGCCAATTACAAGCCTGGCTGATTATTAGGCAATCCCTAGATCTAGATCAGTTCAGCTGGTCTAGGTCTATCTGCCAGTCTAGGTCTTTTCCCAGGCTTGGCTGACTATCGGCCTTTCCCTACACCTGTCTGATTATTGGTTGTTTATCTGCCTTTCCCTAAATTGGGCCGGGGGGTTATGAGCTGTGCCCATTATTAGTCTATTCCTAGACCTAGAAGTCTGGCTGGTCTAGGTCTATCGGCCAGTCCTGGTCTGTCCCTAGACTGGGTTGATATTTGGCGGGGCCGATTACTGGCCTATTCCTATACCGGGCCAATTATGTGCCTGGCTGATTATCAGGATATCCCTAGACCTAGATTAGTTCAGTTGGTGAAGGTCTATCGGCCAGTCTAAGTCTATCTCTGGACTGGGTTGATATTTTATTTTGCTCGATTCCAGTCGATTACTGGCCAATCCCTAGACTGGGCCAGTTATGTGCCTGGCTGATAACCAGTCTATTTCTAGACCAGGCCGATTATCAGCTGGTCTATGTCTATTGGCCAGCCAAGGTCTATCCCTAGACTGGGCTATTTATCAGCCTGGTGATTATCAGCCCATCCCTTGACTGGGCCAATTATGGGCCGGGCTGATTATCAGCTGATCTAGGTCTATGAGCCAGTCTAGGTCTATTACTAGACCAGGCCAATTATAGGCTGGACCGTTTATTGGTCTATCTCTAGACTGGGGCTGATTATGTTCCGGATATTACGAATTTTGAGGCAAATCAGCATCAGCCTTCATTTTCTGGCCGATAAGAAATTAAATTTTAGACTGTGTTATTTTGGCTCCAATTTGGTTGCCTCTCTGTCTGCAGTCACTACTCTGTTTCTTGCATCGTCCCACCCACAGCACCATCTGACTGGTGACATTTTTTGGAAAACTTGATTTCCAGTTGAAAACTTTATGTAGCTATTTTTTTTTTTAAGTTTTCATTTAACATTTACAGACAGCTGCTGAACCTGGGAGCTGTTGAATAAACATATGAATAAAGGCTTTAAACAAAGTTAAGTGTTGGAGTTTGTATTATCCCAAATTTTGATTTTTTGAATGAATATTTGAATAAAGTGAATATTTTCATTTTTCCTGCCAATGAATATTGACCCAAACATCGGTTATCAGCTTCCTTGACTACTGATGATTGGTATCGGCCCTGAAAAAAACATATAGGTCTATTTCTAGAGGAATTCATGAATAAACACAAAGTACATTCTGAATCAACAGATAAAGCATTTAAAGATGTTAGATTTTTTTTATGGCGTGAACAGCATAAGCTCTCATTATCGATGGTTTTTAATTGCAGCTGAAGACCGGAGATTCTTTGGCTTTGATGTTTATAACAAGAAGAGAAGACTGTATCATCAGCATACGACCTTATCCTTCATACCTGAATCTGATCTTTTCTTACATGCTCTGATCATTAAAGACATCAGAAACAAACAAACCTGCTCCACGCCTTCCAGGTCTGAACCCCTCAGCCAGGTACCCAACTCTGAGAGGTCTGCTTGGTGTTTGCGAACACGCCGACGCCGTTCAGGTTGGCCAAAGAGTCAAAGTTAAAATCCAAACCATCTGCGTCCATCAGCTCGCTTCTGATGATGGAGTCCATATCACACTCCAAGCTGCTGTTGAACATGTCCAGATCCAGGTCCGTGGGGAAACGGTCCTGGCAGATCCCGCCATTGTTGCTGACTGTTCCATTGAGGAAGATCGACGTGTCAATCTGCATGGACGAGGAACCGTTTCCTCCCAAGGGTGAGAGCAGGAGGTGCTGCTTGGCGTTTGCCAGGTTGGCCTCGTTGGCGAGGTTCAGGCCTCCGTTCAAAGCCCTCAGGGAGCTCTGGTTGTGGTTGTTACTCTGAATCATCTCCCCCTGGCTGCCCTGAAGTCCCCCAGTGGTCCCGAAGGTCATTACGGGATCATTACGGAGCATGAGGCCACGACGGGAGTTCTGGGAAATGACAGCAGCGGCGCTGGCTTGTGACATCAGAGGGTCCGACTGCGTCATCATGACATCACTGTGGCTGTGGCTGTCAGAGTTGAGCAGGTCTTGTAGTGTCTGGCTGCCGAAGCGAGACAGGCTGATGCTGGAGAAGGAGGTCTGCTTGTTCTCCTGGATGGTCTGCATGGGGGACGGACGCAGGGCGGAGCCAGCCGTGTGGGGGCCAAAGATGGAGTTAGAGTAACCATTGACTCCACCGTTAGAGGAAGCGTTGGGGGAAGGAGAGGTGGTGGAGGATGGCGAGCTGAGCCCGTTGGGTTTGGACCCAAAATTGAACCCTGAGGAACCATTTGGAGCGGTCTGCCCTGGGACGGTCGGCACCAGGTTGATGTTGTCCAGCAGTTCATCCATCAGGTCATCCGTGAGTCCGTCGTTAAGGTTCATTGTTCCCGCCAGGTCCGCCAGGCGAGGCAGCTCAGCCGGGGCAGACTTCCCATTGGTTGAACCATTGCTGGGAGACAGCGCCCTGCCAGGGCTGGAGTAGAGCATCGGTGAAAGCGGAGGCTCGTCGTCCGGCACCTCATCCAGCTCTGGGTTAGCCAGAATGGGTGAGAGACGACCGCTCAGCGTGCTGGCGTTGGAATTAGTTCTGGAGCGGAAGTCCGTCCAGGCGTCGAGCTCCTCGCTGCTGCGCGACGTCGGGCTCCCGGGCCACTTGGAGAGACCTGACGGACTGTCCCCGCCACCTTCGCCAGCTGCCGCGGCTGCAGCCTGCAGGGCGGCCTTCTTCTTGGCAGCTCGGCCACGTGCCGACTTTGTGTACTTGTTGCTGTTGTCCATGGAGACCGCACGGCGGCGAGGGGCCTTTCCGCCCTTCCCTCCCTCTGGGTTGATCATCCACCAGGAACTCTTTCCTGTTCCCTCGTTCTGGACTCGGATGAAGCGGCTGTGCAGGGAAAGGTTGTGTCGGATGGAGTTCTGCAACACAGAGAGGAGAAGACACAGAGTTGAGTGATTAGCACACACTTTTAAACAATTACCTGAACAGTAACGACCATCAGATTGATTTGTTGTATTGTTCATTTCCTTTTCATCAATACAACATTCAATGAACGCCTCACTGTCGCTGCAACACAGATCCATAAACCACCCACTTCTCCTGATTCTGCAGCGATGTAAACAGCTTTCAGCGACCTGACACACAAACAAGCGAAATCCCCTCGTTTGATTGTTCATTCACCAAATACAGACACGAGCACATTAGCGAAGCAGCACTTAGCGCTGATGTCTGCGTTGTTACCACTGTAGCTTTTGTGTAATGGCTATAAAAGAGAAAAGAGAGACGGCGGTCTATAATCAAGCGTCTCTTGGATTGTGAATGACACGTACAAAGAGCTCCTGTGTTACTTCAGGAACGCATTCAGTGTCAGATCATGTGTGTTGGTGTGTTTCAGTGTGCGAGCGCTGGCTGGTGTGTATTGATCAACTCTGAGATCCTTCCTTGTGTGAGCCTCAGAGGTTATTGTGGGGGAGCTGTTGTGCATGACGGCCTCTGTTAATGATCAAGAGTCCCATTCACAACACAGTGATGTAAGTTCACATTTAAAGCTCCGGCTATGACATAACAGCCCTGTTATGATACACATAGTGTACTCTCACTGTGTGTACTAACAAGCAAATAGTATTACGCCCCCACTCTACACTGTTATGTTGAGTGTCCAAATAACAGCCAAGAACAAGAACGTTAGCGTGTGAGCATTGAGGGTCAAAGGTCTTCAACCTGTGGCTCAACTCTGTTGCTCCTTCTGCCACCGTTTTGATGATTAAAGACACTGACACTAAATAAAATCCTGTGTTAACATTTAGTTGAACTAAATCTTCATCCCATCTGTCAATAAAGCCTGCCACCGCTCTACTTCACCTCCTACAACATCAACAGCCCACCAACTTTCCATGCACCTGTGGCTAACCTCAAGTTTTACAGCCCTGGGAAGATAACTACATCTACAAAAAGACTAATCTGGAAGAAAATACTGATTTTAATTCTGTGTGGATGGATTCATTTAACCGACAACGTGCCAGATTAATATTCATGCAGGACATTGGCAAACAACTAAAAATGATGAAGCAGCAATGGGAGGAAATGTGAAATATTGAGTTGAGCAACAAGTATTCTTAATGAAAAAAATAAAAATGTTTACAAACCAATTTTAATTCATTTTTTTTAATTTCACAAAAGTTTAAAAGTTATACCATTTTTTTTATTTTTATCAGTAATGGCAAATTTTTACATTTCATTTTTTTCTGAATTTTTCCAAATTTTTAAAAGTTCCAAATTTTTTGCAAATTCTTTTCTAACTTTTGAAAATTTTTTAAATCACAAAATATCCTAGATTTTTTTTTCCAGTTTTTGAAAAAAATAATTAATGTCAAACTTTTTCTAAATTTTTTTGTAATTTCTTTGAAATTTTGCAAATTTTTGCAGTTTTTCAAATTTCAACATTCTTCAATTTATTTCAAATGTTTGAAATCACATATCTTTCTGTAATTTTGCAAATTTTTGTAATTTGAATTTTTTTCATTTTTTTTTACATTTTTTCATTTTAAATAATTTCTGAAATGTTGCAAATTATTTTAATTTAAAATTTTTTTTTTTTGCTTTTTTTTTCAATTTTTTTGAAATTTATTTTTTATATTATATTATTATATAATTTATTGCCTTTTTTTTTTTTTTAAAATACACTTATACATTTTTGCTTATTTTTTAAGAATAGAATTATAAGACATCACATGTCCACCAGTCCAAAAACCTTCTAGTTAAGATAAATATTCACCTGATTTAAACTTTGTAAAGAATTTTATCCACTTTTTAAGTTTTAATTGTGAAGATAAAGCAGATTTTTTTGGCTCTGTAACACCTTCTGTCCAGGTAAACTGAAGCAAAATGGCTCCTATGAAAGTAAAGGTTGGAGACCCCTGGTCATTGGTCTCCATGACACAAATGAAAGACACAACATGTGGACACAGTTGAGATGCTAACCCACCTCAGCCTTAGCTGAACATCAATAATTGGATACATGAGGGGTTGGGATATATGTTTTCACAAACACACACTCAGTCAAACATATGAAGTAAGTTTAACTAAATGTCGTATTCTGGTAGTTAGATCAGTTTTACTTCTTTCTTGCTCGTTTGTGCCCCCAAACCTCCTCAAGTCCTCGCTGGACTCATTATTTCGCCTCAGTCTCCTTCTCTTTCCATACCCCCTTCCTCTTCCGCAGTTTCTGTTGTTTCACAAACACAAAGCTCTTATGGGCCCTGAGGGATCCCGGGGCTATGCTATATCCTCCCATATAAACAACCAGACTGCCATCCACAACATGCATGCCGTTTCCCCTCCTTGTTTTCCTCCTTTGTTTATTTTTACTCCCGAAAACGGAGCAGATTTCCGAACTCCAGACTGCCAGGGCCAAAATTTTGTGAGTTTTTGTGGGAATCACAATATTGTTTTCCACGAAGCCGAGCCGTCCTGCCTGGGCGACAGTTTACAGACGCTTTGGTCTGGATTGTTTTTCTGGTCAGAGGCGGTTCAATCAGCGAGGAGAAGGAGCGGGCTTAAGTTACCGTTCCCAATGCTGTGCTGGCAGAGCGGGAGATCTCTGAGGCCAAACTGAACCTCTGACCCTCTCAGAGAGTGTGTGTGTTTTTCAGCATGTGTGTGTGTGTGTTTGTGGCAGTTTTACGGGAACGCTCAGTTTAGCATTTGCAGCAATTATAAATGCAGAAGTTTTTTTAATGTTTGCTCCTGCATGCTTTTTATGACCGCTGCTGTGCATTAGTGAACACACAGAAAGTTGCAATTAATCATGAATGGAGTGTGTACGTGAATGCATGCATCTCAAGTGAGTGTGTGTGCGTGGGCGTGTGTGTTTTGTTCAATGAGGTAATAAGAGAAGAGGTACCAGGGAGACCAGTGTTTATCCTCTGCCAGCATCTCTGGAGGCATGACGTAACGCTGCTTTATTACAGAACATTTTACACACACACGGGCACGCTAACACACACACACACACACACACACAGCGGGTAAATGTTTCCAGCTGCACAGCCGATGTAAATAATGGCAGGAGATGGGCTTTGTCATGGAAAAGGAGAAGTTTCAGAGGGATGAATGAGAGCAGCATGAATGGAATGTGAGTTTCCTTCAGCGGCTGCTGTAAACATTTACCTGCCAGCACCTGACACTTCATCAATCCTCCTCCCTCCACTTTCCCTCCACTTTCCCTCCTTCTCTCCCAGACTCTCTTTTAACGCTACTCTGCAACTGTGCCACGGCTCGTATCCTTCAACCGTCAGGTGAAATATTTCTAACTCTTCTTGATGGAGCAGCAGTAAAAGGAAACAAGACATCTGTAGCTGAAGCACAGACAGCGATTAAAGGAGAGGCTGAAAAAGTGGGAGCCAAGGGAAAAATGCAGGAGGAGTAGACCCAGGGTCTGCAACCTGTGGCTCTTTGACTCTTTTGCAGTGGCTCCTTGTAGCTTTAAAAAATAGTAATGAGTATTATTTTTCTTACAGAGGGTGTTGATGATCAAAGACACTGACACCAATTAAAGGTAAGAAGACATGAGCAAACAACAAAAACTAATGAGTTTAGAAACACTTTAAGTAGAAGTATAGAAAAAAAGGAAATAAAAGTCTAAAAATATCTATTTTTTTCATTAAAACTTTGCAAACTATTACAAAATATTTTTCAATATTTTTGGGAATTTCACAAACATCTGGGAGGAAAGTTTTTGAAATGTCTTTTCTTTGAGTTTTTGCAAATTTTTTGAAAATTAAAAAAAAAATGTTTTCCCCCTTTTTTGATTTTACAAATTTCAAAAAAATTGCAAATTTTGATTCTAGGTTTTGCTTTTTTTTAATTTAAGACGTTTTCTCCATTTTTGCAAATTCAAAATTTCAAAAAGTTTTTAAAGCAAAGTTTTTGAAGTTTTTCGATTTCAATTTTTTTTTACAGTTTTTGCTATTTTTTGAATCTCAAGCTTTTTCTTAATTTTTGCAAATTTTGTATTATTTTTTATAATTTGGCAATTTTTTTTTGCAGGTTTCGCTGATTTATTGGATTTCAAACCTTTTTCTGAACTTTTGCATATTTTAAATTGCAAAGATTTTTGCAAAGTTTTTAAATTTGAACTTTTTTTTCAAGTTTTGCAAATTTTGGAAATCACAGATTTTTCTGATTTTTTTACAATTTCCATGTTTTTGCATTTTTTTATTTAAAAAAAATCTTTAAATTGTTGCAAATTGAATACATTTTTTAAATGTACCTATTTGTGTTTTTTTTTGAAAATCCCATAGTTTTTTTTTAAGGTTTTTAAACTCCAACCTTTTATGACAGTTTTGCAAATTTATTTAGAACAAAAATCAAAGAGATCAAATGTACAATTTTATAAATCCAAAAACCTTCCAGTTTAGAAAACTATCCACCAGATTTTACTCATGCTAAGCCTGGGAGCAGATACCAATATTTTTTACAATTTTACTGCAAATGAATATCGGCCGCACATATCAGTTATCAGCTTCCTTGACCTTGACTACTGATAATCGTCATTGGCCCTGAAAAAACTATATCGGTCTATCTCAAGTGAGAAGATGATGATGAAAGAACGTAGTCATAGTGTTTGTAATGTGTATGTCTGGTAATAGTTTTACGCTTTATTTCATAAACTGTCATGCCTGTATCTTTGATTTTACAGCCAGCGACACTCTTTCAGGCTTTGCTTTGGAGTAATTAAATAAACAAGAGTATTTCAGGCTCTCATTTCCCCTGTATATATACGCTGCATAGATTTCAGTGTGTGTATGTCCATGACACATCACTGTGTGGGTGGGGCACTGTATGCTAACAACTGTACCAGCTCTGGGGTATTCCAACAGTCCATTAATAAAAAAAAAACAGCTCACTGAGACAGCTGCTCTGATTCATAACTCCCATCACGGAGCGACAGGAGTTAAATAACACACCAACATCCACACGGCTCGCAGCAACAACCTTTACAGAGATAATGATGCTCTCGACGCCGCCTAGCTTATTTTGTTTTTTTTATGTCTCTGAGTCTCTCTGACGCATTTCTCCAGCTATTTTAACTCTAATTAATTCTTTTTCAGATGTTAAATGAAGAAATTAACATTAAGTTGGCTGAATCACTCAAAATTGATCCCTATGTCATAAGGTACTAGCAAATGTTTAAGCTAGCTGGGCTTAGCTTTTGGTTTGGTTAGCATAGAGGCTGGAAGCTCCTTTTTTTTACAAACTTTAAGGTAACACTGAAGACCAAAGGAGTTGAAAGAAGATTGTTTGTGTCATAAAAGTACTTTAAAGTAAAACCTGTGTTGTTTTTCTTTCTTTTTTGTCTTTCTGTTGAGCTAATTAGCAGCTAGCTTAAACCTTACGCTGGTGTAGGCTGCAGAAATCATTCGAAAACATGTTGAGACTTGTCCTTGGTTGACACATTAAAGCTGAACACTTAATCTAAAGCACTTCATTTGTTCAATCGAGTTATCTAACAAGCACTTTTTGTGTTGCTGACCTCGCAGCTTGATAACACACACTTCACCTCAGCTGGTCTGAAACACCCGCTCCACGTAACGCCGGGTCAGCGGAGGCGACGCTTACGAGACCGCTCATTCAGGTTCAGCCGTGTGACATTTTTCAGGCAAGATAGCTCCACAAAGCTGAACTCTCTCAGCGTGTGTGAAAAAGTATGTGTGTGTGTGTGTGTGTGTGTGTGTGTGTATCCACCAGCTGCAGCCAGAGCTCAGGAGGACAGAGGCCTTTTTGTCCGTCAGCAACATGTGGGAACAATTAATCACTGTCAGCAGCAACGCCAGGAATCTCACTCTGCTTTCTGTGATTATTCTGATGTTTGAAGGTGCGTAGGTGGGAACGTTCATTTACATTTATGTAAATCTGAATTAGAAGGCGTGTGCACATTCAGAAGTCACTGAAAGGAGATTGTGTGTCAGTTTAATTCATACAGATTCGTGCTGTAAAGGCGTGGAAATTAAAAAAAAAAACTCAGACTTGTGATGTTGCTCCTAAGGCAGCCTCCTCTGATTGGTTCAAATGATTCAAGGAGTGCTTCCTAATTGGCTGGAGCAGTCTTGGCTCCAGCAGTGATTGGTGGAGGTGAAATTGGTTTGCAGGCAGAAAAGGGGGGGTCTGAGTGGTATTGCAAGTGTGTTTCATCACCCAGCGACAGCGCGTTCCTCAACTCCAATGTATGAAGTGGGTCATTTCCACTTTTTTTGGACTCTGCCTCAGAGAAATGTCTTCATGGTCAGTCTAACCCAGACTCGACCTCCACAAACTCTCAGTCTCACAGCTTTGCCTGGAGACAGTGTCAAAGGTCAAAGTGCTCTGAGGACGAAGCCCCACCTCCTGACCCTGCAACCGCCTCTCTGATTGGACAAACCCTGTGACCTGAGCCTCACACCTCTGCTGAGTGTCTCAAACATCAACGCTCTTTATCAGCCATTATGCAAAGCAACACTAATCTGAGCCTACAGTAACCTCAGCTGGGTCAAGCTGACAACTTACACAAGGGATCGACTGAAGACTGCGCCTCGCCCTGAAGTGCTGTGCAAACAGGCGACAGGTAGCGCCCTGGCAAATGAACGACAGAGAGATGACGGCAATAAAACGTTATAAAAGCAAAAGAGACAAAGCAGCTCGCTGTTTTTTTTTACCAGGAAATTTAAAAATCAATCTCATAAAAATCTCAAAGTACTTCCAAAACGTATTGATGAGGTCATGGCGAACGCGCAGAGGCTGCTCGCTGAGAAAGTCCTCTGTGTTCACTGAAACTGAAAAACACTTTTGAGGACTTCTGGGTAAATTTAGAAAGAGTGAAGAAGAGACACTGCTTTTACTTCCACTGTATTTTGCCCAAAGACTGCAAAAAAAAAAAAAAAAAAAAAAAAAAAAAAAAAAGATGGACGACATGACAGTTCACCATACCATAAGTGAAGCCAAAATAGCTGTTCCCTATTGGTCATAAAGCCCAGCTATCAGCAAGTGCTTCCTCTTCCTGTTTCAATGCAAACCTCTCTCCAACCTGAAAAAACCTGAAGGATCTGCTGTAATGTGACTGCAGCGCCACCTTCTGGCCCGGAGTCTCTATCAGAACAGTTACGTAGCACTATTGTTTGAAATGCGACAACAAGCTACCATAAGTTTGTACTGTATGTCAGCTAAAAGTAGTGCTATCGGCAGCCCGGTGCTCTGACATATCTTTAGGCTAATGTGACAACAAGCTAACTGTCAGTTCATTTAGTAGTTTAGTGGCTGTCTATATGTAGCGCTATCGGCAGCCCCGTGCATGGACGTAATGTGACTGCAGCGCCACCTTCTGGCCCGGAGTCTCTATCAGAACAGTTAAGTAGCGCTATGGTTTTAAATGTGACAACAAGCTAAGTTTGTACTGTATGTCAGCTAAAAGTAGAGCTATCGGCAGCCTGGTGATCTGATGTATCAGTAGGCTAAAATGACAACAAGCTAACTGTCAGTTTGTAATGTAGTTTAGTAGCCGTCTATATGTAGCGCTATCGGCAGGCCGGTGCATGGACGTATCGGTAGGCTAATGTGACAACAAGCTAACTGTCAGTTTGTAATGTAGTTTAGTAGCCGTCCATATGTAGTGCTATCGGCAGCCTGGTGTCTGTGAGACCTCACTCTTCATTTTATTGATAGACTCTCAAGTTTGAACAGACCACTGCAGAATAACTGCTGACTGTGGGTTGGAATCAACATTAGCACAAACAGATTAGCCATTTTAGCCTTTAGCTCGTGCTCTATCTCTCTCCTGTTTCTCTTTCTTCTGCTCTTCTGTCCTTTTTCTGTCTGACAGTTAGGCTCCAGTGTTCACCACCACTGCATCACCTCCTGATCAGGAAGCTAAGAAGTAGCAATTTGAAATAATCTACATTGAAGCACATAATCTAATTTTAATGTGGATAAAGAGGCAGGGCTTGAATCATGGGTGCAGACTACACTTTAAGTGTAACATGTCAGTGTTGTGGTAACGTGATTTTGGCTTCACTTTCTGCAATGGAGATGGAGGCATGTTGTCCACATTTATGCTAAAAAACTACTCCAGCCTCTGATTTATAACAAGCGATAATCTAATCTGCAGTGTCTGATGCTAACGTGTAGCTTATCGTCAATAAGTAGGGATGGGAATTGATAAGATTTTGTCACTAACAATGCCCTTATTGATTCCTGTTGTGAATTTTCTCCGTACAAAAAGTATCTTTACAGGTTTTCTGTGTCAACAACATTTAATTGAGTTTATACTGTAAGTGAATAAAATGTAATTGGTCCCTGAGTCTGGATATTTCTGGGCATGATTAAACAGAAACAGGAAAAAATGTCACACATTGTGACGTTGATGTTCTGTGTTGTAATATATTAATAATTCAAGTAAGCCATCTAGTGTCTCAAAGTGGTTATAGCAATAGTTTGAGTTGTTTGGAACCTTTCCATAGTTATGAAGTTAGCCATGAGCCTTTCATTAGCCTGTTAGCTTTTCACATTTGAAATTCTCAGTATTTTTTACAAAGAGTTGATGTGATATGTTTCTGTGATGAAAGTTGAAATTCTATCCTGAAGCTGAAGTTATACTGATGTATGCTAACTGCTAGCATATCAAAGCAGTTTCCCATATACGTTAGCATCATGCTAATGCTGTTTTGTTATTTTGGTGAATAAGATAATTTATACCATTTTGATTGTACTGAATATGAATCTCCTTCAAGCTGAAAATCCTGAATCAGAGTTTTCTTGGGGAACGTTAGCTAACTGCTAAGCTAAGCTAGCTGCAGCAGACTAGTCAACGAAAGGCCCGGTGGCTCCTGTACAATGTAAAGAATTGATAAAGGAATCGTTAAGCACAAAGGCTAACGGTAGCGATGGATTGAAGCATTTCTTATCGATTCTCAACAGTCGTGTGTGTGTGTGTGTGTGTGTGTATGTTGGTTGTGTCAGTGTGAGACGCAGCAGGGAAAGTGGAGCAAGGTGGTGTGAGGAGAAGACATGCAGGTCTCTGACACGTATGAGGCGGTTTATAAATAAACAGCCGGGCTGGTCTGCGCTTACACTGCCTGAGAGAGGACGGTTATTTATACTGTGACCTTACACTAACACACACACACACACACACACACACACTCACACACACACTCTGGGTCCAGATTCCAGCTCTGGACTGCAGACAGAACATTCCATTCTCTCCAATCATACGTGTGTTTCCCGGCCAGCGGCTCGGTCTGTCTCTCTGCCTGTGTGTGTGTTTGGGTTGTTTTTTAGTATGAGAGTGTGTGTGTGTGTGTGTGTGTGTGTGTGTGTGTGCAGCTTGGCAGGAGAAATCCTGTTACACCTCCATTCTGCTTTTTATTCCTCCTCTGATTCTCTCTGCTCCTTTTTCTGTGAATAAATATTGAACTCCTCTGAAAATCAAATTAAAGGAAAAGTGAACACACACACTCTTGAAGCACACACACACACACACACTCTGCTTTCTAAGAGCTGTGACCGTGCTTAATCACAAAAAGCTCCTTCATGTCGTCACTAAAACTTTACAACTCTCCCTCCTTTTCCCTCCTCTATCTCTGACATCTATCTCCTCCTACTGTGTGTGTGTGTGTGTGTGTGTGTGTGTGTGTGTGTTGTGTAAGGCCACACACACACTCAAAGAAGCACTTGTTTACTCTCTGATTTGGTCCAATCAGTCAGCCTGAGGTGGAAGCGTTTGTGGACCCATCCCACCTCAGGCAGCCAATCAGAGCGCAGCGTTTCAGAGGCACGGCCTGTCACGTTACCCCCGGTGAGTTTCATTAGGTCAGTTTGTTTTGATCAGAGCTGGTCGGCTCAGTTTCTCATCGGGTCCTGTCACTGTCACCGTGCAGGGTTAAGTACACACACACACACACACACACACACACACACACAGGAAGAAGAGGAAACTATCAGGAACTGGAAAATTCACATTTCTGGGACCAAAGGAAATACATGACTGGATAACCCAAGAGTCTTCAATGTGCAGCTCTTTGACTCCTTTGCAGTGGCTCCTTGTAGCTTTAAAAATATTATTGTAATAAAGAGTTTTTAATAAAGAGCATTTTTCTTGCAGAGGGTATTGATGATTAAAGACACTGACACTAAATAAAATCCTGCTTTCACATACACACATACAGGTTTGATATGTGGCGAAACACAAGCAAACAATGTAAATGATGGGTTTAGAGGTATCATAAATATAAATGTGTTCAAATTTAATTATTTTTTGAAGTATTAAGAAAATAAAAAGGTTTCATTGTTATAGTTTTTTTCAAGTTTCAGAATCTTTGAATTTTTTTAAAAAATGTATCAATTTCAAAATTTTTGAAATTTTTTTGCAATTCTTTAAAATGTCAAAATTTTCTAATTTTAGTGATTTTTTTTTCGAAATATGAAAATTCTTGGGCTATTTTTTTTACAAATGCTTTGGATGTCAAACTTTTGTTTAATCTTTTTAAGTATTTTTTTTTCTTCCAAATTTTTAAATCAAACTTTTTTTTTAATTCTGGCAAATATTTTCAAATGACAAAAAATTTAAAAAAATTTAAAAACTTCAGTAAAAAAAACAAAAAACCTTAATTTTGCAATTCTTTTTTATTTTAATCATTTTTTTCTAATTGAAGCAATTTTTTAAATCTAAAAAAGGCTGAATTTTTTGCAACCTTTTAAAATTTAAAATATTAAAATTTTCGCAAATATCAAAAATTGAATATCTTTGGGAATTTTAGCTTTTTTATTTCTAAAAAATATTTGTTAATTGATGAAATTTCTTTTTTTTTTTTGACATTTCTGTGAATTTATTAAAAAATAAAAAATAAGACATCAGATGTACGTTTCATAAATGCAAAACCTTTTCATTTAGATACATTTCCACCAGATTTTAACTATGTGTAGCATTTTAGTCATTTTCTAGTTTTAATTGTGAAGATAAAGTGGATTTTGTGGCTCCAGACTGGCTTTAATCCAGGTGAGCTGAGGGAAATTGGCTCCTTCTATAGTAAAGGTTGCAGAGCCCTGGTACAGATGAATGAAACGTGCAGTCAGGGTACGTTCACAAACACACTGTCCGTCTAAGTTTGATATGTGCAGCTTTGTTTTGGGACGACACAGGACATCCCTGGTGAGCTTTATCAACCCAAGTTCTAGGACACACTGTCCTTACGCTACGCAGCAACTGGGCCTGCCAAGAACACACACACACACACACACACGCACACACACAGACACACACAGGCGGGAACACTGACAACAGAAACATCCCAGTGGAGACAAAGACGACTTATTCAGACTGAAGGACAAACAGCAGCTCTTCTTCTCTGTTTTCTAACATTTGTGACTTTTTTCCTCCAAACGTCAGAATTTAAGCGACACAAACCCCAAACGCTGCTTCATGTTCTCACACAGGCGCCAGCTTCACAGCTCAAATCTTCTGTCAGAGGAGAAACTATTAAACCAAATAGGATTGAGTTTCCTTTCTAAGCATTCTGACAAACTAAGCTGCTTTGTAACCCTGATCCTATAAAATCCTGTAAATATGACTCACACTTCAGGGAAGCAGCTTTCTCCCACGCTTTCACTTTTTGTCTGGATGATTTTAAAGGTGCAGCGTTCTTCATGGAGGTGTCAGAGGAACTTTTCATCAGTGGTTTTAAAATTTATTTGCCCCATGAAGTGAAAGTTATGAGCGTTTTTTATTTCTGTGGGGTCTGGTTTACACGCTGCGGTGACTCACAGCTCGCTCTTTTTAAGAACGTGAACTATTTCAGCATCTGATGTCTAGAATTAGCCGCAGACCAGAGGGTACGAGGGCTCGTCATGGTTACAGGGGCGCGCTGATGACAGGCGCTCACCTGAAGAACGAGAGGAGAAGGAGGTGGATCCACTTTAAGACTCGGAGTATGTGGAGAAAAGGGTGCGACCATTAAATGATCCCTCTGGCGTGTGTGACAGGGTTTTTAATGAGACCTTCAAACTGTGTGTGTGAGACTGAGAGGAATCGAGAGCGACAGATAAAGAGTAAAGGAGAAGAAGAGATAAAGGAAAAGAGGGCACCTCAGTATTGAGACTAGCAGGGCGTCTACATGATTAATTACATCTCTGTGCGATACGAGCAGAGGAGGAAGGAGGGATGGAGGGAGGAGAAGGGAAGGACAGAATCATTCATAATTATCAGGAAGGGGAATGTTGTTACTCCAGAGGGAGAGGTGCAGCGGGACATGAGGAATACGTTTGGGAAATGAAACGACCAGCTACACCTCCTCCCACTGAGCCGCTTCAAGGACGAAAAGAAGAGAAGAGGGAGGTTATTTTGGGGAACAGGGCTGGAAAGTAAAGGTTCTTTTGAGGAGAGGTTTGAGGATTTTTTTTTTTTCTGTAACACAATTTTTTATTGTTTATTTAAAATATACATAAATAAATAAATGAATAAATAATAAATAAATAGATAAATAAATAGATAAATAAATAGATAAATAAATAGATAAATAAATGAATAAATAATGGATAAATAATACATAAATTAATAAAAAAAAAACCATTAAATTTATTTTAACAAAATAATTAATACAGAATAAAAAATAAAAATCAAATTAATAAAAAATAAAAATAAAATAAAATAATAATAATAATAATAAATAAAATAGAATAAAAAAAATAAATTAATGAAAAATAAAAAAAATAAAAATTAAATCTATAAAAAATAAAAAACAAAAATTAAATTAATCAAAAATAAAAAATAAAAAATAAATTAATAAAAATAAGAGTTAAATTAATAAATAATAATTTAAAAAATCAAAAATGAATTACATGGTTTGAGTCCTTTTAACAGATTTATGCATAGACGCATAGAAATTTTCAGCATACTGAAAGAAGAGAAACCTGCAGTCAACATGTTCTTAAAAAAAGATGCTGTGAAATCAGTCATATGGCCTCCATACATGGGGCGCCTGCTCTACCAGCAGAGCTGAACAATGCAAAAACTGAAACCTGAGCAAGTTTAATTTTAAAAATGTTGCTCGTAAAGTTTCTTTGAATAAAGAAAGTCGCAGTCAAGACACAAAAAATAACTTGTTCATTTTAATTTTTGCTCTTTGCAAGCAATAGGGGTTATGCACAGGATGGATTGTATGTAAACTCCCGGTTACTGTAGAGTGCCGTGCTATCGTATCGTTATACTATCATCAAAACATCCAAAACTGTTCATTTTCATCAATGCTGTGTGATTAATGTGATTGATTTTGTTGACTGTTTTAATTGTGGCCTGATGTTTTGACAGGATGACGGCTCTTTCAGCCGTCTGCTGTGTGCTGAAGCAGAGATAAAACTTCCAGTGTATGCTAGCATAGCGCTAGGTTTTTATATAGGAGCCCCGACCCGACTGCACCACAATGATATAAAACCTCAACTTTAACTCATCTTTCCACCTCAGCTTCAGTCTGAGCTGATGACCCACAGCAGAACCAGCTTCACTGTCAGAGGAGGAGGAAGGAGAAGTGTGGACAGAGAGGAAGTGAGGGAGGGGAGGACGACCTGCTGTTTTTATGAGCGTGGCAAAGGGTGAGAGGTTGACTGAGGTTTATTACCTCCTTTAACACCCTGTGCCCTCTGTGCATACTTCTGCTTCCACTGAGGACTTCACTTCTGCTCAGAGCAGGAGCTTTTCAGGGTGTTTGACAAAGTTATAGATTATACAGAGAACACAGAACAGATTTACAGCTGAACCCCTGAGGTTTGGTTTTTATTTCTTGTAGAGAAAGAGGCAGCAGCTGAACTGTCACCCTGCTCTAACTCAGGCTGTGGATTTTTCTCAGTAACTCAGATAATTTCTGGAATCAAGTCACCGACTGTAAATGCTCTGCACACACAGGAAATGACAAATCTCTGCCTTCCTGACAGCGATCTGCAGAAAGAAGAGTCTGCAGCGCAGATTTTCTTCAAATCTTTGTTTCTGGCCTCTGTTTGTTGTTCCAGCGAGTTTGGAAAAGAAACCCAGTTGGCATCATAAGAAAAATATCCATATAAGTCATCTTTATCCAGTGTTTAAATCTTTGGCCTGTGTTTTAGCCTTTAGCCCATGTTTTAAGCTTTAGCATGTGTTTTAGCATGTAGCCTCTGTTTTAACCTTAAGTCAGTGTTTGAGCATTTAGCCCATGTTTTAGCCTTCAGTTTGTGTTTTAGCCTTTAGCTCATATTTCACTCTCTAGCCTGAGTTCAAGCCTTTAGCCAGTGTTTTAGCATTTAACCTGTGTTATAACCTTTAGCATGTGTTTTACCATTAGCCTGTGTTTTAACCTATAGCTCATGTTTTAGCCTCTAGCCCTTGTTAAAGCGTTAAGTCACGTTGTAACATTTAGCTTGTGTTTCAGAATTTAGCCTGTTTAAGCCTTGAGCCCTTGTTTTAGGCTTTAGCCTATGTTTTAGCATTAAGCCCATGATTTAGCCTTAAGCTCATATATATATTAGCATTTAGCCCATGTTTTAGCTTTTAGCCCATTTTTTTAGCTTTAGTTCATCCTTTAACATTAAGCCTGTGTTTTAGCCTTTAGCTCATATATTAGGCATCAGGCCATGTTTTAGCATTTAGCCTATGTTTCAACCTTTGCTGTGTTTTAGCCTTTGGCCTGTGTCATAGCCTTTAGCCCATGTTTTAGCTTTTGTTTATGTTTTAGCCTTAAGCCTGTGTTTTAGCATTTAGCCTATTTTCCAACCTTTAGCCCTTGTTTTAGCCTTTAGCTTATATATTTCAGCATTTAGCCTTTTTTAGCCTTTAGCTCATGTTTTAGCTCTCAGCCCATTATTGCCTTAAGCCTGTGTTTTTTTTAGCCTTCGGCTCATGTTTTAGCATTTAGCCTGTGTATTAGCCTTTGGCCTGTGTTTTAGCATTTAGCTCATGTATTAGATATCAGCCCATGTTTTAGCATTGCGCCTATGTTTCAGCCTTTAGCCCATGTTAAAGCCTTTAGCTCGTGTTTTAGCCTTTAGCATATATATTTCAGCCTTTAGCCTTTGTCTTAGCCTTGAGCTTGTGTTCTAACCTTCAGCTAATGTTTAAGCCCTTAGCCCGTGTTTTAGCCTTTAGCCTGTGTTCAAGCTTTTATCCAATGTTTTAGCTTTAGCTTATGTTTCAGCCTTTAGCCTGAGTTTAACTCTATAGTCCGTGCTCTCATATTAAGGCTGGCATATTAAAGTGTGATGGAGGCAACTTCATCCACTGGTGATAGTAGAGACACCGTCACACTGCCACCACCTGCTAGCTTAGCTTCAGATAAAGACAGACACCTGTCGCCTTATCTATAAACGTTTTCACTTTTGTAGGACTAAAGGTTTTTCCTGCAGGATGAACCTTTGGGCTGAGGATCCTGCAGAGTGAACCAGGCTTTGGACACGCGGGATCAGTATTTTGGGACAACAATAATAAAAACATCACAATGAACTTATTGACTCACAGAAGTGACAACCCTGATCCCACAGATCCCAATTACCACTTCTTCTTCTTCTCCCCCTAAAGTTTTGATCTCTCTCAGCTTTGCTCGGATCATCCTCTCAAAGTGAGCAATGAGACCCAAACACATGGTGGCTCCTCTGCCATAAATCAGATATTCCCAATAAAGCAGATGTAAGCCAGGAGCTTATGTAACTGACCTCGCTCTTAACTCCACATGAGCAAAAGAAGAGAACGAATGAAACAAACAAAAGTAATGAAAACCACATGATTCAGCCAAGAAACACCACATGATTTGTCAAAGCTACATTAACTTGAATGCAGAACATAACTCAGTGAAGCTTTAAGCAGCTCGCTGTGTGTGGAGGCTCAGAGATGAACATCCAGGCCTGTGGTGGACGTCAACAGGAGATATCTGGGTGAAAACACAGTAAGGAGTCGCTGTGAGGTCAAAGTTTGGGTTCGGGACGGTCTGTTGGTTCAACCATGCGTGTTTCCTGCCGTCGATTTCAGCGTTAGCGAGCTAAAACGAGCCCAGCGCAGCTATTACAGCTCTGAGCCACAGCCAAGACTAAGAAAATAAAACCCAGCTCGTAATAAACAGGAATTATCCTTTAAGTGTGCTACAACATACGGTTAAGATCAGCCGCTTGTGGTTTGTTGTGTGTGTAAGTGTGTGAGTGTGTAAGTGTGTGTGAGTGTGTGCACTGTGTCTGTTTTTAGCACCATTAGAGCAAAGAGCCCCATGAACACCAGCGAGGCCCTGACACTAATCCGGACCAGATGTGAGCTCCTCTGCTTCACCAAAAACCCAAAACACACTCCCATGAACACACGTAACAAACACGAAGCGGCACGTCGTCAGCGCTCCCAAACAACGGCGCTCAAACTCGATTTGCAGCCGACTCTTTGGTCAGCCAACATGATTACGTGTAATACTATTATCGCCATAATCTGTCTGGATGAGATCATAGCTCACCTTCAGCAGAGTTAATTGGAGGTTTGAGAGGTCACGAAACGGCGTGCGTCAACAGAAAGTAAACAAGCCGACCCCTCTCAGGGTGTAACCTCAGTCCTGCAGGTGTGACCTGGGTAGAGCGCTGACCGTGTTGTGGAAACAGACGGTCAAAGGCACGGCACACCTCAGCGTCTCAGGGAGCAGAGGGGGTGAAGAGGACGAGGGTGATGATGAACGACATGTGGACACACAGGAATGCAGAGAGGCATGAAAATGTGTGTGTGTCGTAAAGTGACTCTCGATCCTCATCAAAAAAAAAAAGGAATAAAAAGAAAGTCAAAAGAAAAAACTCTTTTCTACAGGTTTGAGTCAGTTCAAATCTGAGTGCTGTTTTTGTCAGGGTGTATAAAGTCCTTTTTATGAAGTAATGCTTGAAGGTGTTTTTCTGGTTTGTTGCATTTCTATAATTTCAAATTGGCAAAACTTTGAAACATTTTCTAAATTTTAAATGAAAACTGTGAAAAAAATTTTACGCTTTTTTTTTTTTTAATTTTGCAAATATTTTTTTAATTTTAAGAATTTTTAAATTTTTTCAAATATTTTTTTAAGTATGAACGACTTCTAATTTTATTTTATTTTATTTTGTAAACGGTGCAATTTTTTAAATCTGAAAATTTCTGTATTTTTTGCAAATGTTTGAATTTTAAATCGTTTTGAAATTTTGCAATTTTTAAATTTAGGAATTTTAAAATTTTCTAATATTTTTTCAAGTTTAAACAACTTGTAATTTTATTTTATTTTATTTTTATAAATGTTGCAAATTTTCAAAATTTAAAAACTATCTGTATTTTTGGCAAATTTTTAATTTTTAAATCTTTTTGGAATTAGCATTTTTTGTTACAATTTTTTATTCTATTTTTTTTAATTTGTGCAATTGTTTTCAAATTTCAAAACTTTTAGAAACTTTTGCAAATTAATTTAGATATTAAATGAAGACATCACATTCATAAATTCAGAAAACTTCTATTTTAGATAACTATTTACTAGATTTTAACTAAGTAAATAATTTAATAAACTTTATTGTCAAGAAAGAAACTAATATGTTTTTTTCAGGGCCGATACCAATACCGATAATCAGTTGTCTAGAAGCCGATAACAGATATTTGGGGCCGATATTCATTTACAGTAAAAGTGAAAATATTGGCGTCATCATTTGTGGTTATACGAACTTTGTTTAAAGCCTTTAAGTACATGTTTATTTAACAGCTCCCAGGCTCAGCAGCTGTCTGATAAAGTTAAATAAAAACTTTGAAAAATAAAAAGCTCCCTAAAGTTTTCTACAGTAAGTCAAGTTTTCCAAAAAATTAGTTTCTGCGTGTCACCAATCAGATGGTGATGCTAGAGAGGGGCAGCTAGATTGGAGCCAAAATCAAATTCCTTATCGGCCGCCAGATTGAAAAAAGGCAGATTCTGATATGCTTCAAAATGATAAATATCGGGCCGATAATCAGCCGGCCAATCCCGTAGTGTAGCACAGTTTGACAGTATTTATTATAGAAGATAGGGATAAAGTTGTTTGGAGGCTTTGTCTGATTAATCTTGCAAAGACAACAAAAACCAGTGGTGCTAGCTGTGCTAACTACAGCATGCTACTTTTTGGACTGTTTTCTGTGAGTAGTAAGTTGATAAAAATGTAGAATTAACATTACAACCACACTTGAAAAATAGAGCACCCCTAGTGGTAATGATCGGTAGTTCATTTACCTTGAACTAATATTTTTTAAATATTATAGTGAGGCTGTTTTTTGTGTTTAAATAAAAAAAGTTTTCACCAAAGTGTAGCTGTAAACTCGTGACTATAAGTTGAGGCAGTGATTGAAGCGCTGTTAGCTTAGCGGTTTTAGCGTGTGCCCCTTATACAGAGGCTAAAAACCCTCTGCTCCCCACATTTCCTGTCTGTCCTCAGCTGTCCCGTCTGATAAGGTCAAAAATAAAGACTTCACTCATGAAGAAAGTCGGGCTGTGTTTTCCTCTCAGGCTCAGGGTCCAGAGTCTGGATCTCCCCTGACCTGATTGACCCCTCTGCGCCAGAAGCCGCTTCTCTATGACCTTACGTGCCCTGGTCTGTGTGTCTGCATGTGGTGTGTGTGTGTGTGTGTGTGAGAGAGAGCGTGCATGTGTGCCTCGCTTTCTGCTGATGTCAGCACTTTCAGCCCTCCTCGTCGTCATCCTCCTCCACACCAGCTGAGCAGCAGGAGAAGGAGAAGGAGGTGTTGTTGTTGAAGGAGTCTGACACACAGATGCTCACACTGTGTGTTAGTGTGTGTGTGTGTGTCTGTTTTACGAGTGTGTTTAAGCGCTGGGCGAGATCCTAACCACATGTAGTTAGACAAACACCTCAGAGTTTTCTCCCAGCAACAGCGAGGGTCTTCTGAAGCCCCTTCCTGGCTCCGCCTCTTTTGAAGGGTCACATGACTTCCTGCTCAGAGACATAAAGGAAGGCAGGCGGCTCTCTGCTGTTTTCCTTGTATTGTCACCTTGTTTGACAGTTTCTTCACGTGATTCTTCGTTTGTTTTGATGTGATCTCATTGAAAATTATACATCAGCAAACATCCAAACTCTACCAGACGATATTTTCAAAGAAACACTCACACGCTGGAATCTACTGCTGCGATCATCCTGTAACGTCTTCTGTGATTACATCACTTCCTGTGTCACTGACCCCAGAGGATCCTTTGAAATCCCAGTTTCTAGACAACACTATTGTTTCATGACCGCGTAACCCACTTCACTCGTCTCCGTACGTGTTTGTGTCCTATATGATTAAGCCTGATTACACATGTGCGGCACTGGAGCTTGTGTGTGAGAGTGTGTGTGCGTGTGTGTATGTAGATAAGCAAATATGAGCACCCTTTCTTTTGTTTACGCTTTTGTTTCCTTAATTATTCAGCCACAGCAAGGATCCTCAACCTGTGGCTCTTTGACTCCTGTGCAGTGGCTCTTTGTAGCTTCATTTATTTACTTATTTTTAATATTTCTACAATTTCAAAATGGCTGAACATTTGCAAATCTTTTAAATTTCACATTTTTTATGAATTTCTTTGACTTTTGCAAAGTTTATTTTTTTAATTTAGAGATTTTTTTTTACATTTTTCAAACATTTTTTTAATTTAAACCATTTTTAAAATATTTTTTAAGTACATTTTTTCCCCAAATTTTGTATTTTTGGCAGATTTTAGAATTTTATTTATTTATTCTTTTTAAATTTGTGCATTTTTTTAAATTTCAAATTTATTTTACTTTTTGTAAATTTTTGAAAGTTCTTTTTTGAAATTTTCCAATTTTATGTAATTCTAAAATATTTTTTTAATTTAAAATGTTAAGAAAATAAAGGTTGCAAATATTTTGAAATTCAAAAAATCATTTTTTGGGGGGGGATAATTATTTTTGAAATTTTTGCAATTACTTTAACAATTTCTTTCAATTAAAAAAAAGTGTTAATTTTTTTAAAATTTTTTCAATTTTTAGAAATTTCTGCAAATTCATTAAAAATTAAAAAATGATGACATCACAATTCCACAAATTCAAAAACTTCTTGTTTGGATAATTCTTCACTAGATTTTAACTTTGTCAAGAATTTAATACCCTTTATAGTCTTCATTTTGAAGATAAAGTCGATTTTGTGGCTCTGGTATGACTGTAAGCCAAGTGAGCTGAGGCCAAATGGCTTTTTTGAGAGTAAAGGTTGCAGACCTCCGGACACGAGTCTGGGGCCGTTGACTCAGCTGATGAAGTCTAACAGGACCTCTTAAACCACAACAGCAGGAAACTGCGCTGCAGCAACTGAGGCCAACTTTCTTGTGAGCGTCTCCTCAGCTGTTTTTCTACTTTAAAATCTCCTGAAATCCCAGCGGTAAAACAGAACGTCCAGTTTCTTTCTGTAACTTGTTTACTGCAAAAATGAAGCCCTCCCAGTCACGCTGCCTTACAGCTCTCCTTGTTTTTATCTTTCTGAACCATCTGTCATTAAGACTTTCTTTGTATCAGTTGTTTCCTATTGAGAAGCAGAAAGAAACAAAGCATGAAGGTGGCGCTTGCACTTGTGCCAACAGTGTTGCCAGGATACTTCTGACTTTTCAGAAGTGTTTCTCTTTAATGGCATTTTGTTTGTTATGAAAAGCACACAAAGGAGGGTAGCGGGAAGTCTGGACGAGAGGGAGATGACATGCTGGAGAGGTTATGAGCCAGATTGTGATGAATTTTAAATATGCATCTTTGTCCAAAGGGACCCACCACTCCTTTCTCAATCCCTCATCCGCCCACTCTTTAGCTTTCTTCTTGCTCTTTACAGAATGTACGGCCAATTTTTCCCATGGAAGAAGAAATGCAGCCAATTAAATTCTATAATTAATGTTCAATACACCAAATTTCCCTCCCCCGAGCTCACGCACCTCCCGTCTGTCCTCTCAGCTCAAAATGAACCTGAACACCACGGAGACTGTGGTGGAATTTCATTAGCACGCCGCACTGTACATTGTTATCAGGTCCCTGTGTTTATTTTAAGCCGCAGAGTGGCGTGAACTTAAATACCCCCGTGCTTCAGGGGGTTATTTGGGGGTACAAGGATGGGCATGGGGGCCCCAGGTTACCCAGAGCATGGAGGGTTCAGCGGGGACACAAGGGGCCCTGCTACGTCTTCCATCATCCTGCTCTTTGTCCTGGTTCTCTGAGGCGCTCAAAACCAAGTGTTCATACATGACAAAACACACACACAATAACACACATGTACACATGCTTACTGATGCTCATAGATCGGGTTGGCTGTCCCTTGTACTCATGTTGTTGCTCCACACACACACATACTCAAAGAGATGCTTTTAAGGGATTCAGAGCACGGCAAACAGAGGAAAAATAAAGTTTCTCCTGTCTACACTGCAAAAAAATAAAATCTTACCAAGTGTTTTTGTCTCATTTTAAGTATAAATTGTTTTATTATACTCAATACGAGCCACATTCAACTGAATAGTCTTGAAAATAGAAAAATGTCTTGTTTCAAGACAAAAATAAGGTCTGAATTAAGCTTGGGCCAGTGACAAATTTAAAAAATAATAAACAAAATGATTGACAATATTATCACTGTTGTAATTGGAATATCAGTAACTTTAGATATCAAAAAAATTAATAAAACAAAACAAACTCTTGGTCAAAAATTGCACTGAAGTATAAGTCAGTATTAAAGAGCAGCATTTCTTTTGTGATGTAGCGATCTACACTTCCTGTGTCCATGTAAAGTCTCAGCATCCAGGTCAGAGTCATTGTAAAACTGGGTTGGGTGGTTGTGTTTTAGGTAGGCATATAGGGATGGATACCTTTCACATTTGAAACGATACCAATACTCGTGCCCGGCAATCAGTACTGGTACTAAATGGTACCAATTTTCTGTACTTTTTGTGTCTATGTGGTAAAAAAATAACAATTTGTTCAATAATGAAATATGATTTTTTTTTTAATTTAACATACATATTTCTCAATATATAACCTTGCAATGCTGTGTTCATGTCCAGCATGGAAAATCACCTCCTCCTCCACTCTCTCACAGCCTCAAGGATGCGTTTAAGTCCCTAAACATGGTACCTTTTGGTTTTATGTGAATTGGTACCTGGTACTTTTTACAGAATTTGGTCGATACCTATAAAAGTACCTACTTCGGTACCCATCCCTATGGGCATGTGAGTTTGTTGTGTTGCCTTTTTTTGTTGCTGCACACCAGCTCGTCCAGTTGATGGACTCATCTTCCTCAATCTGTTTGAAGCTGAAATATTTCTACACTGGGGCTGTGGGGTTTCACTTTACAATTAGGGATGCATTGATATGAAAATTTTGGCAGATACCAATATCCAATATTAATAATGTTGTTGTGGCTGATAACCGATATTTACCAATATAAATATTGGTAAAAAAAATAATAATAATAATCTGAGATGATGTGTCAAGGTAGTTCAGAGAGAAAGAGCGGCGTAATCGAAAGAAAAGACAACCATGGAGAGGATCAAAGGATGAGCCCCTGAGATGAACATGATCAAAAAAGTTAGTTTTATCTGTTTTTTGGATCAAAATCAGGAAGAGAATCATAAAAGAAGAGAGTCCACCCTTCTTAGGTTATTTTGGTGTTTATATAGTCTGAGAAAACAAGATTATTTGGGTCTTGAAGGATCGTTCAAGATGCTCTGAAAATGGCTGGAAGTTAATGAGTAAATATTGGCCAATACCGATATATTGTGCATCCCTATATCCAATCATTTCTTTTCCTCCCAATTTCTGCCACGTCAACCTGCATTGCCCCTGGTGAGCTCACGAGGCTCGTTACAAGCATTGCAGACCTTATTTATGTCTTTATAACTTGAAACAAGGCATTTTTCAGGACCGGTCAGGTGAGTGTGGCTCATATTAAGTCTAAAAAGACAATTTATAATTGAAATAAGACAAGATTTTAGTTCTGTCCTGTCTATTCAATCGTCCCCTCTTGATGATCATATGACGAAGATAAAGTCCTCAGTTTGATACATAAATAAGCACACACAAACACACACACACAGGCAGGTGAACAGTTGCCTCCATTGAATCCCTTTCCCTCCCCACACCATCACCCCCTCCCTCACCAACGCCAAGCTCTTTCCCCACACGCAGCACTTTCTGTTTGTATTACCTCCCTATTAATAGACCACTGGCAACCGCACAGCTACTCCTTCTGTACCCCGTTTGTAGTTTGTTTATTTTTTTACGTGTGGCCACAAAAAGTCACACTTTCTTTTTTTAACCTGTTTTTATAATAATTTGAAAGTTCCTCATTCTGAGTTGCATGAGTATGAGATGGCACGACAGGAAACAACTGCTCCCCGCAGCAGGTAATCACCCCGTCTAAGCTGCGGCTAACGGTGTTAGCCATAATTACCAACCAGTGACAGTGTGACATCAGCGCACTTATCCTGACCTCATCTCACCCAGAAAAAAAAAAGACACAGAGACACAGAGAGTGGCTTTGGACCGGGCTCAGACTGTGACTCAAAAGATCATCCCAAACATGCGCACACAACAAGATGTACAAGACGACAGATTGCAAATCCTCAGAGGGTATCATCATGAATAGCATGTGTGCCACCTGTTGTGGTCACAAAAGGAAGCAGATGTAAACAAATCAGATATGTACGTGTTGTTTTTCAGGCTTTGAAGTCTGTACACTGAAAAGGAAACGGCTCTTTATGAGAAATAACGCTGTCACAGATTTTCGTTTCTTCTGGGACGAAACTCCCCTGGGAGATAACCAATACAAGTAGCATGCAAGCTAAAGCTAGCATCCATTTTTTCGGTTTCATCTATCCCTACAGATCTGTTAATTTTATGAGCTGCTTAGGGCTTTAGGGCACAATCACACTACTCCAGACTTTGGGTACACACATGGCCCGCCTTGTCGAACCATTTTTAACTTTCAGTAAGTTGTTTTGGTCCGACACAGACCTCTAACACCCTGCTATTGTTTAGCCTGTCCTAGGTGTGCTCAAGGCCAGTGGGTTTCGAAGTGGGGGGCCACCAGGGGGGCCTCAGAAAACTGGAGAGAAAAATAGAATCTAATTTGTTCCCACTCACTCAGACGACTAACATTCAGTAAAAGTTGCTATGGTAGGCAACATGGTAGGCGACATTTCTCAGGATGCTATTGATGATTTTTGGAAACAGAAAGATCACAGATCATCTAGAAGTCACTAAAATGCTTTCAAGTCCACATTCAAGGGATATGTCAATTATTTTATTGTTGAGAAGCTTGATAGAAAGCTTCGTTTACAGACCAAATTTACAGCTCCCAGAGCAAACCTGATAAACAGCATCTGGTTAGCATTAGCATCTCAGACAACAAAATAGAGGATCAGCATCTCTGTTAGTTTGGAGCTACTGTATTTACACTGAATCATTCAGCATAACGTTAGCCAACCTTTGTTGTCTCTTCTATTATAGATAAGCTAATAAAGCTAAGTTCCAGAAGCTAACGTTAGCTTAACTAGAGCCCTTTGGAGAACAGCTAACAATGATGTACAATCACCAAAGAACAAAATCTAGAACAAAACAGGCCAATGAACTCCCAACAAACAAAGAGACATGATGAACAATGCAGCTAACGTTTAGCTAACTTAAGCTAATGTTACAGAAAAGTGTCCGTCAGACTACAGTGGTGGTTCTAGTCTTAAAGATAACTTTATATTATCTTCTTTTCCTTGCATGTACCCCATGAACACAGTTTGACCATTTTGGAACTTGAAATCTCAGAAAAACCTCATTAAACTGTGCAAAAAAGTGACCGTCTGCCATGTATTTCAATGGACGTATTGGCGGAGAGTGCCCGAGTGTATTGGAAGGCTATATGCTCTTTCATTGGCTTGTTATGTTGGCTCATTGGGGGTCGTGGCATGGTAAAGTTTGCGAAGGGCCTACACCAGGTTCCTCTTCTTGTTTATCAGTTTTTTCAGTTCAGTCCCAGTGGACGTCTTTTTATAGAACCGCCACATTTTCTGTGCTGACTTTTCAGTGGTCAGAGAGAGTTGGAGCAGAGTAATGAAGACGTAAAGAAGGGATAGAAAAGGGAGAACAGTGAAGCTTTGGTGTAATCTGGATAATATACTGTACAGGCTCATGAATGGTCTCTATCATCTCCTTTAAACCCTCCGCCCATTCCTCATTTTCCTCCTTTCTTTTTGTTCGATTGTCCTCTCCCTTACAGCTCTCTTCTGTGGTCATTTGTCTTCCCGCTTTGCCCCCTTCTCCCCTCGCTCTGACGTCCTCTCATTGCCACTTTCTGTATTTTTCTGTCATCTCCGATTCTTTTCTCTTGCTCTCTGAAAGGTCCTTTCCAAGTCAACTCTGCGCACAAAAGCTGTATGGTGGCACTGGCTGGCCACTCGCCAAAGCTCTGCTCTCCGGCTCTTTCTCTCTGTGTGATCACTCAATCCTCCTCCTCCTCCTCCTCCTCTACCCCGGCTCTCCTCTTTCTGTCTTTCCTCCTCCACTTTTTTTTTCTTGTCTCCAAGGAGGCAGAGTGGGTAGAAAGTGTGAGATCTCAAATTCTCTTCACTTACACACACACTCGCGCGCTGTGAGGTGAGAGTGGAGCTGTAGGGCTCAGCGCTTCTCAAACGGGTGTGTCTGCTAATCCTGAGGAGCGTGTGTGTGTGCGAAGGCCTTGTAAACCAGAGAGTCAAGGGAAAAAAGGAGGGGGATGAAAGTAAGAGTGGGAGAAGGGGGAAGAAAAATGAGGGGCCTCTTTCTGATAGCAGCCTCTCAACGCCGCGGCATCAACGTGCCAAGAAAAGCGCACAAATGCTCACACATGCTAACGCGCTGCGCTGACCTTAAAGAGAGTGACAAGCACTCTTCACGTCAAAGCTGACTGACAACATTTCAACCCAAACACACACAGCAATGAAAGGCTGCTCATGAATGCCTGTCATGCACAAGTTCACATTTTTCGCATGTCTGCAAAGAAGTAAATGAAGAAAGAAGGAAAAAGTTGAACAAAACCTTAAAATAAATCAACATGATGCATTTTTTACTCCTCTGTACTCATATGCTGACCTGGCTCTAGTCACTCGAGTGTGCCAGGAGCAGTCAGCAGCCGCTGAGCTCAAACAGACTGAAATAACCAGAGGAAAAGGGAAGTGGTGGTGTTTCATTACGCTCTTGGTGTGACACTTGCTTGTCTGGTCACGAGACTGAGGTGGAAGAAAGAGCTGAAGTGGCTGCAGCGATGTACATGTTGCAAAATATGTCTTTTTAAAAAGTTAGCTGTCCATATCTGTCAGATCAGAATTTTTGTTGGTTTTGATGCACATCTGTGCTGCCTCACCCTCAGCATGTTGCATAAGGACAGGAGTGTGTGTTTAGGTTTCAAGGTGTGGTTACAGTCTATATATGTAACACGCTCCGTGGGTGTGTGTGTTTGCTTTGGAAACTATACGACACTCAAACCAAAATACTATAAGCTCTGGAAGACCAAGAATTTAGTGCAAATTAGCTTAGCTAAGCTTAGCATTAAGCTAATAAAGCTAGCATGGCTGTGTCCAAAACTAACAAGAAAAGCAACCTCTTTGTGTAACAGGAACCTTTATTTACCATGAAAAACTTGGGTCAGATTGAAATAACAGGAGATGTATTTACCGATACCTGTTTTGCAGCAAACCATGCAATTTCAATCGCTTGCTTCTACCACATTTTTTGAGTTCTGTACAAGATGCGCATAGCTTTTTATCATTAAGGTGTCTTCTAGCGTTGTACTAAATTTGAGAAGGATCAGACAAACTGTGTAAAAGAAGATATCCAATAAGTACGCTAGGAAATTGCGAAAAACTTTCAGAATTTTACACATTTATTCAAAATAGCGTATTTCCTGTTGGAAGTAGAACAAAGCTTCAAGAGGCTGTTTTGTAGCTCTCATTAAGCATTATATGACTACAAAATTTCATGCATGTTGGTGAAAGTAGCCCACATGGAGACCCTTGTTTGAGATTTACAACAAGGGGCTATCCATGTGATTTCGGGATATATTTTCTTCAAACTCAAAGATAAGATAAGATAAGCATGTTCAAAATAGTGCAAATTAGCTTAGCACTTAGCTAAAAAAAGATAGAATGGCTGTGTCCAATAGTATCAAAACCAGAACCTTCTTTCTTCTTGATAAATCTTCAAAATTTTGTGTCAGATTGAAATAACAGGAGATGTATTTACTGGTGCCTGTTTGCGGCAAACCATGAAATTTCAATTGCTTGCTTCTACCACACCTTTCGACTTCTGTACAAAATGTGAATAGCTTTTCATCATTAAGATGTCTTCTAGCATTGTACTTAATTTAACAAGGATTGGACAAACCACATAGGAGGAGGTGACCATCTAGTGCACCAGGGAATTGTGAAAAACATTCAAAATTGAATTTATTTATTCAAAATTGTAGATTTCCTGTCGGAGGTAGGACAAAGCTTTAAGAAGCTATTTTGTTGCTCTCATTAAGCTGCATATGACTACAAAATTTCATGCATGTTGGTGAAAGTAACCCATAAGGGGACCCCTATTTAAGAGTTTCGGGAAGGGGCCAAGGAGCCATACAGAAGTCTAACGTAAAAGAGTTCTGATGTATATAAAAAGTTTGGTGAGTTTTGGGCACATGTTCAATCTGCCAAACCTAATATGTGATTTCGGGATATATTTTCTTCAAGCTTGAAGACAAGATAAGCATTCAAAATAGTGCAATTTAGCTTAGCATTAAGCTTAAAGAGCTAGCATGGCTGTGTCTAAAAGCAACAAATGCAACAACTTCTTTGTGTAACAAAAAACTTGAAATATGTGAAAAAAATTGGGTCAGATTGAAATAACAGGAGATGTATTTACTGGTGCCTGTTTGTGGCAAACCATGAAATTTCAATTGCTTGCTTCTACCACACCTTTCGACTTCTGTACAAAATGTGAATACCTTTTCATCATTAAGATGTCTTTTAACATTTTACTTAATTTGACAAGGATTGGACAAACCACATAGGAGAAGGTGTCAATCTAGTGCACAAGGAAATTGCGGAGAATTTCAAAATTTTATGAATTTATTTAAAATTGTAGATTTCCTGCTGGAGGTAGGAAGAAGCTTCAAGAGGCTTTTTTATTGCCTTCATTAAGCCACATATGTCTACAAAATTTCATCCAGGTTGGCGAAAGTAACCCATATGGGGACCTCTGTTTGAGAGTTTCAGGAAGGGGCTTTGGAGCCATATAGGAGAAGTCTTGTGCATAATAAAAGTTTGGTAAGTTTCCGGCACATGTTGAAGCTGCCAAACCAAATATGTGATTGGTACATGAACAGATTTTTTCTCTGTATTAAAGTGTTTTCACAGAAATGTAGAGTTTACTTCTTGATAGATTCTTTTCAGGTCTGCACAAAAACAACATCATAAATAAACAAGTTTGTTTACATTTTCTAGTATTATGAGATGACATCACCGATGGCACCAAAGCAGACAGCGCATTCTGCTGTCTGGGAGATCAGACTCTGAGTAAGCTCAGTGTCCACTGTGGGGATGTGTCTGAGAGGGTGTACGCATGTGCATCTCTTGTTGTTTTTAGCTTAGTTTTCCCGTAGTGCCCCGGAGTAAAAAGCCTGCTGTCCGTCTGGTGCTCTGTTCCTCACTAAGTGGGTCAGTGGCTGGCTGAGTAAGAGGGTAAAGTCAGGCTAAAGTCATCCAGTGCATGTGTCTGTGTGTTACTGTGTGTGTGTGTGTGACCAGGGGTGGGTGGGGGCGAGTTGTCTTCATCCAGGGTAATAAGTTTAGAGCCTGGGCAGAGCGAAAGGAAGACAGATATGAGATTTACAAAACAGACCGCAGGAATGTACCTCGCTTCACGAGGGCAGGGTGTGTGAGATAAACGAGTGTAAGACACGATGGGTTCCTAATCAAAGCAAACGCAGGCGGGTGTAGCAGGACGAGATATGTGCAGAGCGACGCACGGACCGGAGAGGGAGGGCTGCTGAGCACAGACTGCTGCGGGGTGCTTTTAATGTGAAGGATGCAGACAGACACGGCTGCAGAGGGAGTAGTAAAGTGAAGTGTACAAGACTTTATTTTGTCTGCTTTTCACAGTCTGCTTGTCTGGGTTAGCCTACGATGGGCAACGCCTAGGGACCACCACTTACGGGATGCAGGGTGGGGGTATGTGTGTGTATGTGGGAGCACTTAGGGGGCAGAGTAAGCACTGTAGGAGAATTTGGGTTAGCGTGAATTATTCACCGTGTTGCCGTGCACAGACTCCAGAGCTGGAAGGAGAGGTGCTGCAGGATTCATGAGCGAATCAATGGGTTCAGTGTGTCCACACAGTTACAGATTAGATAACTGAATGATCCACAAGTCATCTGAGGTCTGCATCCCTGTGACCAGCAGATGCAAACCTCGAGGAAAGAAAGGATGAAATGGTAGAAAACCAAGCTAACGCCTCCTTCATGTCTCAAACAGAGAGAAATAAACTCCCTGAGCAGCTGAATTCGCCAGGAGTTGTCTGTTTTGTAGTGTGTGTGTGTGTGTGTCTGACTGACTAACACACTACGATTGCACTTCGGAGTGCAACAGGGCACCCCGCGTTAAATCACCCCCTCCCCCACTTGCTCTTCTTCTTCCCTCTTCCTCCTCCCCCTCTTGCCTCCTCTTCAACTTCCCTTCCTCTTTTCAACTCCCTACTTTCTCCCCCTCCTCCCCTTTTCCTCTTGTTGCCTCGAGTCTCTTCGGGGGATTGAAAGTTGGCACACAGCCAATTAACACAACAGCCGGTTCACCCAAAACCCGAGCGCGGTGGAGGAGGGGAGACACAGAGACACAGAGAGAGTAGGCTCACATCGCTACACACTGACCTACATACACTTCCACCCAGCTGATTGAATGTTACGTTGAGGCCCGCGGCCAATCGCGAGTGGGGGTGGAGTGCAAGCCAGCCAATGGCGTCGTCCGCTCTCTGTGGAGCTCTTGCGCTGTCTCCATACAGTTTTCAGTAATCATACACGGGCCGGAGAGAGTGAAGCCGGAGAGATGAGAGTCAGAGAGAAAATGAGTGAAAGAAAACGACAGAAGGGGGTGAGGCAGAGGGAGAAAATAGAAAGCTGTAGCACAGAGGCAAAATGTGGCTCAGACGGACAGAAATAAGTGGCTGTTCCTTCCTCGGTGGCCCTCAGGCCTCTGTGTCTTCTGGCAGCTATGACCGCAGACAGATGAAGGCTAATACTGGCTAATGGGAAAGAGTGGATTAGTGGCCCATATTTGTCCTCGCTCATTTCCCAGCCACAGGATTCAGCTTCGACTCCTCTGCAGTGGCTCCTTGTAGCTTTAAAAAATATCATTGAAATAAAGAGATTTTATTTTTCAGAGGGTATTGATGATTAAAGACACTGACACTAAATAAAATCCTGTGTTAACATTTAGTTGAACTAAATCTTCATCCCATCTGTCAATAAAGCCTGCCACCGCTCTACTTCACCTCCTACAACATCAACAGCCCACCAACTTTCCATGCACCTGTGGCTAACCTCAAGTTTTACAGCCCTGGGAAGATAACTACATCTACAAAAAGACTCATCTGGAAGAAAATACTGATTTTAATTCTGTGAGGATGGATTCATTTAACTGACAACGTGCCAGATTAATAAACATGATTGATATGTGGCAAGACATTAGCAAATAACAAAAAAAGTTGAATGGTACTATTAATACATGTTATCAAATTCAAGTAATCTTAAAAAAATAAATACATAGAAATTTAAGTAGCAATTTTATTAAAAAAATTTGCAAATTTGTTGCAAAATGTTTAAATTAAAAAAAATAATTTTTCGCTATTTTTTAAATTTTTTTCCCCTTTTTTAATGATCACGATTGTAATAAAGTTTTGCAAATTTTTTAAATTGAAAAAAAATATTTGCAAATTTTCTTTATTCCATTTTTTATATTTTTTTGCAATTTTTTTTAAATTTATAATGACATTGTTGCAAAATGTTAAAAATTTAAAAATGTTGCAACTTTTTCAATTTTTTGAAATTTTTAATGTATCACAATTGTACAGATGTTTTGCACTTTTTTGAAAATTAAAAACAAAATCCCTGAAATGTAAGCAATTTTTCTTATTTGCATTTCTTTTATTTTTTGCTTTATTTTAATGAAAATTAATAGTTGCATAATATTTTAATTTAAAAAAATGTGCAAATTTTAAGGAGGTTTTTTGTATAAATTAAAAGCACAAAAGCTTTGCAAATTTTTGAAAATTAAATAAAATCCGAAATTTTTGCAATTTTTCTTAATTCCATTTTTTTTTTCTTTTTGCATTTTTTTTTATTTATTAAAAAGTGCATTTTTTTTTTACAAATTGATTACATTTCAAAAAATGTGCATCGTCTTCAATTCTGAAAAATGTCATATTTTTGGAAGTATTTCATATTTCAATTTTTTTTTTTTTTACATTTTTGCTAATATATTAAGAATAGAAACCCAGGACACAACATTTACACTTTCAACGATCCAAAGGAGTTTTTCCTTTAGATAAGTTTTTACCAAATTTGGACCATGTATTGCATTTCATCCACTTTACTGTCACTATTGTAAAGATAAAGTAGATTTTAAATGACATTTGTGAACAGACTTTGTTGCTGTTGTTTCATTTATGCTTGAACTTGACTTTGCTTTGACCTCTTAACTTGTGTTTAAGTCATCAAAAACAGCTGATTAGGCTCTGAAAACACCTCATTCTTCACAGCTGACCTCGTGAGGCCTTGTGGTTTTTTTGTCAAACACCAGTGAATGAGATGTGCTTTCCATTTTTAGGCTGCATCCACCTCGTGGCTACTCCAGTCACCTCCCAACCCTGTAATCTCATAAGGACAGGAGCTGTTACAGCATCAGAGTTTCATGTTATCGTACGTTTTCTCTTTAAATTGAAGAATGAGTTGAAGTGGAAAGACTCACTCAAAGAAAATAAAGTGTCAAGAGAGTCACCGCGCTCAAGACGGAGATACTGAGATACTGCTTACCTACACACAGCAACATGCACAGAGCGTGCTCGTCCCATACACACACACTCACACACTCACACACACCTATGACAGCAGGATGCTACCACAGAGAGGATGAGGGCATCCCTGGCACAGAGAAATGGAAAGTTCAACCTGCAGCCAACTCACTGCGGGCTCAGAGAAAGCCTTATGTAAGCGTTTTTATTGAAGCCCAACATAGATTTTGCATTTCTATTCTTTTCTGTGAGTTATATTTTGCTGCGGCTGCAAAAATAAACAGGAAGAGGGGAAAGAGGCTGAAAAGCAAGGCGAGGGAAAAAAAAACAAGAAGAGGAGGGAGAGGAGAAGAGCGGCGCGAGGCACACTAACCCATATTTATAGAAATGGAGGCTTAAAGAGCTTCAGCAGAGCCAACACCGTGGAAATGATGGATTATGGGTAAGGGAGCGAAGACGAGATGCTATAACATGTTGCCGAGGGACAGGATAGGATTTAAATCAGAGTGTGCAGAGACATTTAAAATGCACACTCATGCACGCTCTCCTTTAAACCGCATAAATGTGATTACCATCCCGTTCACATGCAAAGAAACAACAGATCCGTATCTGGTTCACATGTCATGGCGAGCACGCACGCAGACACACGCAGACACGCGGTGTACATTAATCAGACTAAAAGCTTTTCGACCACACGGTGATGTCACTGCACAGCAATAATCCATCCCTCAGGATCCAGCGGTCAGCACAGGTCTGTCTCACACAACATGCCACCCCCCCACACCACCACCAGCACCCTCAGTGGACAGCTGAGCCAATCAGGGGTGATGGGTTTTCATGAATAATGCACACATTGACTCAAGTGCTCATATGAAAATGGATTCCTGACCAACATTGACCCGTCTACTTCAAAAAAAAATTAGCAGCACTCAACCCCGCGTGGTCTCTGCAGGCTGAGGTGTCCAGGATGATCACACAGTGTTGGTACAGTAGGAGAGAAGGAGGTCAGCTCTGACTCTCTGACCCAGGAGTCTGAAACTTTTACTTTCAAAGGAGCCGTTTTCCCTTAGCTCACCTGGATTGAAGTCATTCAGGAACCACAAAATCTACCTTATCTACACAATAAAGTGTATAAAATTCCAATCACAGTTTAAATCTACAGAGTAATTACCTAAATAAAAAGTTTTATGAATTTATAAAAATGTACATGTGATGTCTTTGTTTTTTAAATTTGCAAAAATTTTCAAAAAACTTTGAAACTTCAAACAATTTGCACAAATTTTAAACAAATCTGCAAAAAATGTCAAAATTTTCAAAATTTGCCAAAAAATTAAACAAAATGATTTTTTTAAATTGTAGATGTTCCCTTTAAAAAAAAAAAAAAAAAAAAAAAAAAGCAGAAGTAATTTTAAAAATTGCATTTTTTTAAATAAATTGCAAAATTAAAAATCTACAATAATTTCAGGGATTTGCAGAAAATAAAGCAAAACAAAACGTTAAAAAATGACGAAAATTTAAAATATTGAAATATACTAATTTACAAAAACTGCTTTTTTTAAAAAACTAAATCTCAAAAATTTCCAAGATTAAAAAAAAAAGAAATTGTAAAAAATTACAAACAAATTTTTGGAAAATCAAAATCTCAAAAAAAACAAACAAATCAATAAACAATAATAATAATAATAATAATAATAATAATAATAATATAAATAATAATAATAATAATAATAATAATAATGAAAATCAAAAAAAAATCTAAAGAATTATAAAAATTGAATTTTAAAAAAATCTAAAAAGTTCAAATATTTACATTCCCCAAAATGTTATTTTCCAAATTGAAAAATTTACAGTATTATTTAAAAATTAATTTCTAAAAAAAGTGCAAAAATTCAAAATCTTTGGAAGGAGACTTGAATTTGATAACACATATTTATAATTTTGCTCAACTAATCATTTTTTGTTGTTTGCTTATGTTTTGCCACATATCTTGCATGTATACAAAGCTTGCACATGGGCAGTTAATTAAATATGAGGAGGCGTAGGAGGTGAAGTAGAGTAGTGGCAGGCTCTGTTGACTGATGGGATGAAGATTTAGTTCAACTAAATGTTAACACAGGATTTTATTTAGTGTCTTTAATCATCAATACCCTCTGTAAGAAAAAATAACAATTCTTTTTTTAAACATTATTATTTCAAAGCTACGAGGAGACACTGCAGAGGAGTCAAAGAGCCACAGGTTGAACACCCTTGTTCCAGCCTGATACTGCAGCAGAAGCCTGTGGGTGGGACTATGCTGTAGCTCCATGTGGTGTTTATGTAGAGTTTGTCTCTCTGTAGCAGACTTTTTATCCTACATGTGCTTATTTTAGACATCGGCCTATATACTGCCTCTGTAAACAGTATCTTCTCTTTACTGCACTGAATAAGGGCAACACATTTCTGGAAGCTAAAGATACTACAGAGCCCCAGAAGTTCAAACCGGGGCATACTGCCTTATCTTGTGCATGGGGGGTTTTTTCACTTAGGGTTTGGCCCCCCCAAAGCTGAAATCCTGGCTCCGTCCCTGGCCTGATGATGTTTTACTGACAGTAGAGAGGAGATGAGCTGATGGGAGAGTTTGTATCTGAGATTTTCATTTGAGGGCACGGCGCTGATGCTGTTTTGTTTCTGAAAAAGCTTCTGAATGTAAAAACCACTGAATAAAAAAAAAGGCGCGGAGTGACGAGGATCCAGTGTTTGTTTTTAAAGCTGAACTTCGATGTCTCTCCCCTTTAATTATCCTGGTTACAGCCTCTGCTGTGTGGACTCTTTTACACGGAGACAAACAGTGTAGCAGGGTGGGACTGCACATACTGTCTGCTCTCCGGCCAGATCACGAGCTCCAACACTGTATGCACCCCTCCCCCACTGCTCCCACCACGCCGAGGGAGTGACAGGAGAAACGGAGGGGTTTAGAGGAAAGAGGCGAGGGGCCCACTTTCTTTACTTCCACTGTGCTGCTTTAAGTCCTGACGCGTCACGAGACACCTAAAGGCGTGCAGGACGGAGCAGGAGGGAAAGTTGGATGTGTTGGAGAGGGGAAAATGTTCAACAACAGCTGAAGCCAGGGCTTTCCCTTACATTAGCCCTCCCCCCTCTGTGCAGAGTACTACACACGTGCCCGTATATTCACAGCGCACACAAAGCCCTCTCTATATCAGGGCCCCTCCGTGCTCAGACGCCTGGAGCTGAGCGGGGAAATAAGAAATGTGCACACCACCAGAATGAGTGTGTTGTTTGATTTTGGGACGTGCATTTGCGTGCATGCATCTTTCCTTCCAAAATGTGTGTGTGTGTGTTCCTGTGTGTGTATCCCACACTCTGTCCTTGCAGCAGAGCCGTTTTAAACCCCTGCAGGTCTTGAGGTCAGTGTCTCTGGGTATCAGTTTCTCCCCTCAGCAGCACACAGGAGCTGAGTGATTGACGGACAGATGGCTCGCTGGTTGGGATGAAGGTCGCACAGGGATGGAGGAATCACACATGCATACACACAGATAAAGCCTCCACGACCCCCTGGACCAAAGGTGGAGGAGCTGCTGCTGATGATGATGATGAGGAAGAGAAGGAGGAGGAGGAGGCATGTGCAGACGAGAAGAGGCAGAGCGGTGCCCGATGTGCCTCTGGGCTCTGGAACGATTTCATGCTCCCATAAGCAACGAAATGCACAGACACACACACACACACACACACGCAGTGATGGGCATTCGCTCTGCCCGGCTGCCCGCGCCAGATAAAAAAAGAGCGTGGCACGTGGTGAGAGACAGGAAGAGACAGAAGCTGGGCAAAGAGGGAAATCTGCGGTAACCTTCGTCCACTAACAGCAGCAGAGACTCTAACCAGCTCGGTCTGCTCCAGAGTTTTATGAATGAGCCTGAAAACTGGAGCAAAACACATTTGGAGCATCTGTCGGACGCAGAGACCTGTGGGATTGAAATCATACACGCGACACTGTTTGAGAAACGCTGGTCACAGTCTACGCCCACACCCCGCTGATGTTTTGTTTTTGTCACAGCTGGAACCAAACGTTTTGGGGCTAGCTGGTTCTGGCTGGAACCATTTTTAGCATTTTTGATGCCTGTTGTGTTTATGTGGTAATGAACATGAATTTGTTTGATAATAAAACCTCAAACTTTTTCAATTCAACATATTTATTTCTCAATATATAATCTTGCAATGCTGCGTTCATGTCCGGTATGGAAAATTGGCTGCTCTCCAACTATCACAGTCACAAGGATGTGTTTAGGTATCTAAACATGGAACCTTTTGACTTTACATAAACTGGTACCTGGTACTACAGACGGAATACAGTCAGTACCTATAAAAGAACCTAAATTGGTACCTACCCCTAACTTTACTTCAATACCTATGGTTCCAAACTGAACCAAGCTCTCAAAAACATAGACCACAGACACTACTCGCTCACTCGCCAGCTGCTGACAGTGATGTTATTACTCTCGTGTCATTCACAGACAGCTGGGGATTTACAGTTATAACTTTTCTCAAACACTACAAAACAGTATTTATTTCAGTGATAACTAATATCATACTGAGCGTATTTTCCACATCAGCCAAATATAATAGAAACATTTAGTACATGGTATTTTTCAAATAAATAAACCATGTATTTACACAGCAACTTAAACTGTGTTTGAGAATTACAAGGTCCAGTGAATGCATCACCTATAATTGGCGGTTCAGCGAGTTCAGCGGTTTCCGTGTAAATGCAGATTTTTTTTCTCTACGTTTTTGTGTTTTGGGGCGAAACATTGTCATGTAAACAGGGCCTCAGTCACAAGGATGTGTTTAGGTACCCAAACATGGTACCTTTGGTTTTGGATACATGAATTGGTACTCTGTACGTAAAAAATACCTAATTCAGTACCCATCCCTAATTTCTATGCAACACATATGGTTCCAAACTAGTGATGGGTACCGAATTAGGTACTTTTATTAGAGATAGACTGATATGGATTTTTCTGAGCCGATACCGATTTTTTGTGGTCAAGGAGGCCGATAACTGATATTTGAAGCTGATATTAATTTGCAGTCAAAGTGCAAATATTGGTGTCAAAATTTTGAACAATACAAACTCCAACACTTTACTTCATTCAAATACCTTTAAGCATGAGTTTATTAAACAGCTCCCAGGCTAAGCAGCATGTTTTATAAAGTTAAATTAAAACATAAAAAAATAAATAGCTAAAGTTTTCTACAGTAAATAAAGTTTTCCAAAATTTCAATGCAACTGCAATATCTGTAATAACTGCACTGCTGATTGGCTGTTTCCCAAGCCATGGTTCTGCTTGTAACCAATCAGATGGTGCTGTGGGTGGGACAGTGCTGGGGACTGAGGAGTGACTGCAGACAGCAGAGCGGCTGCATCAGAGGTGCAACAACACAGTTTTAAATTTGTTTCTTATCGGCCGTTGGATTAAAAAAAAGGCAGATGCCGATATGCTTCAAAATGCCAAATATTGGCCCAATAATTGGCCCCACCAATAATCAGTCTATCCATAACTTTTATAGGTACTGACCAAATTCCATCTGTAATACCAAGAACCAATTCACCTAAAATCACACAAGAAGAGTTGAAGAGTAGGCAACTTTCCATGCTGGACATGAACACAGCACTGCACGTTGACATAATGAAGAATAAAAATGTTCAATTAAAAAACTTTGAGAGTTTATCATTAAACTAATTCATGTAAATTACCACATAAACACACGAAGTACCAAAAATTGGTACCGTTGAGCACTGATACAGTATTGTTTCAAACGTGAAAGGTACCCATCCCTATTCCAAACTGAACCCAGCTCTGAAAACCACAGAGACCAGGTGTGCTCAGCTTTGACATTATTCCCCCACCGCTGTGTGCAGAGTGCTGCTGTTTTCCTCACATGGACCCTGACGGTTCAGAGGTCTGACCCGTTCACCTTGGCTGCATATCCCAAGTGCACGGTCTATGTTTTAGAGCTGGACATCAAATCTCACGCTGACATGTTGAATTTCAAAGCAGCAGAGCGTGTGGGAGTCGCCGGCATCGCCTCGACCAGTCTCCTGTCCTCAGACTGAGTCTGTAGGTTTGTGGGTGAGAGGTCTCAGAAACCTGCTCCCTCTGAGTTACTCCCTCTGCTGCGTCAGCTTAAGGTCCCCGTGACCCCCTGAGTCCGGTTTCCCTCACTCCACAGTTTCAGCCTTTAAAAAAAAAAAAGAAGCTGATTTCATTTGCACAACTCTTCGGTCAGCTCTTCTTTCCCCAATAGTACAAAGTTGTGGACAAATAATTTGTCTAAAGGTCAGCGCAGTTTGTGCACCGTCAGCGAACACATGGAGGCAGAATGCTCGTTACATCGACCTGTATCTGCCGCTGCCGTTGTTCCCCCGCAGACCCTTATCACCCTCCCCTCCCCCACTCTCTTATAAAACCCAGGTGTGCAAACACCAGAGTTTACCTAGGCCTCATAAAGGATAAGAGATAAGACAAGAGAGGGGTAGAAATGAAAAGGAGGGAGGCCCAGTTCCTCAGATCCACACTGACCTCTTAATCTGGGTCAGGACTTGGCCTAGTTTCTGCATCCCAAGATGTCAGGAGGCATAAAATCCTGCAGTTGTTGCACAGTTACAGAGCCATTTATTGACTCTTTCTCTGAAACTGTACATTCTGCGTATGATTACAGATACAGGAACCTTTGAATGCAGTTAAAAGAAATGGCTGTCATCTGAGGAGAAAACCACCAGCTGATGTTACACCATTAGTGCAAGTTTGCAAGGTGCATCATCCCCAACGCCTACTTCATTCCTGGAGCTTGATCATTTTTCTACAAACATGTTGTGGGACGCTTCCTGCACCAAACCCATTGAAAACTTCAACGTAGACCTCACCAGAAGAAAAATATGGGAATGCATCCTCGGGTGTAATGGAGTTTAATGGATATCAGATCCAGCTTTTAACTTCCAGATGGAAATTCTGACCCCTGCATGTTTTCTCTTTATTCTCGCGTTAAGCGTCACGCACAAACATGCAAAGAAAGCATGACGAAGTCTGACACGCTCACATTCGATACATGTGGAAAAAATAAGTTACACAAGACGTACAAACATGTTTACACTCTTCATTCCTCCTCCTGCTCTCCATTTCATCTCCTGTTCATGAGCAAATCCTTTAACGTAAGGGTCTGCAACCTTAACTTTCATAGCAGCCATTTTTTCCTCAGCTCAACTGGACTAAAGTCATTCAGGAGCCACAAAATCTAGTTTATCTTTACTGTAAAAACAAAAAAAGTGTAAAAAAATTCTAAATATTGGAAAAAAAAAATGAAAAAAATATCTAAGTGAGAAGTTTTTAAATTAATAACATTGTACATGCAATGTCTTGGTTTTTATGTCCAATAAATTTACAAACATGTCAAAAAAATAAAAATAAATAAAGTATATTTTAAAAATATTTTCAAAATTTTGATTTACAAAAGAAGCCCAAAAACCTGATACAAGTAAAATTTAAAAAATGGCAAAAATTTAAAATAAATGACATTTAATAAATTTGCTAAAAAGTTTTGAATGTAAAAAACTTGCAAAAACATTTAAAGTTAAGATACAAAAAATTTAGAGTACAAAAATGATGTTTAAAAAATCTGCAAAATATTCAAACATTTTGATGATTAAAAAAAATGTCTTAAAAATTGCTAAAAGTAAAATTAAAAGATGGCAAGAGATTTCAAAAAAATGATTTTTTTTAATAAATTTGCTTAAATTTTTGAATGTAATGAACTTGCAAAAATTAAAAAAATTAATAAAAAAATGTAAAGTTTAAAAAATAATAATATTGAGAAAATTTGCTAAAATTGGTAAAAAAGAAAAATTGAAATTTCATGAATTTTTTAATTTAAAAAAAAATTGAAATTAGAATAAATTTTTTTTAAATTCTGCTTGAATTTGTTTACGTATATTGATTGATTATATTGCTTTTTTTATATTGCATTTTTTGTTGTTGCTTGCTTAAGTCTTCCCACACCTGACGCATGGAATTAAAGCCAGCATGCTTTTAGTTAAATGAATCCATCCACACAGAATCAAAATCTGTGTCGTTTTCCAGATTTGTCTTTTTTCAGATTTAGTTATCTTACAAGGAGCCACATAAGGTTCCAGAGCCACAGGTTGAAGACCCTTGATTTAACGTGTTCAAACGCACACACCAGGAGAAGTTTTGTTGTCGCTTCAGCTGCTAGCCCTTTCTTTTTCAGAGTCCGGCGGCTAAAGCGGGCTGAACAATGGCCTGCCTTCATCCAGTCCCTCTCCTCTACATATATCAAGACACACACTCACACACACACACACACACATAATCCGTGAAGTTCAGGGTCATGGTGGTGACTTCATGAAGAGTGGGATTAGTGCTGTGGAGCTGGTGTGTGTGGGACCTTGAGGCGGACAAACACAATGGACTGGGAACCACATGTATCACACTGAGAGCGTAGAAATCACCACAGTCATGATGGGAACTATTATTGGATACCCAGAAAGAGCTGAAAACATCATTCCCTGGCTTTAATGATGCATGGAGGATGTGGAACATTGGAACTCAGCGTGTGTACAGAAACACATCTTTAACTGTGTAATTCATACCAGAAACTGACACCCGCAGCATGTGTGACTCTGACCTATAGGATTTCACAGAGACAACAGAATCCTGTGTGTGTGCACATCCACAGCCCGTGGGTTGAACAGGTGGCCAGCACGCCGGCTGCTTGATGGCACTCTCAGTCTTTGCTTATCAAATCTGGGAGTGCCGTCTCTGTGGTTGGAGAGTTTCCAGCTGGAGCTCAGAAATCAGGGAATGAAAAAAACCCACAGCAAACTGGAGTGTGGGAATCAGGATCAAAGACTGCGGAAACTTGTGGATTTCTGAGAAAGATATTAACTCATGCATCAACTTTGATCATCAGCTGATGGTTCGGGTCATTTTTTAAGTAAAAAAGTGGGGACTTTGTTGTTGAAACAAAAAAATCCCGATAGTGCTTGAAATTCTTGAGATAAAAAAGGAGTTAATGTGTCAATTATTGAATATGAAAATGACCTACAAGTACTTTGTCCACAGGGGGCGCCAAAATCAACTCAAAATTCTCACATGAGCGTTAAGGCACACCGGCCATCTGTACCGTGCACAAGCACGCTTCACCACTAAAGTCCAGTCTGTTTGGCCAGTGTGACTATTCAAAACTCTGCTCAGGCACGGTACACTTCGTTGGCATTAGCACACTATGGCAAGTACACTTACTTGGCTTTGGCCCACTTGGGCACGGTACACTTTCTTGGCCTAAGCACACTTTGGCATGGAACACTTACTTAGCTTTGGCACATTTAAGCAAGGTAAAATTACACTTCCTTAGCATTGGTACACTTGGGCACAGTACACTTACTTGGCTTTGGCACACCTAGGCACGGAACAATTACTCTGCTTTGGAACACTTTTGAACGGTACAATCACTTGGCTTTGGCACGGTAGACTTTCTTAGCTTTGGTACACTTGAGCAAGGTACACTTCCTTGACTTTGGCACTCTTAGGCACGGTACACTTACTTATTTCTGGCACACTTTTCTACAGTACACTTACTTGGCTTCGGCAAATTTTGGCATGGTACACTCACTTGGCTTTGCCACACTTTGGCACGGTACACTTACTTAGCTTTGGTACACTTGGGCACGGTACACTTACATGGCTTTGGCACTCTTAGGCACGGTACACTTACTTAGCTTTGGCACGATACCCTTACTCAGCTTTGGTACACTTGAGCAAGGTACATTTTCTTTGCTTTGGCACACTTGGGCACGGTACACTTCCTTGACTTTGGCACTCTTAGGCACAGTACACTTACTTATTTCTGGCACACTTTGGCACAGTACACTTACTTGGTTTTGGCAAATTTTGGCATGGTACACTCACTTGGCTTTGCCACACTTTGGCACGGTACACTTACTTAGCTTTGGTACACTTGGGCACGGTACACTTACATGGCTTGGGCACTCTTAGGCAAGGTACACTTACTTAGCTTTGGCACGATACCCTTACTCAGCTTTGGTACACTTGAGCAAGGTACATTTTCTTTGCTTTGGCACACTTGGGCACGGTACACTTTACGCAAAGGTCCAAATGCATATGGTGTATTTGAGTAAGCCTGGTTCCTATTGGAATTGTATGACCGCAGGCTGCACCAACCTGTGGGGGGGCAATTGGCATGAGCACGGCACGGTTCAGATGGCCAGTGTGTTGCCTTAAAGCTACACCGTGACATGAGAAATGAGAACTCTTTCCTTTTTTTTTGACCCACGCTGGAACCTAAAGTGTAACAAGTTCATCTGTACAGGGATCGTCTGAGTCTTGCTAAAGAGACAGCGTTTTCAAAAGGGCATGTGAGGAATGCAGGTAGTTTTGTTTTTAAAGTCCCACTGACAGCAACACGAGAAGTCGTCTGAGGTGATATTTTTTCTTCGTATGTCAGCAGCACATCACTTCCACCTCCACCTCTCCTCCCCTCTTTTCCTCTTCCTCCTCTGACACAGAAAAGCTTCATCGTGGTCAATTAAATGTTAATCAGAAACAGTAGCTCGGCCCCGGCCTTTGCAGACTCAGAGCTGCTGGATAGGTGGAGCGGCGTGATCGGAAGAGACAGGCTCAGAAGAAAACAAATTAAAGTTTAAAAGCCAAGAGCCGAGTCGGCGAGCCAAATTCAGAGATGATCGCTTCAAATCAGCCACGCGCAGATGACTGCGGACGGAGTGTGGATGACAACGAGGGGCGAAGATGCTCAGACATTCATGAAATAAAACAGAGACAAAAAATAAACCACACTAAAAAAACTCTTAGTAGTCTAGGCTGCCTTTAAGCTGTGTGTGCTAGAAATGTGTTTTTTGCTTGCACAAAGTGTGTGTGTATATGTGTGTGTGTGTGTGTGTGTGTGGTGGAGGGAGTCGATTACAGAGGTGGAGGCAGCCGAGAGGCATGGGGCCCACTTCAGCAATGTGGTTATCGGAGAAACTGAGAAGCAAGGCCAGAATGGGAGGTATGTGCAGCCTGTGTGTGTGTGTGTGTGTGTGTGTGTGTGTGTGTGTGTGTGTGTGTGTGTGTGTGTGTGTGTGTGTGTGTTTTGAATATATATATTTGTATGTGTGTGTGTGTGTAAGTGCAGGGGGGGAGGGGTGGTGCATTCAGTGGGTCACTCTGTTATCAGCTGTCACCCAAACGAGTCGTCCCTCCACCTGCTTGACAAGTTATCGGTTGCCATGGAGACAAACATGTCACCATGTCACTCCTCTTTGCAAACCAGGTATGTGTGCTTCCATGTGTACACAAACACAACACAAAGACACACACGCACACGTAAAACTTGACACAAGTGCAGCCATCTGAAGAGAGGGGAGGAAAAACTAACATTTGTGAAGACGACATGGGTATTTTTGTTTTCTCTGTAAAAATGATACGTTGAAAAATTGTTAGCAAACAAAAACAGTGTTATGATTTAATTTAACACCATTTAAAGAGGTAGAATTTAATGAGTTTAAACTTTTTCTTGCTCCTTTTTGCTCATTTAAACTAAGAAACTTAGAAATTAATTTTCTTGTTTTCATTTTTTTCTGCCTATCATTCATTTTTATTACTCACGGTTAAAGTTTCCATTTATTTTCATTTACATAAACAAAATTAAGTCATTCATTCATCAATTAAAACAAAAAATACTTTTAAGATGATAAAAATAATCGCTGCATGGTCTATATGAAAATTTCCTGTTTATGTCATCAGCTCTTCCCACCCTCCTTAACTCACAGTCTGAAAAGCTGCACCAGAACTAGCTAACAGGCTAACATAACTAGCATTGCATAACATAACCAGTTTTTTAAAGAGGGGGTATATTATAATTATCTCCAAGCTCCACATTGTCCTTTTGACAGCTCACAAATTGACAAATCATCTGCCTGTCTCAGAAAACTTGAAGCTCTCTTGAAGCCTCTTCCACTGTTGCCATGCCACAAAGTTGGTATTACGGAATTAAGCCGTCTTTCTCAAATAAAAATGACACTTAAACACAAGGTCATATATTTAAATCTTGAAAAATGCTCAAAAACAAATCTTTTTGAAATAAAAAAGGAGTTAATGTGTCATTAACCTCAAAGACCTACAGGTGCTTTGTCCACAGGGGGCGCCAAAATAACCTCCAAATTCTCACATGAGCTTTAGAGCAAAGTCACACCGGCTATCTGTACCGTGCCAAAAACACTCTTCAAAACTCAAGTCCAGTCTGTTTGGCCAGTGTGACCACTCCAAACGCTGCTCAGGCACTATACACTTCCTCGGCACACTATGGCACAGTGCACTTACTTGACTGTAACACACTTGGACACAGTACACTAACTTGGCTTTGGCACACTTAGGCACGGTACACTTACTTGGATTTAAATAATGATAATGAGAAGAATACATTTTATTTAAAAGTGCCTTTCAAAACACCCAAGGACACTGTACAGGATAAAACAACAATAACATCAATCAAATCATCAAAAAAAAAAAAAAAAAAAACACTTAGGCACGGTACACTTACTTGACTTTAACACACTTAGGCACAGTACATTTTCTTGCCTTGCCACACTTAGGCACGGTACACTTCCTAGGCTTTGGCACTCTTAGGCACGGTACACTTACTTGGCTTTGGCACTCTTAGGCACAGTACACTTACTTGGCTTTAACACACTTAGGCACGGTACATTTTCTTGGCTTTGCCACACTTAGGCACGGTACACTTCCTAGGCTTTGGCACACTTTGGCACGGTACACTTCCTTGGCTTTGCCACACTTTGGCACGGTACATTTTCTTGGCTTTGCCACACTTTGGCACGGTACATTTTCTTGGCTTTGGCACACTTTGGCACGGTACATTTTCTTGGCTTTACCACACTTCGGCACGGTACATTTTCTTGGCTTTACCACACTTAGGCACTGTACACTTTCTTTGCTTTGGTACATTTGGGCACGGTACACTTACTTGGCTTTGGCATGGTACCTTTCCATGGCTTTGCCACACTTTTCCACGGTACACTTCCTCGACACATGCTTTTTACACTTAGGTTTTTGTGCAAATTAAACAAAATAAAATGTGCTGCTGTTCATTTTCCCTTTTTAAAGCACATTTTCATACTCAGGTTTTTTCTTCCAGTCTATTTTCTACATTTTTTCAGCTTGTTTTGTTTTTGGTTTTCCAGTACTTGTAGAGCCTTCCTCAAGTGGACACTTGATGAACTGCAGTTTTCAGCACTTCCGCAATGCCTCATGTTTCTAGACCGGAGGTTGCTGCTGGGCTCATGTATGAAGACAACTTCACTTAAGGACAGTAGCTTAGCATGACACTGAGGATCACATTAGCATTGGACTGTCGGCCCCTAAAGGTCCCTTTAAGCTGTCTCCACTGACACCAATGACTGCAACTTGAAAGCTCAGCAAAAAACGTTTTTCTCTGTCTACAGATGCTTGCGTAGTAAATATTAGTACCGTCTTTTGACACAGCTGATACAAACCTCAAGACCAAAATACACTTCTGCTCTCAGCTGTGTGCAGAAGAGGAACAGAGGTCTGGGTTTTTTTTACTCATCAGCACTTTTGCTTTGCGTGTGTATTTTCAGAGGTATCTTATTTAGACAGAGCAAACAGGGCCAAGAAGAACATGTAATTGACAGTTTACTACATGTTTCGTTTAGTTTTCCAGCAGCAGACAGACAGCGTGTCTAAAGCTAACATGTTCTTAGCATGATTTTCCTGTCAGACTGGTGCTCCTGTAGTCCCTCTGACATAACTTCAACTTTTCAGTTTCTGATCATTTAGGCTCGACACTGACACTAAATAAAATCCTGTGTTAACATTTAGTTGAACTAAATCTTCATCCCATCTGTCAATAAAGCCTGCCACCGCTCTACTTCACCTCCTACAACATCAACAGCCCACCAACTTTCCATGCACCTGTGGCTAACCTCAAGTTTTACAGCCCTGGGAAGATAACTACATCTACAAAAAGACTAATCTGGAAGAAAATACAGATTTTAATTTTGTGTGGATGGATTCATTTAACTGACAATGTGACAGCTTATTATATGGACTTGATATGTGGGAGGACATAAGTTAACAACCAATGTTTGTATTTCCAAATTTATTTGAAATTGTTGACATATTTTTTATTTTTTTAAAAATATTCAATGTCTTATTTTTTCCCATTTTTAAATATTTCATTTCTTTAGGTTTTGCAAATTTTTAAAACTAAAAAAAATAATTTTTAAATTTCAAGATTTTTTAAAATATTTTTTGAATGTAAGAAATTATTTTTTATTTAGTTTTTTTAATTCAATTTTTTAATTTCATTATGTTTTAATTTTTTACAATTGTTTTAAATTAAAAAATTGTTTGAAATTTTTTTTACATATTTTTTATTTCAAAGAAATATTTAATGTCTTATATTTTCCCCCAATTTCTTATTATTTTTTTTTTATTTGCAAAAATTTTAAAACTTAAAAAACAATTTTTTTAAAAAATTCTAAATTTTAAGATTTTTTTGAAATATTTTTTGAACTTATCAAAATTATTTTTTTTCAATTGTAGTTGATTTTTTGATTTCTTTTTTTCTGTTTTTCAAATTTTTGAATTTCATTATGTTTTAATTTTGGCAAATGTTTTAATTATTTTTTTTTTTTCAACATTTGAAATCAAAAACTATCACATGAGCAGTCTTGTTAATATAGGTATTGACTAGATTTTTGTGGAATTTTGTCCACTGTATTGTGTAAATTATAAATTTTTTGATTTACTGTCATAAAGTAGATTTTGTGGCTTCTGAATGACTTTAATCCAGGTGAGCTGAGATAAAGTGGCTCCTATGAAAGTAAAAGTTGCAGATCCCTGGGCCCAGCTCTTCTCTGGAGAGGTCAAAGGTCAGAGTAAACCAAAGAGCAGCTGGTTTGTAGCTGGGAAAAACTCAGCGCCTTGTTTTTAAGGGCACTGAAAAAGAGGCTGAGCTTTTAGACGAGTCAAAAACCATTAACTAATCCATGATAGTCGTCTTCTCTACCATCATAAATCAAGTGTTGGTTTTGGTTTTTGTATTTCTAGGGAATTTCTGTGATTACACGACCTCACCACCAGTATTTCCATCCCCCAGCTCCCGATAAGTTCTCGCTGCATCAGCAGTGTTTGCTTTGAAGGGGTTATCTGGCTGAAACACGAGTTTTTATGCACCAACAGTTGGAAAAGATCAGTGTAATCTGATTTACTGCAAACTGCTGAGCAGTTTGTTTTTCAGGCTGAGGGTGATTTGATGGCTGGCTAAGAAATGTTGGTGATTTAAACGGCCTGGGAAAGGACTTAAAAATTACCCTTTTAGCTGGAGTTTTTCATCGTACTTAAGAAGTTTGGGGAAATGTTCTGGGAATTTTTCTGTTGTTACTAATAAACCAAATATTTAGAAATGCGTGGCTTTTCCTGCAGGGTTTGTGGTGAATAATCCAGATTTGATTCAGCGCCGCTTTAGAAAAGAAAACTGATCAGGAGGAACTGTAAAGGTAAAACTCAGGCTCAGCTGTTAGGGAGTAATTACTGAAGGAGACGTAAATATTTGTTCTTCAGATGCTATCGAGGAATAGGCAGCTTGTTTCTCTTACGTTCAGACACACGTAAAACCACACCGCGTATAAATCCTGTTCCCGTCCTCCCTTTGCAAACATCATGTGGAGAAACTCACAAAATCTGCCTCACACTCCAGGGTTTCTTCAAACAGCTCGACCCAGCTGGCCCGCCCTGAGGTTTAAAGACTTTTCATTTCTTTTACAACGCTCACATTTTCACAGCAAAAACAACAGCATGGCCGTAAAGTCTCAAAGGGCTCGAAAACTGCTGTAGCGTCACCACGACGGCCACGAGACGAGGAGAAGGAGCCGAGGGAGCGAGGAGCGTGAGGCCCCAGATTTATCTCCATTCATTAGAGCTCACAACAGATTTGAAGAGTTGCTCTTTGGAGGAGTGGCAGCGAGCTACGGGGGGACCGCTTCTTTCTGCTCACCGCAGTGTTTTACGTCCAGACGGAGGAGGGAGCTGGCAGGAAAATAATGAGGGATAGTGTGAGAGGGAAACACAGGGAGCGTGAAGTGAATAAGGGGAGTTACAGAGGGAGAGAAACTATGGAAGAGGGTTCGCCTTTAGCCAAGAACAGGCTCTTAAAAATTCATACACTCATCTGAATTCATCCCGAGTGTTGAACGGCTGAGAGGCGTTTTTGTGGAGCAGATCGTAAGGGAGTGGAAAAATGAAGTAGGAATCAAGGAGATAAAGTAAAAATCTCCTTTTCAATAAGGATGGGAACAGAGAGGCTTTTTTCTTTATAATCGTTGTCGTTGTAGTTTTTATGACTTTAATTGTAAAGAAGCGAGTGCTGGGACACAAACACAATCAATGTTAAATGTTTTGTTGTGTGACGTGTCAACAACGGGCATTTTGATTGGTCCCAATAAGCCTTGTGGTTCTCAAATCAGCTCTTGCTGGAAGTCCCAAGAGCAAGAACTAAACACTGGTGATCAGGACTTCTCAGTCTCTGGGTGAACACGCAGTGATTGATTGATTGGTCGGATGTGTACTCGTTGCAATAGAAACTTTGGAAAAATCGTCCGCGATTTCACTCAGCAAATTAACATTGCTGGTGTAAAAGCTTGCATTGAGGTTAAAAAAAAATTAAATACCGTAAAACAAGAAATATTCATGTGAAAAATATGCGTCTGGTGTACAAAGGGCTTAATGGAGTGGAAGAGACGGCAATTTCCCATTTTGGACGTGAACGCAGTAATGCACGGTTATTAGGGATGGGTACCAAATAGGTTCTTTTATAGGTACCGACCAGATCCTGTCAAAAGTACCAGGTACCAATTCAGGTAAAATAGAAAAGTACCATGTTTCGGTACCTAAACACATCTTTGTGACTGTGAGGGAGTGGAAGAGTAGGAGATTTTCCATACTGGACATGAACGCAGCATTTCAAGGTTATATATTGAAGAATAAATACTGCAAATTAAAAAATTACATTTCATTCTCAAAAAAATTGATATTTTTTACCACATAAACACACAAAAATACCGAAAATTTGTACGGTTGAGTACTGATACCGATTGCCAGGTACCAAGCATCTGTACCGTATCGTTTCAAATGTGAAGGTACCCATCCCTAAAGGTTATATATTGAGAGATAAATATGTTAAATTGAAAAACTTTGAGATTTTATTATTAAATAGATTTATATTTTTACCACATAAACACACAAAAGTACCAAAAATTAGTACCATTACATACTGATACCAATCACCAGGTACTGGGCACCTGTACCGTATTATTTTAAATGTTAAAGGTACCCATCCCTACTTTTCATTCTTGCTTTCTTAAAAATTAGCAATTAACTGTGGTTAGTTTTGGACACATTATTCTACATAGGAAAACAACAACAACAACAACAACAACAACAACAACAACAACAACAACAAAAAATCCTTGCACTTAATGGCAGCAGCTGCAGCCAAGGATGGGTACCAAATTAGGTACCATGTTTAGGTACCTAAATGCATCCTTGTGACTGTGATGGAGTGGAAGAGTGGGCGATTTTCCATGCTGGACATGAACACAGCATTACGGGGTTATATAAAGAAGAATAAATGTGTTGAATTGTAAAAAATTTATACTTTATTGTTAAACAAAATGATATTTAACTGTTGAGTACTGATACCAATTGCCAGGTACCGGGCATCTGTACCGTAATATTTTAAATGTGAAAGGTACCCATCCCTATCTGCAGCTGAATAACTTGTGGCACTTAGTTTTTCTTTTCTGTCTAGATTCTTGCTTTTGTGAAACGTCACTTCCAACAAAAACGTCTGCTACATGGAACTGTAGAAAGATAAAAGCTTAACCGTATCGTATGCACCTGTATTTATGATGAAAGTGTGGTTCGATTTAAAAAAAAAACAGTTGGAAAAACCTCTTTCCTGGCTCAGTGTAGCTCCACCCCTACGCACTGCGGCTGAGGAGGAACTTCGCTGACCTGACCTCACCTGAACCCCATCCATCATGACTGCGAGCGAAGTATCACCTAGCATGTGGGTCTATTAATGCTCTTGTTGAAGTGAAACAAAACCCTGAAGCCGAATTCTTAAAATGTCATCAACACCTTAAAGAAAGACTCAGGCCGTGATGCAGAGCAGCATGAAGGGTTTGGGAACCACGCGCTCTGGGTCTGCAGATTTCTGTTTTAATATAAAGTCTGGATGAAATGAAACTCCTCGGGCGTTTGGAGGGAAAATGTGTCTATTGATCGGAAAAGGAACCAGAACAGAGCCTGGGGGTGCTCCTCCGTGCAGAGCTCCCCTGCTCAGAGTGACACTATTCAGACCTGGGGGGGCGTCTGGAGCTGGTGGGTTCCCATAACCCATCACCCCACAGAGTCCTCCGCTGGGACTCACAGCCAGAGGGCGGTTGTAATACACCGATTCAGAGCAAAAGCTTGTTAATTCACTCCCTCCACGCCCCTCCTCCTCCTCCTCCTCCTCCTCCTCCTCCTCCTCCTCCTCCTCCTCCTCCTTATAGTGTCTTCACTCCTCCTCTCCCCCTGACTCCCCCTCTCCCCCTTTTATTGCCTTTTCTTGCTTCAGTACCCTCGGCTTGGCACAGTGCCAGCTCCATGAGAGGCTCGGATTAGATTCTGAGTACCTGAGTACACACACACACACACACACACACACACACACACACACACACACACACACACACACACACACACACACACACACACACAGCCTCAGTTTCTCAGCTCTTTTTGTTTTTTCTTTATGAAGACGATCAAACCTTTTACATTCAGATTATATTCCTCTACATTCAACAAGTTTATTACAGAAAACAAACTTGATAATTTTTCGACAATTTAGCTCTTTAAAGTGTTTTTACCAGATACAATGCCATTGCAAAGTGCATTACTTTTTATGTTTCATCTGTTGATATCCTACATGTAACCATGGCTGCATTGTTTACATGTGAAATCAGCTGTTAGCAGCCTGTAGCATGAAAATGCTAACTGGTGCTAGGCCGGATGTTTCCCCACAAGGTGAGGAGAAGGTGGTGAGGACGACGTGCTGGTTCTCAGGTGTGAGCTAAGAAGTGACGACATCAACCTGTCCTTCCATCCATCGTTATTGGGAACGTAAGATCTATCTCCAATAAGATGGACGAGCTAGCTGTGCTAACCATTGACTGTATATAGAGTGGACAGTGTGGCTCCGCCATTTATTGTACAGTTTTGAAGCCAAAATCTGAATCTGAGTGGAGCTGGGTGACAAAAATAATAATTTTGTTTTTACTTTTGAGAGTCTAATCACTTCTTGACTCTACCTCCCGACATATTTTACAATCCCCGAAAAAAATACATGAGAACAGCGGCTGTCAATCAGCGCTAAACATGACGTAAAGCCTCGTTTTTAACCTATTATAATTAATGAAAATGAAACTTTTCAGAAAAACAAGAACTCGGATACAAGACAGCCAAATGATATCTTCAAATCACCACAACAATCAGACGTGAGAAACATTTCTACCAGGAGTATTAATTTTTTAAAGTTTGACCACAGCCCATCTGGAATGACTGGGGAGATGAGTTTTTTTTTACCTACACTGCAGCCAGCCACCAGGGGGAGCAGTATTAGTGGAGATGATGTCCATTTTTTTACAATCTATGGTGCTAACCCAGCAACAGAGGGAATACCAGAAGGTGGAGTAGCATCATGCTATTAACAGACATGGCTAACGGAGCTAACACCAGAAAAAAACACCACATTTTTACACTTTCTATACACTGTCTTACTTTTGTTTTCTTTATTGCTGATGTGACTCCTCTTGAATTTGTCCTCTGGGATTAATAAAGTATTTTCTGTTCTAAATTCCAACGTTTCATGAGGATTTTAACGTCTAATTCCAGGATCTTATCGCTGACGTAAAGCCTCTCCGCGGTGATAAGCGGCCAATGAACGCTCTAATGTTGTTTCCTTTCTCTTGGCGCCTCCTTCTCTTTGTGGACGCTGTCTTCCTCTGAGAGGGACAATAAATGATTTCTGCCCCAAAAAGGATCAACAATCAGCGCTGGGTCATTAAAATGATAATCAACACGCCAGGTTAGGCCTGAGAGGGTCAATACGCTGACGGACAAACTAAGAGGAGTTGGTGGAGTCTGATGAGTCCATGAAGCGATGGGCTGGATGAGAAAAGCTGCGTTTAACGCTTGTGGTTGTGACTCATTGGCTGGTGGTTTCTACGATTAAACACTGACATTACGACTAATACACGTGTTAAAAAACAGTCCAGCGGCCCCGCAGCCTCCACGGCCCCGCGGCCCTGCGGCGCTCTGAGATTATCCCCTGAATGAGAGTCAGTGAGTCAGGTTAATTTCAGAGCAGGGTATAAACTGAAACCTGCTGCAGCCGCTCACCGCCATGAGCCCGGGCGATAAGCCCCAACATGACCAGACAACGGCTGTGAGGGTGTCTGAACATGTCTGCATGTGTGGGAATGTATAGCTGCTTTAAACACACACACACACACACACACGAGAACTTGAGCTGTCATCCAGATCTAGGTTACAAAGAACTGTATGTACTGTGAGTGTGTGTGCGTGTGGCTGTAAAAACCTCATAACCTTAAATGAGAATATCAGATGTGTGTGTGTGTGTGTGTGTGTGTGTCACTGTGACATAACTGGGCCTGTGATGGGCAGCTGCTGGGAACAGGGAGCCTGTTACAGCTGGGTTAAGTAACACCAGAGCGCAAGGTTCAACTGCAGCCAGGAATACTTGTGCACACACGCACGGCTCTGTGTGTGTAAGTGTGTGTGTGTGTGTGCATGCAAACACACATAGGTACATCTAATCTCTTGATTATGCAAAGACACTCAGGTGAAAGCCACACACACACACACACACACACACACACACACACACACACACACACACACACAGAGGGTGTTACAGACGTGTTTACAAGCTCTATTTTAAGATGCAGCGCGTCACGCCCCCGCCGCGCCAAAGCTTCTCTTAACACACATTTCAGCAGCTTCCAACCAGACCTGGACTCCTCCGACAGAAAACTCTCGAAGAAAACCTCGTTGAAAGCCTGTGCTTTTCAATATCTTCAATCAAAACTTTTTACTAAACTTTCTCTCAGTAAAAACGTGTAAAACTTGTGAATACAAATCTGCGGCTTCAGATCAAAACATGTCACTTTACAAAGACTTCCCAAACCTGAGATTCCTTAAAAGCTAACAGCTAACAGCTAACCACAGATATGAAACAGCATGACGTAATTGGGAACCTGGGAGAAAAACCCAGGGGGATTACCAGGATTTGCTCAGTAAATCTCCTCCACAAAGGTGCCCTGACTGCGCAAAACTGAAGGTGTTCAGGCCCTGGCTCTGAGTGGAGGAGAAACCTGAGAGCGTTTCAGAGCGAAGGAGACGAAGGAGGAGGAAGGGTCTTTAGGCCGTACTTGGTCATAGACTTACGAGCTGAAAACATGACAAATCAGATGAATCTGTACTGTTCACTTTTTTTGTGAGCGCAAGGATTTGAGGATGATGTGCAAGATTGAAGGAGAACACCAGAAATAAAAAGTGAGAAGGAAACTAGAAGTTTTACCCAATATCTATGAGACCAAACATTTACAGGTCGTATCACAACTCAATCAAAATCACTGATGCTGAGAGAACGAACAAGACTTTTAAACTTTTTCCAGGCTGCTTCTGTCGTCATCCATTGGCATTTACTCCCAAACTGCAGGGGGCGATGTATCCCAATTGCATTTGTTCACACTGCTCACAACATTTTCAACAAGGGGCAACGTCCGGTTTAGGAAAATGAAGTCTATGAGGAAGTGATGAGAGTTGCTGTTCATCAAGAATTCACTTGAGTTTGGCTGCAAAAAGACGGCATTACAAACATATTAACAAAAAAAGCTGAGGTCTGAAACGCTGATTCTGCTAGCTAGGACTTCTAAGATCATATCGATGGCAGCACTTTTGTACTTCAGACACTAGGAGCTCCTGTTCATCCGTCACTTTGTCCCGCATCTCCGTCAAGATGTGTTCAATGAGGGACGAACCACGAGAAGGGGCAAGGCTGCTACAATGATGTAAACCAACCTGGACGAGGAGGTCATGTGTGAGTCCACAGACAGCTAACACCTCTGATATCTTAGACCTAATGTCCACTGATTAAGATTTTTTATCGCCTATTTTACATTTTCTCCTTTTGGCAGTCGCTGTTTTTCCACATTTCCACATGGACTGTCCATAAATAACGGATGCATGATAATATCATTATCGGTATTGGACGATATTTGCTTAAAAATGAAATATGGGATATCAGCCAACACACTGATGAAATAATGTGCTGCAGCACACTTGATTAAATGCCCAATTTTTGCGCCATTTTATTTGATTTGGATTTATTTTTGGATCTTTGAACAGAATTTGTTTTCACTGACTGTCAATTGTTAAACTGGCCAAATTTACCCTTATTGTGAGTATTGTTATGATTGTTTCAGGGAGAGCATCAAATTTCCACGTTTTAAGTAGCATGCATCGTTTTTGTATTATTTTGTTTGAAAGTAATTTTCATAAATGAATATGCAGTTTTAGGTATTGTGTTTTTCTTTATTTGCACAAAAAAATGAATAACACAAAAAGAATATGAGAGTATGCACCTTAATACTGTACGTTACTTCCAATACAAGCAAAAGTTGATAAAAATATTGGTACAGAGATCAGTATTTGACTGAATGAGTTGTAAAATATCGGATAAAAATCCAATATCATGCATCCCTGCCATAAATATAAAAAAAAAAAACTGGAGAGAAAATAGAGATGCACCGATATGAAAATTTTGGCCGATACCAATATCCGATATTGATTTTGTTGTTATGACTGATAGCGATATTTACCCATATCAATATTGGTTAAAAACAAAACAACAAAAACAATCTGAGATGATGTGTTGAGGTAGTTCAGAGAGAAAGAGCAATCATGAGAAAAGACGCCCGAGATGAACGTGGTCAAAAAAGTACGTTTTGTCTGTTTTTGGATAAAAATCAGGAAAAGAGACATAAAAGAAGACGGTCCACTCTGATATATCGATATCAATATCGTTATCGGACGATATTTTATCAATATCGGCCGATATTTACTCGTTAGCTGCCAGCATTATCAGGGCATCTTGAACAATCTTTCAAGACCCAAATAATCTTGTTTTCTCTGACTGTGTAAACACCAAAACTACCTAAGAAGAACGGACTCTCTTCTTTTATGTCTAACTTCCTGCTTTTGATCAAAAAAACAGACAGAACGTACTTTTTTTGATCGCGTTCATCCTTTGATCCTCTCCATGATTGTCTTTTCTCACGATTGCACTTTTTTGTACCAATATTGGACAAAATTTTCATATTGGTGCGTCCTTACTGTACGCTCAAATTTAGCTCTTTATCAACATTTCATCCTCTCACAAAGACAGTCATGGTCAACACAGGTTGTTGCAGCAGCCTTGAATCAGGTATTGGAAACTCTGCCAATCAATGCATCGATCAAACACTGTGACCCGTGGAGTAATCTACTACACTCAGGTTAATCATTATGTGACAATAACAAACAAAAACAGTGGCGTGCTGGCACAGAGGAGTGTGAGAAATCTGTTCAACACAGTAACACAACTACAAACTGGAAGAAGGGTTTGGTATCAGCCGTCTCTGAGAGTCTCTGATGAAAAGAGTTTAAGGAAACTGAAACAGGCTGACAGACCCTGGGTAACACTAAACCACCAACAGGCCGGCCCTCATGCCACGAATTCCTGGGGTAACAGCCCCGCACGGTGACGGTGAACCCGGCCTTGACTTTCTGCTGCTCCACAAACACACAACCTCCTTCTTTTGCTCTCCATACCAGACCTCCCCGTCCCATGAGACAGCTCCTCCGGTCCCTGATGGGTGTTAATCTCCGCTCCCTGACCTTCTGCGCCCCCCGCTTCTCCTCCTCGGGTCCCATATGTCTTTTTTTGGGGAGGCACCGGATCATCTATCAGCTCATCCAAACTCACAGCGACCCGGTTGTTATGTAATTCCCCCATGGCAGGACCAGCAACCTTGGCAGTTGTCTACCTGACCCAAGAGACTGACAGATCCCTGCCAAGGTTTACATAACAAACAGCAAACAGGGTTACGCTAGCACGGCGGAAATTTAGCCTCTAAATATAAAAACACTAAGTTATAAAACCACAACATGGCTTCGATGACACGCTTCGCAGCCACAGAACGCTCAACGAAAGAAGCGAGAGGAGTTTTCTGAGAGGTCTTTTCAGGATTCACACCTCAGCGTTGATGTGAAACGGTTTTGTTTACATCCAGCTCCTCATCCTGTGAATGGATTAGCTGCAGTTCAGGCAACTCTTATGTAATTGTATCATTCCCTCTTGTCTAAAACCAGGGTTGCGTCACCTGAAATAGGCTACTGTGTTTCCAGACAAACCGGTTACAACGTCTCTGTTTGCTCTTAATTCCTGCAGCCGCAGCCATGCAAGATCAGAGACGTCACATAAAAAAAGACAAAGGAGGTCTGATGCGTTTTTGTAGAGTCTGGGAATGAGATCCAGATCTGATGTTATGGTTCATTTAGGAGGCGGTCACCTGACCTGCAGATTAATGATCTCTAATGCCTCCCTGATGTCATTTTCCCCCATTTCCAGGACATTTTCTGTAAATTCTATTAGGATGATAATGAGAGGAAAAAAGGAGCCAGACTTGCTCGTAAAATCTGGTTTAATGGTGTGCGTGTGACTGTCTGTGTGTGTACGTCAGTGGGTTTGCGAGCCACATGCTTTTTGTTTTTGTTTTGATGGAGGAAGGAGGGGGGCTGGGTGAGTCACTGAGTGTGTGTGAGTGTGTGTGTGTGTGTGTGTGTGGGACTCTTACCTTCCATCCTGCAGAGCTGTTGCTGTCCCCTTTGTCTTTGAAGTAGGGGATGGATCTGACCATCCAGTCGTAGATCTGGGACAGGGTCAGTCTCTTGTCCGGGGAGCTCTCGATAGCTTTGGTGATCAGGTCAGCGTAGGACAGATTCCCCCAGGCGTTCCGGCGAGAGGAAGCTTTCCTCGGGGTCTGCTGAGCAGCCAAGCCGCTGGGAGTCAGCGCTCCGGGGGTGGCCGACGGGGAGTGCGCGGACAGCGGGGAGCCTCCGCTCTCCTGCCCCGGGGAGGAGAGCGCTCCGTCGGGCACGGGGCTGCTGCTGCTGCTCTGGTCCTCCGTGGCGGCTCCGCTCATCGCCGCTGTCGGGGTCGCGCTGTCCTCCTCATCATCCTCCTCCTCGGGGATGATATCCGTGTCATGACTCCCAGGTTTCGCCGCGTTCGAGTCCGGTCGAGGCAGCGGCCAGGTGCACGATCTCGGCCGCTTCTGAGGCTCAAAGTCCGGGTCGATGGCCACGTCCAGGTCCGGGAGTGGGTCGGGGAGCTGAGCCTCAGCCATGATCCACCTACTCCGGTCAGAATTTCAGCCCAGCGATCAGAAACGAAGTTATAAGAGGAGAAACGGAGAGCTGTCAAAGTCGCGTCCCATGAATGCGCGCTCCCGTCCTTTGTTGCTATTCCAACAGGAACAACTTGAGTTTAAACGCCTGTTGAGGACAAAAAGAGAGAGAGAAATGAACCAACTCGGTTAGTCACAGCCTGAAACAGAGCATGCAGCACCGCGGAGAAGTCCCCACTTTCTGTCAGTGACGCTACTCGCACGGAATTAAAACACTACTCCTCCATGGAGAGTCGCCTCGGCTTTAACCGCGTCCTGCTGACACAGTCTGAGAGGAGAAAGTCCTCAGACCAGGTCTCTGTGGGAAACGAACCCGCTCCTAACACTTTAAATGAAATACCTTGCAGGGCCAGTCACTTGCGCTCCGTGGAACCAAACGCGCAAAAACCACCAAACTAGATCCCGGATCGTCCACGGCCACGTCCAGATGCCATCTTGAGTCTCTCCTCCTGTCCTCCTCTCAGTGCGCTCACGGTCCACACGGATAGGATGTATGCAGGCCAAGTCAGTGTCGATGTGGAATAAGACTGCCACCTCACTCTGGGTTACTACTGTATCTCGATGAGCGCTCCACACACATACACACACTGACGTATCCACCACACACACGCACACACACACATACACACGCGCAGACACGCGCATGCAAGTCGCTGAAGGTCCAGCCCCCTGGATCCTGTGCAGGGGATCGCCTTTTAAAGAGACACTGCAGCGCAGGAGGACGAAGCTGTCCGCGCAGGTGGAGGCAGGGACACGTCCTGACATGTCAGCGACAGGCGCCAAAATAAAGAGAAACTAATGAGACTCATTAGATTTTATTATTATCCAGACACCTGTCAGGTAAACGCTGATCATGTCTGACTTAAGATCAAGAAAACATCCGGGGCAGCACTACAGGTGTGCTACAGGTTTCTGCTTTGTTACAACACTAAAGCAATAAATTTAACAGAAATAAATAAATAAATAAATAAATAAATAAATAAAGTTAAAAAAAAAACATAGTTGAATAAATAAATAAATATAAGTAAATAGAAGGAAAATTAAACAAAAAAAATACGTAGAGATAAATAAATTGAATAAATGGAATAAATGGAATAAATAAATAAATAATGAAACAAAACAAATAAACAAAAACATTAAATAAAAAATAAAATGAAACCAAAAAAAGTTTAAAATGGTCAAAAAATTAAATAGGTAAATTAAATAAATTAATAAATAAAAAATAAAGCAACACAACAAATACGTAAATAAAATACTTAAATAAATAAATAAATAAATAAATAAAAACAAAATAAAATAAATAAGTTAATAAATGAAATAAATATATAATTAAAAAAGGTAAATAAAATGAATAATTAAACAAATAATAAATAAATAAATTACACAATTTAACACATTTATTTTGACATTTCGAGAGTATGTTTCTTAAAGGCACATTTTCTGACCAATACTGTATTATACCATAGATATTTAAAAATACATTTGATTTAAAAAAGGGTAATATCCACTCTTTAAAAGGAATAATCAATTTTTGCGTTTTTTTTTTTTTAGTAATGACTTTATTTAACATTTAATATTGCCAAAATAGTGCCAGTGTCCATTTATTAAACATACTACTGAGATGGAAACTGAGCATCCATATGACTAAAGGTGACATACAGTTTGAGAAGAAAACACACTGGTGCCATATACACTAAAATGTATGGAAGCCGTAATGGAAATGCAATCACTCAGTTTATTTTTTGTTTTTTGACTTTATCACTTTGTCTTCTGCAGATTTCAGCTTAAAGCTCCCACGATCATTTTCCACTGATTGTAAAGCTGCATGAAAGAAATATTGATACCTCTTAATGAATGAGAACAAGCAAACAAGGCCACTTACAGGAAGATTAACAACAACTGCTTAGTGTTTTTTTTAATATATGAAGCTGCTGGTTGAGGGCAGGTCTCCGGCCAAATGGTTAAAATCACATTTCTCACAGTCTTGTGTCACATTTTAAAGGTTCTCAATGAGATTTTGTTGTTGGGAATCATTTTTCACACAGAATAAGGACAAAATCAACACAGGCTGCTTTGTTCATAAGGGGGCGCCAAAATCATGTCAAACTGAAAGTGCCACTCAGAGGTTTTAATGGATGACCACAAAACAGGGTACAAAAATATGTTATTAGGAGGGGAGAGATAATGATCATTCATGGTTATTATGAATAATTGTTGATGTGTATGTGTACATACGTGTGTGTGTGTGTGTGTGTGTGTGTGTGTATGTGTGTAAATGTGTATATAGGTGCACGTGAATGTATGTATGCATGCGTTTATGTATTTGTATGTGTATATAAACCTATCTGTGAATATATATGCAAATATGAATATCTTATTTGTGTTAAGCCAAAAGAGTGAGAGTTAATAAGCTATGCTTCTGCTCATTTTAAAATATGAAATTTACTCATTTTGCTCTTTTCTATTGTTTTATTCATACTTGGCCTCCTTTTATTTTCATGTATATATATTACGTTGTGGACAAAAATAGTTAGTTGTAATTGGAAAGTCCTGTACTATTGCATATTTGAAATAAATTAACAATTAGTTAAATTATTATAACTATAAAATTATAATAATGATTATTATTATCATATTATTATTGTCATTATAATAATAATAATTGATAATAATAACAATAATAATAATTACAATTATATAATAATAATTATTATTATTATCAATAATAATAATAATAATAATAATAATAACAATAATAACAATAATAATAATGAATAATGAATAAATAAAATAAAATAAAAAAATTTTAGAGTTGCAAAAATTCAAAAAATATATATTTAAATTTTAAAAAAAAAAGGTTTACCTTAAATCATGAGTAGGGGGGTAGCAAGTCATGTGATTTTCTAGTGTGTGACAGCTGTTTATTATAAACAGTGGAGTTTATGATGCACATTGATCCATGATAACAGAATTTTAATTTCCTTTTTTTATAACCTTAGGTGTCATCTGCTCAAACTTACCTCAGTATTCGATTGAATTCTATATTTCACACCATAAGAAGTTATATTAAATTTCAAAATCCCTATTTGTATGTGTTGAATAAGTGCAGCAAATTTGCATTTCTGTCTTCCTTATGAAATTTTCTTCAAACCAAAAACATCTGATTCACACTAGGTCGTTTGATTTTTCCTCAAAGCCTTCATTTCATATTCTCATTTCTTCCCCTGTTAATGTCTGATGGTGCCTTTAATTAGAAAAGCAGGTTGTCAATCACCTATCACACAGCGCTTAAGCCACGCCCCCTTGTCCTCGGAAGCCCGCTCTACCTCGCTCAGGATGACATCATCCCATTTATCATTGCCAGGGCGATGAGGAGGCGATGAGGAGGAGGAGGGGGGGAGAAATCCTAGATGGTCCTCCATCCTGTAAGTGATGCTCTGGACCTGCCCCCCCCACCTCCTCCTCCCCCCACCTCCTTCTCCTCCACCTTGACTGGATCAAAACAGCCTCCTTCACTGCTCCTTTGTTCCACGGAGAGCTGCCTGACGTGCAAGGTGCGCGTGCTCGCGCTTTCTGTGCAGGAATGCGCGTTCGTGATTGGCCAAAACAAAATCTCGCTTTAGCGTTAGTGCAAAATAAAAGGCAAATGACAGTTGTTGTTTTTTTTAAATCACTCATATGAATTATTACTGGAAAAATATTATTGTGCTTAATGCTAATAACACAGCTCCTCTGTTCATCTTTGCTATCACTGACACAGGCAGGTGCAGCACACTGGAGTGTGTGCATGTCAGGATCAGGAACAGTATTTGGTTTTTGTGTTTTTTTTTTCCCCTGCACATCAAAACAACACAAGAACATTAGATTTCTCTGTGACTTCAGTGAACTTCACACATTTCATCCCGCCCTGCAAGTGTTTTCCTCAACACTTTCCCAATGAGCCGGTTTATCTCGGTACAGATATGCACAGTTTGAATGATGTAATTGTGTCGGCACACGTCGTCCTATCAGGTTTTTATCTACCTGATACAGAACAAAAAAGTGTCAGACATGCCCCTGAGTGCTCATACTGCAGGAGATCTGGCATTTAGCCAGACTATTCTGGGCCATGATAAGCCAGCGTGACCTGAGCTGCTCCTTTCTGGGCACATGTGATCTCAGAGTCATTTGAAGACTTTAAAACATCTGTATAAAAGGTTGACAATATACCAGCTACTCAAAAGTGAGGCCAATGAGAGGCCCTCATAAGCCTGCATACCTTACACGTTAACAGGTAAACATGACATGCTTCTCTTGGCACCTTTTCTACTAAGAAGTGTTTGTTTTTAGGATGAGTTCAATCCCAAATAATCGTGTAATACTATGAAGAGCATCAATGCTAGGCTATTTTCACAGATCTGTTGACTCCTGTGTCTTTCCTGACCAGACTATCAGAGAAAAGGAGGAACTAGGAAAGAAAACATCATGAACACAAACACAAAGAGTCACTGACATCTCTATAATCATGGTTATTGGCTTCTTGCTTCAGAATCTGCTGTATCCCATAGCAACCCTCAGGATCTCTGCTGATTGGCTGGAAAGTTTGCATTGCTTGCTAAAAGTCTCTAGTCATCTATTCTCTCAAAACTGTTACAATTAAATGTAAAGGTAAATAAAAAGTCAAGTTTTACAGGAATAGTCCTGCTCAGTCATCTCCTCTGAACGCTTCTGGGTGGAAAGTAAGCGTGGTTGCATCAGCCAATCACAGTGTGCCTGGTGAGCAAGTTACTTTGCGTGTTGATTAGCGAGTGGGAGAAGCTAATCAGAGCAGCTACGATAGCGGACGTAGCACGTAGCATGAAAAACAACAAAACTCCAACAAATAAAAATTCTTGGCATTAAGCTTGGCTCGACTTTCACTTGTTTTCAGGAAACTACGGAGCAACGTAAGTTAGCTTTCTGCTAACCAGGTATGTGTCAAATACCTGCGATAAGCTTGTGCTAATATGCTAAGTCAGCTGCACGGCTCTTGAGTGTCTCCCACGTAGAAACGTGATGCTACAGGTGGTTGCTTGGTTAGTGAACAAAGTCACGGTTGGAGGCCGTGGGTGTGGGCTGCTGCTGGCACTGAGCCAAGGGGGAGGAGCCAAGTTTGATTTTGTGTTTACGGACAAGTAACGAAAATTCCTGCAGACCCTACCTTAAAAATCTTACTATAAAACACTCAAACGACACTAATCAACGTGTAAAGACACAGACTGATCCTTTCCCTCCTTCCTCCTGTCAGCGGGGCTATCAGGACTTGTTGGAGACAAAGACCACCCCTCTAAGCCAGCGTGAACCATCCAATTAAGAGCAACACAAAGCACGGCAGCCGTCTGTGTTTGTTCCTGATGTTTCCTCCAAACAGCATGATGCTCTGATTGGATTAAGGCCCTCAGCATGGAGTATGATTGATTTCTCTTTAACGGAGAGTTAAAGTGGGTGTGAGTTTTCTGCTGCATCTCACTGAACACACACATGAACACACCCTCCAACCTGCACACCAACAGACCAGCCGCTGAGTCACGTCTTTAGGCCTGAATCTAATGAGATTATTCATTTAATCTGGTGTTTTCTGAATTAGCGCCGTGATACTGGCTGGATGCTCCAACCATCGCCGCCTCCCGTGGAAAGCTCCACGGCTGGATGAGCTGCAGGTGTTGCTCTCTGTAAATGTCAGGGTAGGATGGTCCAGGTTGGAGTGGTGCACTAGGATGACCTCATCCTTACAGGGACGCAATAACAAGCTGTGATTTGATTGGTTGACGTTTGCTGCCACCTACTGGAAAAACGGAGGAAGGTCCTAAACATCACACAGTGAAGATTTCTATCTGCACTTCAGTTAGGAGCAGAAACAGACAAAAGGAGAGTGAAATCATTCTTAAATCTATATCAGAATGTCAGTGTGGAAATGCAGATGTTGCAATTTGAAGCAATAATTACAACAGCAGACTATTTCTGTTATAAGGAAATAAAAGTAAAATGCTCCTCATGCCCTCTTTAAAAAGATAAAGCCATTTAACAAATTTAATTACAGATTTTTTTTTCTTACATTTGACACCATTTTCTGAGATAAAGCATATATTTTCTATTTCATTGTCCAAAGGGCCTTTTTGAATGTTAGTATTCTCTGTTGTTACACTGCAAAAAACTGACAAGTGTTTTTTTGGAAGAGGATTAGGGCCACTAAAAAAAAACAAAGTCCAATATTTTTATTAATATTTTCTTCTGAGAAAAAAAAATGTAAAAAAAATAAATAAATAAAATAAAATAAAAAAAAAGGTTATGATTATTTTTTTATTTTACATTTTTTTTTCTCAGATGAAAAGAAATGATTAAAAAAATGGACTTTGTTTTTTTTTCTGAAAAAAATGGAAAAAAATAAATCAAAAAGAAGAAGAATTTTTTTTTCTTTTTTGAAAATTAGCATTTTGTCTTACTCTCAGTAGAAAATGTCTTTTTAGACATAATATGAGCCACATTCACCTGACCAGTCCAGAAAAATGTCTGATTTCAAGTTATTTAAGGACAAAATGAAGTCTGCATTTCAGACCTAATATTTGTCATTACACACCTTAAAACAAAACATTTTTCTGGACTGACCTGTTGAATGTGGCTCATATCAAGTAAAAATCAGACAATTTTTACCTAAAATGAGACAAAAACACTTGATAAAAGTTCAGTTTTTTCAGCGTACATTTTTTTTCTGTTATCAGGGAAAAAATATCTGATAGACTGATGGTTAGGGATGGGTACCTTTAACATTTGAAACTATATGGTACCATGTCCAGTACCTGGCAATGGATACCGGTACTCAACGGTACCACTTTTCTGTATTTTTTTGTGTTTATGTGGTAAAAAAAAAAAATGTATATTCAATAATAAATACATATTTTTTCAATTTAACAGATTTACTCCTTAATTTATAACCTTGCAATGCTGCGTTCATGTCCAGCATGGAAAATCTCCTACTCTTCCATTCTCTCACAGTCACAAGGATGCATTTAGGTACCTAAACATGGGACCTTTTGGTTTTACATGAATCGGTACTCGTGATAATTGTAGTGATAATTATATTATTGTTCTTGTTAGCTGTTCTTTCCTGTTAATTAGTCAATATTACATTTTTTAAATTGTACTTTTGAAATTATTACCTTTTTACATATTTAATTTTTTACAGTCACTTTTGACTGAGAACGCAATACAGATGTTATTTTATGTGAATGTTAAAAAGTATTTAACCGTTTTAAAGTAAATGTCTTTGGTAACTTTGACTCAAATTGGCTGTGATAAACAGTAAACTTTGTTTCACCTGATTTTTTTCTTACAGTCAAAACAGAAACGATGGTTTTTGGGGCTTAAATTGACGTGTTAAAGCTCAGATCAGTGAGGCCTCCAGGCTGTTATTAACAAATACAAGTTTAAAATGAGTAATGGTCACGACGTTTTGATACAAAAAGTTTTTTTAGTTTTAAGATAAGTCTAGAAGGAGAGGTCATTTTTGACCGAGAACACAAAGATGACATGAAACGACACAACATGAGGGTTAAAAAGATAACACTACACCATTGATCTTAAAAAGTCAATCACAGTTAAGTTTTTTTTAACATTTGCTACCTTTCCTGAGAAAAAAAAACATCCATTTTGATGCTTAAAGAGCCTTTTCTAATGTTAGTGTTTCTCAGTATTAGTAAAAAAAAGAAATTTTTGAAAATACTTTTTATTCATTTAACCACAAGTTTACATATTACAGTTAAATCCATACAATAATTTCCCCCTTAACATCAGTACAGTATTAGAAGCAGTGACTGAGACTCATTTAGTATATGGATTTGGAGACAGGAGGACTCACGTTCCTCCACTAGAGGGCGGTAGTTGATCACTCCATGAGACACATCCTTAGCGCTCTCCTGTTTCCCCTGTTTCCCTGGTGCTGAGGCCTTTCTGAGTCCTTTAGACTGAGTGGTCCACGAGGGGGAGAGAGCACGCCTCACAGAGGAGGCTGGGGAGGAAAACTCTCCTGTGTTAGATGAAAGGAAGCAGCGTCTGATACACTCACATTTCTGTAGATATCACGTCTCTCTCAGGTGTAATGGAGGAAACTGCTGCTCATGCAGAAAGTAGACCTGCTCTTTTCCTGATTCTGCTCAAACTGAACTTCTCTCCTGCAGCGTCAGTGGTCGGGAGGCGGCGAGTTTTATGGAGGTGGTGGTTATGAGTCACTGAGCAGGAGATGTTAGGTTTTCTGCGTCGGCCGTCTCCCTCCCGTCCAGTATGACTCTGTTTGCATCTCGGTCAGTCTGGAGACGGTCCTCTGGAAGGCGAAGATCTCCTCCTCAGCTGTGAACAGGGTCAGATGCTCTGCTGCTTCCTGGAGGAAGGAGACGAGAGAGGAACAGGGTGAGGAGACGAGAAGTGAGACCTGCAGGTCCAATAGACAAGGTCCAGATGAAGTGATACATGTGTCTCCTTGTAGCTTTAAAAAATATTAAAGAAATAAAGAATAGTTATTTTTCTTCCAGAGGGTATTGATGATTAAAGACTCTGACACTAAATAAAATCCTGTGTTAACATTTAGTTGAACTAAATCTTCATCCCATCTGTCAATAAAGCCTGCCACCGCTCTACTTCACCTCCTACAACATCAACAGCCCACCAACTTTCCATGCACCTGTGGCTAACCTCAAGTTTTACAGCCCTGGGAAGATAACTACATCTACAAAAAGACTAATCTGAAAGAAAATACAGATTTTAATTCTGTGTGGATGGATTCATTTAACTGACAACGTGCTGGATTAATATACATGATTGATTCATGGAAGGACATTAGCAAACAACAAAAACTAATAGGTTGGGCTACACTATCCATGTGTCTTATCATATTCAAGTATTCTTTTTAAATTCTTTTTCAAAATTTTCAAATTCCAAAATTGTGTTCATTTTTTTTCTTTTTTAACTTTGGCAATCATTTTAAGATTTCAAAATTGTTGGAAAGTTTTGGAAATTTATTGAGCTTCAGAAATTCTTTAAACATTTATTTTTCAAGTTTTTTCAATATTTTGTTTTTTTAATTTTAATTTTAATTTTTTTGCCATTTTTAAAAATTATTGTAAATTTTTTGAAATATTTGAAATTTATCAAGTTTTAAGAATATTTGCAAATTTTAAATTCGTAAGGTTTTTTTAATTAAAAATGTATTTTAAATTTTATTTGTATTTTTTATTTTTTTTAATGCAATTTTTAAAAAAAAGGAATGAAAAATGTTTCCCCTATCTTTGATTTTTTTTTCAATTTTTGCAAATTCTATTGAAATTAATTAATTTATTTATTAATTTTTGCAAATTTATTAAAAGTAAACAAACTAAGACATCACAATTAAAATTTCACAAGTTAAAAAAAATTCTTGTCAGATAATTATAAGTTTTTCATCGTGCAGAAAATTGTATACACTTTATTGTTTTTAATGTGAAGGTAAAGTAGATTTTGTGGCTCCTGAATGACTTTAATCCAGGTGAGCTGAGGAGAAATGGCTCCTTTGAAAGTGAAGGTTGCAGACCTCTGGACTAGACCTGATTAAAGTCTATGGTTTAGTTTGGTATTCCCACTGCCTGGCATATAACTAACTCTCCAATTGGGAGACAACCCACTCTTCAACTGAGCCACAACCGCCCCCAGTTTTTAAAACTTGCAGGATCTCACGAGCACACACATTTCATTCTTTGTTAATCATAGTTTATGGTTGTCCCGATGTTTTATTTTGAAATATTCTAATGAAACATGCTTTTTTTTACCCCACTGAGGCCCAGGTCGTCCAGCAGCTGTCTGTCTCTCTCATCTTCTCCTCCGCTGAGGACAAACAGACGCTCCACAGGAGCCGCTGCCAGCAGCACCACCCTCACCTGAACAGAGATGACAACACAAACCACAGTTTACTTTCTGCAGTGACCAACAGTTACTCCTCTGATCCAGCAGTTTAGATTTACTGTGTTCATGATACGATGTATATTTATCAATGTGTCGCCCTGTTCTTCTAAAGCAGGGAGTACCTTGTTGTCGTAGAAGTTGTCTATGAGCGTGGTGAAGCGCCTGGCCTGGTCCTTCAGCGTCAGAGTCAACTGAGGAACATGACGGATGAACACGGTGTCAAAGAGCCGAGCCATTTCCAGGTAGTCACTGGCTCCTAAAGCCTGGGAAACAAGGCAGGAGTCAACTTCAGCTTCAGAAGCTTCTGACTCCTTTACAGTGGCTCTTTATAGCTTTAAAAAAATATTATTAAAATAAAGAATTTTTATTTTTCTTACAGAAAACACAGATTTTTATTCTGTGGATGAAATCATTTAACTTCAACACACCAGCTGTACATGCTTGAGATAGATAAAGCATCAGCAAACAAAAAAATTAGCTGAGCAATATAAATAATATATGTTACCAAATCAACATATTCTTTAAAAAATGGGTTAATTTTGCAAACTGTTGAATTTCAATATTGTAATATTTCTTTTTTTTTTGCAAATTTTATTCAAGTTTTTGTGATTAAAAAAATCCAATAATTAAAAAGATATAAGTATTTTAAAATTTTCCTTTTTTGCATTTTTTTTTAAATTTTTGTAATTAAAAAAATCTATAACTAAAAAAAATAATATTTTAAAAAAGTCATTATTTTGTAATGTTTTAAAATGTGTTTGTTATTTAAAACTGTAATTTTCAAAAAATAAAATTGTTAGACTTCAGTTGACTTAATTCTTTAACATTTCTAAATTTGAAAATTTCTTTGACATTTTGGAAATTTTGGGTAAATTTTTTGATTTAAAAATTTTAAATTAAAAATCTTAAAAAAAAAATAATAATAATTTTTTTTTAAAGTTTTTGCTGTTTTTTTTTACTTTTTTGTTTTTGCAGATATATTAAACCTGAAATCTAAAACTTTTGCAAGTTTTTTAAAAAATTAAAATTTCTTGAAATTTTTGCAAATTTTTAAATTTCAAAATTTTTCAAAATTTTCCAAATTTTTAGAAATTCAAAATTTAAAAAAATTCTACAAATTTACCTAACTAAGACATCGCAGCTACAATTTTTTTCCTTAAAAAACTGCTGTTTTAGGTAATTCTTTAAAAGATTTAACATTGTACAGAGGTTTATACACCTCATAGTTTTTATAGTTTAAAATAAAGTAGTGTTCGTGGCTCCTGGTTGACTTTAATCCAGGTGAGCTGAGGAAAAATGGCTCATATGGAGGTAAAGGTTGGAGACTCCTGCTATAGACGCTGCAGGCTGTATGTTCAGCTCAGTTATTTGGATCCCGTCCTTGGTTCTTTGCCTCTCAGGATGATTACTCTCTGAACTGAAGTGGACGTATGTCAGCTGGGAGGGAAAGCCTTGAAGCTAACATGCCTGCAAAAGCTCACCGTTGTCCGTCAGGTTGCAGAGTTTAGAGCTCGCTGTAGAATACTATACCTCGCCGCTTTATTTGAGGCACAACAGGCTCAACTATTCACCAAATCATCAATAGACTTGCTTTTTGACATTGAAGAGAAAATAGGAGCGAGACGGAGGGAAGGTGATTCAGTTTGAGAGCAGAGGCCGGGACAATCAGTACACAGAGGAGGGGAGAGACTGAGCACAGAGGCAATAAAGAGGCAGGAGGAGTGCTTTGAATTTGAGCAGTTTTGATTAGTGGTGAGTGGATTTTGTGGGTGAGAGTGTACTGTATGAGTTTCTGTGTGTGTGGTGTGTGTTTGTACCCGTGAGTCAGAAACAAACTGGAGGCGTTCACGTGTTCTTGCAAACTAAGATAAATTCTGTTACTGGGATTTGTTTGGTTTGAGTCAAACTTCTTCTAGCATTTAAATTAAAGTCAAAATGCTGACAAAACATACTTTACCCTTTTCCTTCCTCTGACTAAATTTAAGTTGAAAAGCCAAGAATAATTTCAATTTTTGGTATTTGTTCAGGATTTAGTGGGAGATGTTGGGAGTTCAAGCCCAGGTCCTGCTCTTTACATGCTGAAGTGTCTCTAAAGGTAGAGTCTGCAGGATTTCCCAAAAAAATTAATAAGAAGTCACTTTTTACAGAAATAATCCTGCTCAATCATCTCCTCTGGGCTCCATACATATGTGTCAGTGTCTGTGTCTGCCTCAGCCCCTCCTCCTCGGCCTGGATGTTGATGTTTTGGTTGTTTCAGGACGTTTCTGGGCGGAGAGTACGCGTCGTTACATCAGCCAATCAATTTACCAAAACTCCAGCAGAGAAGCTGCTGAACCATGTGTGTAAATGGGATTAGTAGTGATGGTTGCTACATATACAGTAAGTAAAGTATAAACCGTCCTGACACTGCAAGAGAACTGAAAAATATATATGTAGATAAAAAAACTCACTCTGCCACACAGCTCATCAAACGTACAGTCAGCGATGGAGCCACAGGTTTTTCCCAGAACCACGTCTCTGCCCAGCACTGAGAGCACCAGAGGGCCCGTTTCTGTGAAAACACACCAACAACTCGTCCTGTCACACAGTTTTTAAACATCCTGTTAAATCATCATCCTACACACAATGAAGAATTAAAAGCTTTAACTAGATCAGAGAAGTCAAATTCTTCATCTTTTAGGAGCAGTGTGTAGACGTTAGCAGCATTTAGTCGACAGATGATGTGCTCTGCATATCTTTCTTTTTAGATGTGGTTGTGAGAGCAGCTGTTGTGTGTGTAACACTTTGTACTGATACACATTTAACCAAAACTACCTGCTTTAAAAACAGTATTCACATTTGTCTTTCATCAACGAAAACTGTGACTAAATATTGATGTCAACAAACCTTGATTGCATGACAGAAACAGGAGGAGATGCATTGTAAATTTTGGACATGTTATGAAAACGACATGTGGTATCTGCTGCCCATGTTTGAATTTTTATTATTTATCCATTTATTTTTCAATTATTATTATTATATTTTTTTTAATTATTATTATGAGTATTATTATGAGTATTATTATCATTATAATTATTTTAAGTTATAATATTTTTTTAAATAATGATAATAATGATAATAATAATAATAATAATAATAATAATAATAACAATAATAATACTTATTTTTATTATTATTTTTATTTGCATTATTTTTATTATTATGAGTATTATTATTTTATTTTATTTTATTTTATTATTATGAGTATTATTATTTTATTTTATTTTTTAAAATTTAATTAATTTTTAAATAATAATAATAATAATAATAATAATAATAATAACAATTATTATTATTATTATTATTATTAGTAGTAGTAGTAGTAGTAGTAGTAGTAGTAGTAGTAGTAGTATATTATTATCATTTTTATTTTATTTTTATAATCATAACTAATTTTTCAATTATTGTAATTTTTATTTTATTATTATAATCATGAAAAATTTCTGTCTTTTGAGTTTGAATAAAGGAGCTGCATCAGGTCGCACTGCTCAGATGCAATCAGCAGCATTAAATAGAACAGGGCTGTCTAATATGATGCCAGCCGGCAAAAATGGCCCACCAGGGATTTTTTTCGGCTCGCTGCCCATGTTTGAAATTTTATTTTATTTTATATATATATATATATATATATATATATATATATATATATATTGTATATATATATATATATATATATATATATATATATATATATATATATATATATATATATATATATATATATATATATATATATATATATATATCTATATATATGTATACATATTGTTGAATTATCAATGTTACTTTTCCACTGCCAGCAGCCTAAATTTCTCATCTATTATTTATTGTTGCATTTTCTCTCCCTTTGCCACAGATTAACACTGTGTTACATTAGGGGTAGGGGGCGCTGGTCCCGTCAGTCCATGACCAGAGAGTGAAAGGATGCAGGGTCACAGCTGGGATGGAGCGTATGAGACAGAAAGTTAAAAAATAGTTGGGAACATGAGCACTTTTCTACAGAAACTGATTCCATAATAATCTTTATAAATTAAAGTAAATACAGACGTCATTTACAGGGAGAAAAATCTAAAGCGGGTTTCCCGATTTATACTATTCCTCATTTAAAAAGGATGGAAAATGCTCTGTTTTGGTTTCATAGGAGCACGCTGTGTCTCATGTTGTTCAGGTTATATTTCACTAAATGTCTTTAAAGACACAGGCCCTGTATTTGTGCCGTAAGGATGTTCATGTTTCATGCTTTAAAATACAGGAAAGAAAAGTGTTTTCTTTTTCAAAAATTACTTGTTTGAGTTTTTATTTTGCACAATTATTCTACAGTCATATTTAATATCATGCGCTGCAGCATGAATGTGAAGTGGGTGATGGCCGACTGGAAGAAAACGAAGAAAAGACGTTTGGACATTACGTACAAGTGGATAAGAAAAGACACTTTGAGGCAAAAAAGAGAAACAAACCAAAACAAGGAAAACATAATAAATAAAAACAAAAAAGAAAATAAATTAAACTTGGATGTAAAAGTTTCTTTCTGGCATTTTTATTTCAAACTATTTCATTTAAATTTATGTGTGTGGACTTTTTACTGTTTGGCAGGCAAAATAAATGTGTTGTAAATTCAAAAAGGAGCGTCTGGAATTGAAAATATTCTTGAGTCCATGAGGTTATAATAATAATATTTCTACACGAGATAATTTAAATTAACTAAAGAGACTTAAGTACAATTTTAATTGACTAAAACAAGACGAAAATAGTCACAGATAATCCTGACTAAAATAAGACATGAAACTTAAAAAACTTGAAAAAACGAACAAAAACTAAAACAAGAGTTTGACACAAAGACTAAAACTAAAACTAATACACATATGACACTTATTTTTAAAAATATTTTAGATTTTTTTTGTCTTTAAGAAACTAAATGTTAATTTTCTCACGTTGATAAAGATGGTCGTACCTAAAGGTGGATAAAGTTTGACTTCCTTACCGCTCCTCTGAGTTAAAGCGAGCTCGTCGAACAGCGCATCCAAGAAGGCCTCAGCACCAGGCTCCCCTGTGCTGAATAACACACACACACAACCACACACACACACACACACACACACACAGGCAGGCAGGCACATAGAAAAGACAAAATAGGATATGAAATTAATAATGTTGAAGTGGCCACATCAAACGGTGGCAGCGCCGAGTGCTCGGGAGGGGGGGTACTTAGCTTTTCACTTCATCAGTAAAAAACAGGATGCTGGGCTCTAAACACGAGCATTAGCCTGTGAATACACGCAACATGACATTGTGAAGTGTGTGTGTGTTTGTGTGTGTGCCTGTGTTTTAACTCTGGGTAAAAGGCTGCAGTGTGTCTATTTACATACAGAGAAAAGACGAAAGCACTCCACAGCGCCGATCCAGCGACGAGCAGCAGCCGTGTCATTCACACCGTGTTTGTCTGCCTGTGTGTGTTTGTCAGCCCGTGTGTGTTTGTCTGCCTGTGTGTGTTCACAGCGCGCAGAAGTAATGAGCAAAATAGGAAACTAGCTTTTCAAGCTCTGCCATTTTCTCCGATTCTGCTGATTCCTCTTTCACGCTTTTCATGAGTCTCTCAAGGTAATGCAGGTCTTTATAACCCCCCCCAAGTCTGCCTCTTCCCATTTATCAGTCTGTTTGCCTTCTCCGTCCGTCCTTCATGATGTGCACAAACATTTCCAGCACCGCGTGTGTGTGTGTCTGTGTGTGTGTGTGTGCTGGATGCAGGTGAATTTGAAATACTCCCTGTCAGAGCTCCACAAAGTCTCTGAGATGAGTTGGGCTGTGTGTGTGTGTGTGTGTGTGTGTGTGTGTGTGTGTGTGTGTGTGTGTGTGTGTCTTACAGGTAGTAGAGTTTTCCTGCCTCAGCCTGATCCAGCCTCCTGTAGTCGATCCCAGAGTCCAGGCAGACCGGATCACAGGACTCCTGCACACAGACACAAAAAAATATTTCTCAAAATTTATATATATACACATATATATTTTTCCCTCATTCTGAAGGTCCACAATGTTGGTGCTATAATCATTATAATCAACTTAAAATATTTCAGATTTTTTTTTTCTGTTTTTGTTTTTGTGCCCATTTGATACAGTATCATGATCAGGGGTCTGCAACCTTTAGCTTTCTAGGAGCAATTTTTTCCTTAGCTCACCTGGATTATAGTCATTCAGGAGCCACAAAATCTAATTTTAACATCACAATTAAGACACAAAAGTTTAAATTTCTACACATAGTTAAAATCTAGTAAATAATTATCTGAAAGAGAAATTTCTTGAATTTATAAAATTGAACATATGATTTTAGTTTTTTATTTTTTAACAAATTAGCAAAAACTTCAAACAACTTTGAAATTTCAAAATGTTGTTTAAAATAAATTCTAAAAAAAATTAAAAAATTAGCAAAAACTTTTGGAACTAAGTTAATTTGCAAGAGATTGAAATTTTTAAAATTGAACCAAATGCAGAAATGTCATTAGTCTCATAATTTGCAGAATTTCAAAAATTTGCAATTTTTTTTGAAAAATGCAGGAATTTAAAAAAAAAATGCAAAAATTTCAAAAGTTGCACAATTTAAAAAGACTTGAAAGAGAAAAAAGCAGATATTTCAAACATTTGCAAAACATTTAAAAAACTGCTGAATTTTTTGAAAATGTGCAAGAATTTCACATAATTTAGAAATTTCAAAAATATGCAAACATTTTAAAAGTTGCAGATTTAGAAAAAAAACTTAAAAGAAAAATTAAAAATGCAGGAATTTCAAAATTTTCCCAAAATTAAAAAAAAAATGTAGAAATGTTGAAAAATATACAAAAATTGCACATAATTTAGAAATGTCAAAAATATGCAAAAGTTGTAAAAGTTGCTGAATTAAAAAAAAAAACTTAAAAGAAAAAAATGCAAAAATTTCAAAAAATTGCAAAAATTTTAAAATTGCAGAAATTGTTAAAAATATGCAAAAATTTCCAAATTTTTGAAAGAATAGTTGAATTTGATAGCATATATTATAATGTGACTCAGCTCATCTTTTGTTGTTCGTTAATTTCTTGCCACATATTAAGCATGTATTTTAATATGTTGAATGTGAAATGATGCAGATAAGCAACAATCTTTCTGTTCATATGAAACAAATTTGATGTCAAATTTGGAAACATCACTCTGAGCTGCCGTGCTTGGAATCGCTTGTTAGCATCTGAGCTAAAGCAACAGATTTCTCTTCTTCTTTAAGAAGATTCTACCCAATTCTACCCCTTAGCCCTTGGTTGTGGTGAAGGGGCGTCCCATTTCTCTGTGAGATCAAGAGGAAGGGCTTGAAACCAAAGGGTACGATGAATTTCACATGGTGTGGATATTGTTTTTGCTACTACACGCTTGTTGGTTTTGAAATCACTTGTTATAACAAGCTAGCTAACGCTGCTACAGCTACAGCTACACCTCATAGTAACTACATCGATGTCAGATCGGGGTTACGGGATAACAGTGGATGGACTTCACTGTGTTTCATGAGTGACTGGACAGATAAGCTGCATTCAGGAGCAGCATTAGCCACATAAGCTACAACAAGCTAACGTTAGCTTTTCATGGTTTAACTGTCTTATTACTCATGTGATGCGGTGCGTCGTGGTGTATGTTTGCTGTGAGTTTATCATCAGTTTGTCAAAATGTGTTTGGTTTGGAAATGAAGAGACAGTCTCTCTTCCAACGACAGCCTGCGAGCGTCTGGAGGTGATGATGTAGCGGGAATCCAGTGGCGTCTCGTTTTCTAAAGAGATGATTTTTCACCTCTTTCTCCTTGGCCCTTAAACCAGAGAGACAATCTGCATTTCTCTGTTAAATCATGAAACTGTAAAAGTATTCCTGAGCTGATTCTGTCTCCTGGACGCTGTCTCCGTCTTGTCTCCTTTGTAAACAGGAAACAAAGAAGCTTCTTGCTTTCATCCCGGCTCGGCTAACAAAACGAGCAGACGACAAACAGGTGAATGAATTCAACCCCGGGAGCAGACGAGCAGACAGGCTTTTCTCTCTCCTGACAGCGCCGTGACGTCGTGTCACTTCTTCACGCTTTACTGCGCCCAGCTATTGTTCCCGCAGTTATTCAAGTGTGTTCCAGCAGGGGTGAACTTGTGACGCGGAGTTCAAACTTTTCCTCGCGGTGTAAAACGTCAACAGGATTCATGTCAGGGAGTGCAGCGCAAACTATAATCATCATCTCCGCCATTCTATCAAAGAAAAGAAAGGAATTGCATATCATCCCATCGGAGCCATCGCCTGGCTGACGGAGGATTCGGCGACAGCTCCGCAGGAAATTATGAAATCAGTGAATTTCTGCCACTGGCCCTCTTAAGCTGCAGGATAATTAGTAATCATCACAAAGCAAGGGGACGGAAATACTCCATTCTTCTCCGCTGTCAACTTTTTATCTCAGTGTCCGCTCACACAAACGGGGTTCCCACTCTGAGCCAATTGGCTGAATCAGGCTTAATAACAACCTGACAAACTCGCCCTCCCCCACGCACAAAAGGGAGGTGTCATTTCATCAACCCACCATGACCCCTCCAGCGGGTAAATAGTCCTTCCAAAACGGGGAAAAAACACTTGTCACTGCCGCGGCCACATCATTAGAGCGCCGTCTCTACCTGCGTTACAAAAAAAAAAAAAAAAAGAAACGGCGGCTGAATCTCCTGAAGGAGGAGTGAGGTACAAATAGGAGAGAGAAGGAGAGAAGGAGGAATGGAAACACAATCAGAGATGATGATTCCATTGGTTATTTATAATCAGATGAGGCTGAGGCCTCGCGGGTCATTACTTGATTATCTATCTTGAGAGGATTGTCAAGTTCTCACTCCTCCAAGATTTCATCCGCCTACACGCTGTGGTCTCCTCTCACCCCCCCTCCCATCCCGCGCTCCTCACACACTTTAATATCTCTCTACTTCCTAACTTACACTCTTCTTCAGGCTTTTTCTAATAACAAATATCACAATATACACTCACCTGTCCAACTGCTGATCAACTGGGATTTTAACCCACAACCATCTCTAGGGTTTACAGAGAATGGTCCCAAAAAGAGAAAATATCCAGTGAGCAGCAGTTCTGTGGGACAAAATGCCTTGTTGATGCCAGAGGTCAGAGGAGAATGGACAGACTGGTTGGAGCTGATAGAAAGGCAACAGTAACTCAAATAACCACTGGTTACAACCGAGGTCTGCAGAAGAGCATCTCTGAACACACAACACGTCCAACCTTGAGGCAGATGGGCTACAGCAGCAGAGGACCACACCGGGTGACCCTCCTGTCAGCTAAGAACAGGAAACTGAGGCTACAATTCACACAGCAACACCAAAACTGGACAATAGAAGATTGGAGAAACGTTGCCTGGTCTGATGAGTCTGGATTTCTGCTCCACATTCAGATGGTAGGGTCAGAATTTGGCCTCAACAACATGAAAGCATGGATCCATCCTGCCTTGTATCAACGGTTCAGGCTGCTGCTGCTGGTGTAATGGTGTGGGGGAGATTTTCTTGGCTCACTTTGGGCCCCTTAGTACCAACTGAGCATGGTTTAAAGTCCACAGAAACAAAAAGAAAAAAAAGAGAAAAAAAGAAAAACAAGGGGGGACAAAAGAAAAAAAAGAAAGAAAAACAAAAAAGAAAGAAAAAAGGGAAAAAAGAAGAAAATAGAAAAAAAATAGAAAAAAAGAGAAAAAAGAAAAAAAGCAAAAAAAAAAAAAAAAGAAAAAAAGAAAGAAAAAGGAAAAAAGGAAAAAAAAGATAAAAAAGAAAAACAGGAAAAAAGAAAAAAAAAGTCCACAGCCTACCTGAGTATTGTTGCTGACCATGTCCATCCCTTTATGAGCACAGTGTACCCATCTTCTGATGGCTACTCCCAGCAGGATAACGCTCCATGTCATAAAGCTGGAATCATCTCAGACTGCTTTCTTCAACATGACAATGAGTTCCCTGTACTCAAATGTCCTCCACAGTCCCCAGATCTCAATCCAATAGAGCACCTTTGGGATGTGGTGGAAGGGGAGATTCTCATCATGGATGTTCAGACCACAAATCTGCAGCAACTGTGTGATGCTATCATGTCGACATGGAGCAAACTCTCTGAGGAATGTTTCCAGGACCTTGTTGAATCTATGCCACCAAGGATTAAGGCAGGTCTGAAGGAAAAAGGGGGTCCAACCCGGTACTAGCAAGGTAGACCTAATGGTAATTAATCAAGTAATTAATTAATTGGTAATCAGGGATTGTCCATTGTATCAGCAGTGGCTCCGTCTGTAGGAATTTGGCGTAGTGATCAGGGGGTTGCTCGTTAAAGCCCCAGCGCAGACCAAGATTGGGATTTGGGCTGATAGCTGGGGAGGTGTTGGCTAAAATTCCTGAGCGCTGTCGAGGTGCCCTTGAGCAAGGCACAAAACCCCCAACTGCTCAGGTGTGTACCAAGAGTTCAGAGCCATCACTCTGTCTTTTCTAATCAGCAGAGGTAGAAGCAGGTCATTGCTTTGGAAGTCTTGAGTCTTTGATCCCATGTCTCGAGTCAGGCTTCAAGTCTTTAATCCCAAGTCAAAGGTCAAGTCTCAAGTCTTTAATCCCAAATCCCAAATCAGGTCACAAGTCTTTAATCCCAAATCTCAGGTCAAGTCTCTAATCCCAAATTTCGAGTCAGATCTCAAGTCTTTAATCCCAAATTTCGAGTTAAGTCTAAGGTCTTTAAACCCAAAGCTCGAGTCAAGTTTCAAGTCTTAAATCCCAGATCTCAAGTCAAGTCTTAAGTCTTTAATCCCAAGCTTCGTGCCTAGTCCAAGTCACAAGCAGTGTTTACTAAATAAAAGTCAATTTTCATGTCATGTTTTCAATTTGAGAATGTGAATAAAATTTTCTTTGGTATCATCCTGCTGTGGGCAACCTTAGATAGATAAAAACACGAGATGACTCATGCACGCTGTGAGTCAATGGGAAGCAACATCTTCACGATAGCAGCCATCTTGGGACAGGGCTGCTCAATCACTCAGCATTAAAGAAAATGAAGCGCTGGCTTTGAAATAACTGTGGATTGCTCAATTTTCAACCAATTTTTCAAATGACTTCAGAGATGTAGTTATTTTACTGCCTACTGAGAAATAATTGAAACCACTGAACTTGATAAAAACATTTTAATGAGACCATAGGAAGCCATGTTGATAGGGTTTGTAATAAACCAATCCGTCAAGAATTCGGAGTGTCTCAGTGAGTAAAGCATCCATGTTGCCTCTATAGTACAGCGCACTTGAGCGGGCCCTGTCCCAAGATGGCAAGATGGCCACCGGGTGACAATGCTGCCAACTATCTATGTGGGTAATTGCCACTCTTGAGTCGTCTGGCGCTCACAGAAACGCAATTCACAGCCTCATTGTTTGTTCTCAAACCTGATTGGACGTTAAAAGATGCATTCAATGAGACAAATTCTGTGGGAAAGTTTGTTGTCCTGAAACAAGAAAAATACCCTCACAAATACTTTGGATGGGGACATTTTATCAGCACTCTCTCTTAAAAAAACACAAATGTTTTCAAGTCTTTAGACTAAAGTCTGAGTCAAGTCTTGAGTCGTTGAAGTCAAAGTCCAAGTCGAGTTTCAAGTCTTTGATGGTATCATCAAGTTGAGTCCAAAGTCATCAAAATTGTGACTCGAGTCCACTCTTCATGACAACAGTTTTAGGATAAAATGCAAAAGCATTGTTGCGTTTCGGCCGCTGGTTTACACGGAAACAGCGTATTAGCCGACCTACAACGCATACTTTTGAAAACAGCCTCCAGAGTGGATTTTTTCTGAAACACTGCCCACACCGTTGCCGTATGAACAGGAAGCCCGTTCAACTCTACTTCAGTGGAGATCTACCAAAATCCGCTTCTGGACAAGACAGTTATAGCGCCACCTACAGGCTTGGCATGCTTACTACAGCATGTTCAGTCCCTTAGTGTTTCTGTGTTTATGCGTTTTGGGCATAGACTGTATAAAACATGGACGTAGTCTCCCCAATGTCACTCGTCTGTTTCTGAAATGGAAAACGAAGCAGATCGGCTATCGCGGCCATATTGGAAGTGGCAAGGGAACAGCTATAGGGCAAAACAGCAAATTTAAGCACTTCAGCGTCGTCTCATATTCTTAGACCAGAGGTTGCCGCTTGGTTTTGGGTGAAACGTCACGTAAACGGGGCCTCAGAAAACAGAAATTTTATCCAAGAGTATTAATGAAGTATATCTTAATCTCAGATTCTTTAACGCTGGTGAGTGTGTGCATGAAAGGTTGACTATATCTGTGTGTCGGCCCTGTGATTGACTGGCGACCAGTCTAAGGTGTACCCCACCTCTTGTCCATAGTCAGACGATCATCTATCTAAACCAGTAATCTGCTTCAAATCTGTCCCAAGATTCAGGATTGTGTCTGGAAGGATTCGTCCAGTCCCTGTTTGTAACTTTCCCTGTTTGTGTTGTTAGAGCTGCTCCAACGTGGCGCTGACTCAACACAGTAACCACCGGCTCCTACAAACGAAGAGTTTCACTATTTCCCCAGATGCATTTAGGAATTCAGGGACCCCGGAGCGGAGGAGGGGGGAGGCCGGGGAGAGCAATGACAGACATGAGAATCAGAGCCTCTTTAGAAGAAAGTCATCGAAACACATGTAGCTCCAATCACGTCATTGTCCGAGCTGTCGGCCGCTCCCTCGGGACGGCCGTTTAGCATAAAAACAGAGTGGCTTTTTTCCGTGCGCTGCCTGCCTCTGCTCCCCTCTGAGCCTGCCATATCTCCCTCCATCCTTTACTCCTCAAAAAGTTGCTTTTGAGTTTTTCAAAGAGCGCGGTGCCATTGAGCTGCAACAAAAGCCAAGGATAGCTGACTATTGGGCCCTGATGAGGTCCAGTCCCTCATTACCCGGCAGCAGAAAACATTTGATGCTTTTTTTTTTTGTCTGGGCCCAGAGAATTGACCAGGCCTCAAAGAAACGCAGGGTGGGAAGGCTGAAAAAGAGACGAAGGGGGGAGGCAGAGCGGGGGGAGGACAGGGGAAAGGTTGTCGCTCATTCAAGCATGTGTGTGTCTTCAGCCTGTGTGGAGGGAGAGAAGAAAAGGGGGGAGGAGGAACGGAGGGGTCGAGAGATGGGGGGAGCTTAAAACACTGCCTTTATGCTGGCAAGTTCTGGACGACTCTTCTGACATCAAAGTGTTTTCACTAACTGGGAGCTGCTGTGTGTGTGTGAGAGTGTGTGTGTGAGTGTGTGTGAGTGTGTGTGGGGGTGGTATCTGCTGATTTTATTCATTCTCAGGCAGTCAGGGGGGGTACATGACAATGTGAACACCCTAATTACACCTAATGATCTATTCCCTTAAAGTGTGACCGCCTTGGGCCAGCCGCGGTTTGTTCGCCGAGGTCGTTCTCACAACCTCCCCCTGCCTCGGCTGCTCCTCTTGGGGAAACATCTTTTCAGGCGGAGGCCCCACCTTTCCTGATCCAGGACCCCACTGGACCCACCACCCTCAACCCCTTCTTGAGCTCCATGGAGGACCCGAAAACCCAAACCTCCTCCTGAACTCAGTGGAGTCTGTGCTACCTGCACCTGGCCGACAGAGGCTCCACCTGTTGGTGGCGACGCATCAACTCAGTCACACGGCTCTTTGACTCCTCTGCAGTGGCTCCTTGTAGCTTTAAAAAATACTATTAAAATAAAGAATTGTTATTTTTCTTCCAGAGGGTGTTGATGATTAAAGACACTGACACTAAATAAAATCCTGTGTTAACATTTAGTTGAACTAAATCTTCATCCCATCTGTCAATAAAGCCTGCCACCGCTCTACTTCACCTCCTACAACATCAACAGCCCACCAACTTTCCATGCACCTGTGGATAACCTCAAGTTTTACAGCCCTGGGAAGATAACTACATCTACAAAAAGACTCATCTGGAAGAAAAGACAGATTTTAATTCTGTGAGGATGGATTCATTTAACTGACAACGTGCCATTGATATGTGGCAGGACATTTGCAAACAACAAAGAAAAGATTTTAAGTTAAGATAAATCTATAGATGTTATCAAATTCAAGTATCATTTCATATATATGAAGATTTTGTATGTTAATCAAATCTTCTTTTGTGGATTTTTTGCATTTTTTATTTTCAAAATTGGTAAAATCTTTGCATATTTTTTAACCTTTGAAAATTATTAAAATTTGAAAATGAAATTAAAATTTGGGGAAATTTTCTTAATTCTTTTTTTAAGTTAAAAAAGGACATTTTTGCCCATTTCTACCATAAAAAACATTTTTCATAATTTTTGCACATTTTTGAAACTTAAAAAAAATAATAATAATAATTTTCTTTATTTTATTGTTTTTAGTTTCAAAAAGATATTTTTGACCATATAAATGTTTTTCAAAATGTTTGCAAATTTTTGAAACATCAAAAGGAATTGAAATTTTTCACAAGTTTGCTTTAAATCATTATTTCAAAATTTTTAGAAAAAGAAAATTTAGCAAATTTTTGACTTGTTAAACGTTTTCAAAATTTTTCACAAATTCTTCACAAATTTTTGAAATTTCAAAAAGGAAATTAAAATTTTTGCAAATTTACTTAATTTCTGTTTTTTAGTATCTAAAAAACATTTTTTTGCACATTTTTGACTTTTTAAATGTTTTTCAAATTTTTGGAAACTTCAAAAAGAAATTGAAATGTTTGCAAATTTACTACATTTAATTTTATATTTCATCAAAAGATATTTTTGCAAATTTACTTAAATTAATTTTTAAATTTTTTGAATTTATGAAATTGTCAAAGGTTTTCAAAATTGCTGAAACTTTTTAAAACTTTAAAATTGTTTTAAATTTTTGGTTGAAATTAACGGTTTGGTACAGGTTGGATTGGTTAAGCCTTGTCCTGTTTGTGTGGCCTTCGCCAACTGAGCCCCCTTGTGGTAGGTGGAGTGTAAGCCAGATGCGGATAGCTGCGACAGTTAAATAACAGAGTGACGCCATAGCGGCAGGATACAGTGTACTCTGCTAATAAATCCAAGGAAGAAGAAAAACGTGACTCAGTAAACAAAGAGCAACAATGAAGATTTCCAGCAATTCGTCTTCTTTGTGACTGGCATGTGTCACACAGGAAGTGATGATTCCTTTAACCAATCAACGGTCTTCCAGCATCAGATCAGTTTAGTCTGGTACCCCAAGGAAAAGGGTCCCAATAAGTTATTTGGGGACCTGTCAGGGGGATTAGTCAGTGGAAATGTGTGCCGTAAGAATCTCATATCTTCATGTAAACGACTGTAAGACTATTTATTCTAATTGCTAAGATCTGAAAGCAGCTGTCTTCTCAGCTTTGTGCGCTCCAAATGTGAAAATGGGCAGAGCATCAAGAGGTGAGGCAGAGCGGCAGACAATGGGATTAAAACGCCGCGTTAGGGGAGTGGATTAAATGTTGCCTTCAGTTTGCAGGTGGTCTGCTTTACAAGTGAATACGTGGAGTACAGTAAAACGCACCTGTGTGCATGAATGCATGTGTGATCAAACAGCTCGGACACGTGCTGATAATCAAACATCGGGAAACATCAGCTCAGAGGAAAACACAAGCAGAGGGGAAACGATCGTTTAGAAATCAGCTGATAAAGAAAAGACAAAATCAATTTGCACTTAATTAATTGTTCGGTCTGTAGAAGTGAGACACTGATACGAAAGAGAAAAAACGCAGCACTACTAAACGCTCGAGAAGAACAATGACGATCATCAAACATCAACATCTATTTGATTTGAACTGGCAGCCCGTCCTTCTCACCAAGGCCTCCGCTCTCAATCCTCAATTTTTCCGTCTCTATCATCCCGTCTTTATTTATTTATTTCTATTTTTCTCATCACCAACTGCACAACAGATAGCAAATTATTAACAATGGCGCTCACAAAGGAGGAGAAGGGGAGCTGATCAAAAGAAGGGTTAACAGCTTGAAACCCACAGATACTCAAAGTTGCCTCAGGGTTGTTGTCATGTTTTCCCCCCCTCCAGCTGCATTGTGCACGACTGCAATCGAACAAGCAGCGGGAAAATAAAGTCACTATTCTGCTACCAAAATACAGAGACCTGACCTTGGGTGAGTAAAGCCAGCGAGCAGAACGGGATGGTAAGAGAATAAAGAGGCGGATGGAGAGGCAGGGAGAGGATGGCGCTGAAAAGTGGAGTGGAGAGGGAGGATGGTTTTTGAGGGAGAAAGAGAATCTTAGTTACAATACTGGCAGTGTCCATTAAAAAAAGGCCTTAAACCTTGTATTTTACAGAACTCTGAGCTTTGCCATGGCTACAAAGAAAAAGGAACCTGATTAAATGAATAGAGTCCCTGATGGAGTCCACGCAGACGCTAAAGAGGACAAGAAATTACAAATGGCTGTGAATGAAAACAGAAAACAAACTCAATATTCAAAAGCAGTCAGGGACTTTTAGGTCCTTTGAAGTTGTGTACTTGAATGTCTGAAAAGAGAGTCTACTTCAAATTAAAGGCAATTTTCCACCAAGTTTCTCTGGATGCCCAGACACTGCTAATGCTCGTCCTCAGTTATAGATTTCTCTGAAGCCTGAGCCGCAGCAAACCGTGCTTCTTCCTCTGACTGTATACAAACATGGACGACATATTCACCTCGCTTCATTGTGAAGGGGTGAAGCCAAAATACCAACATGTTTCTGATGCATTCTGGAGTGATAAATGTGATAACACAAACCAGCCACACGCTGCTGATGCTGTTGTTGTTCCCTCTGGAAACCGGTGAAAATCCTGAATGAACAACAAAGATAAGGAAACTCCTCCGTCTTTAGGGTTAGATGTGTGACCAATGAGAGAAAAATCTGATCACATGTGGCTTTTGTTGACAACTCTGGACCACGAGGGACTTTTGCTGCATGAACATAAACAAACCAAGTGACAACCGCAACAATTGGATCATTTTTGCCAAGAAACAGAACAAAGCAAACGAGCTACAGGTGTGAACACACCCTGAGATAGCCTTTAAAAATGATCCACATTTTAATTTTGCTTTTTCTTCAATATGTACTTTAAAGAGATAGACCCGATATGTTTTTTTCAGGGCCAATACTGATACCAATTATTAGTACTTAAGGACACAGATGAGATGAGTGATTTTATCAATATATCTTATCTTTTTTCCAAATGTCAAAAAATTCTAAAATGTTAAAAAATTCGTAAAGCACAAAAACAATTTTTTAAATGTTAATTTTTTTAAAAAAACTCTTGATAATTTCAAAAAAATTATATTATTTATTTATTTATGTCAATATTTTATTTATCTTTTTTTTTTTTTTTTTTTTTTGGGGGGGGGGGTATTTTTTAGGAATTTCACAGTTTCTTTTTTTTTTAATTTAAGGAATTTCACTTTTTAAAATTTTATAAATTTATTTTTTTTTTTAAATTGCAATTTCTTTTTTTTTACATCTCTTAAATTTTAGGTATTTCACTTTTTTTCAATTTCAAAAATGTATTTTATTTATTTATTTATGTCAATATTTTCTTTTTCTTTTTTTTTTTTTGGGGGGGGGGGGTATTTTTTTAGGAATTTACCAGTTTCTTTTTTTTTTTTTTAATTTAAGGAATTTCACTTTTTAAAATTTTATAAATTTCAAACTTTAAAAAAATTGCAAATTTGATTTTTTTTTTACATCTCTTTAATTTTAGGTATTTCACTTTTTTTCAATTTCAGAAACTTAAAACTTCAAAAATTGCAAATTTATAAAATTTCATTTTTTTTTACATTTCTGCATTTTTTTTAATTTTAAGGATTTCACTTTTTTAAATTTTAGAAATTTAAATTTTCAAAAAATTGCAAAAGTATTTAATTCAATTTTTTTGACATTTTTGCAAATTTTCAAAATAAAAAAAGTATCAAATTTAATTCAGTCATATCAATTTTTTGCAAATTTACGAAATAAAAAAAAACCTTTTGGGGGGGAATTTTTGAAATTTAAAATTTCTGGGAAACTCTCGTTATTTCTTTCCTTTTTTTCCCAAATTCATTCCAAGTAAAAAAAACTATGACATCACACAAGCAATTAAAAATTAAAAAAACTCATTGTTTCGTTAATTATTGACTAGATTATAACCATGTATAGAATGTTTTACAGTGTTTATTGTGAAGATGAAGTAGATTTTGTGGCTCCTGAATGACTTTAATCCAGGTGAGCTGAGGAAAAATGGCTCCTATGAGGTTAAAGGTTGCAGATCCCTGCTCTAGTGTATTGTGTGTTTGGAGGAATGTGGTGTTAAAAATCAGTCAGAGGTTTCCCTCTGTGTGACCCACCACAGTTTTTGGAACAGGTTAAAATGTAGAAATCATTGAGTGAGTGCCTAAAATAAAGTCAGCTTTATCCGTTTCATTTTTAACACGTAATCCAACTTGGGCAGAAAGTTGAAAAAGTTGAAATTCGGTGAAAACCTTTTTAGATAAAGTGAGGAGATGTTTTGGGGGATGGGAGCTGAGGAAAAAGGGTCTGAACTAATCAGAAGTCAATAGTTAAATAAAGACGTCAACCCGAGAGGACAGAGGCGGATTAACCTTCTCCTCGGCGGCTCAGGTGACAGGGGAGGAGAGGTCAGGGGCGGCTTCTTACTTTCCAACGCCCTCATTCACGTCCTGGCTCTCTATGGAAACACGCTCAGGCACGCCATGCAGGAGCGAGCTCCACCAGGAAGCCAGAACGCCTCGCCGCCACCGAAGCTCCCTGCCAGCATTAATTCAATCTATTAAGGGTCAGCTAGTTAGCGGCGTGACCCCGCTAAAACACGCTTTAACTTTACAGAGGAGGCTGCTATAGAGGCAGAGCCAGGCACCCCCAAAACCCCCGACCCCGAAAACCAGATGGCCTCACAAAGGGGAACATGGGACCCTGAAAGAGAGGAGGCAGCGCGGGGCAGGAGGGACAACAGGCATTCAGGGCCCTGATGAGGGTGGATTAGGGAGGGCAAGGGTGCTGGGAGGAGGAGTGGGTGGGGAGCAGGGTGGGGAGCAGGGTGACTCCGAGGCCTCCCTGGTCGTGGCGTGTTTACACTCCAACACGTTTGTCCAGAAATGTTTGATACTTCTTCACCTGCTGCTAGCTTCTGTGAGTTAGCCTCAGGTCTGAATCTATGACGGTTTTAACGAGACGAGTCTTCAACTGAGGGTTTCTGATTGCTCAGACTTTTTCCTTAGTCAACGAACAGTCAAGTCAAATTTTATTTATATATCACATTTTAAAACAACCGCAGTCGACCAAAGAGCTGTTCAAGCTTAAAAGCAAGATCAATACAAACAAATAGCTAATAAAAAATACTTAAAACAGCAGAAAAGTAGAAAGACACAATAAATAAAAGAAAATTGTAAAAATAAATATATATCATCAAATCAGGTTTTTTTTTTAGAGCACTGTTAACACGAGCAAACCGATCTCATAGCCACTTTTTCCACTACAAGAAAAGGAGCTAAAACACTCAGATAAATAAATGAACATGGCAGATTTGAAGCAAAAGCTTTATTTATTTACTGACAGAATATAACATGAATGAACTGAAACGGTCGCTGTCAGTAAGTTTGCGTTTTGCGTTAGAAAAGTGCACTACACATAGGAATAAACTGGCTTTAAAAACTATGTTACAAAGCCTCCGTCTGACACTTTGTGCAAAATGTCATCAAAGGTATAAAGTCAGGGTTAGGTAAAGGGGCTCAGCAACAAACAAACAAATTAAAAGTAAAATATGTTGCTGAGACGTGCAGCCTCTGACTTTAGCTTAAAATCAGCTAATTTGCCAAAATGTGCAGCTGTGATCCTCTTTCGTAGCAGTTTTTTTTTTTCTTCTGAATCTGGTTTACCTGTTATTGGTTGAGTATAATTTATTCAGTTATTTAATTATTCAAAATTTGATTTATTTTTTGTAAAATATTTTTTTCTCTTTTTTTTCTTTATTTTTTCCTTTATTCTTTTTTTCTTTCAACTTATTATATGTTTCCCATTATGAAAATTCACAAGCTCAATTATTGCAATTATTTTATTATTTTTTGCATCTTGAAAACTGAAAAAAAATAAATAAAAATAAATAAAAATAAAAATAAATTATAAAAATTAAAAAAAAAAAAAAGATAAAAAAGGAAATAAAAAAATCTGCATCTGCATTTTTTTTTACTTGATCATTTTGTCTTTAAATAACTCGAAACTTTTTGTCTGGACTGATAAGATGAATGTGGCTCATATTGATTATAGTAAGACAATTTATAAAATAGTACAAAAAAAACTTGATAGTTAAAGTCAGGGTTCTGACTTTTTCTCAGAAAAATGTGATAATTTTTTTTTGGACATATTTGTTTTTTTTGTTTTTGTTTTTTTTTAGTGGCCCTGATCCTCCTGGAATCAGAGTCCCCCAAATCAAATAGTCAAATCACCAACTTTTCCAGGTCACCTCTGGTTTTATCAGAAATAAAGGATGAAGTTGAACAATTGGTTTTACTATTTAGACAAACACCAATAAAAGATGCAAGAATGCTGCCCCCCTCTGTCACAAATTACACGACAACAATTAATGATGCAGTTATTAATGATCAGCATCACTCCAAACACATCAGCGCTGCTCTGAGATGCAGGAAGGATAATGGCTCTGCCTGCTTAAATTGCAAAGCAGATTTTGTGTTGGAGATGCTAAACCCTCACATCGCTCCTTCCCCCCCGTTTACTCCTGAAATGCAGCAGCCGGGGTCGGTCCCTCAGCTCACCTGCCCGTCTCCCCCTCGCATTACCTGCGCTCGCCGCCGCTCTTTCAGAAAGACGCGCCCGTCTCTCTGCTATGATCAAAGCCGGCTTTGTGACACGGTGCGAGGCATCCAGGAAGCACTGAACATCAAACCGCTAAAGAGCAACTCGCAAAAAAAAAAGACACACACAGGCGGCGGGCAGGGGCGCACATGCAAATGTGTGTATGTGTGTTTATGTGTGTGGTAAACAAATGAATAAATTAAGGAGACAAGGGAGAGGGATGACTTTGTCTCTACCTTCAGCACGTCGATGAAAGGTAGAAAGGTGTCCCTCTGAAGTCCGTTTTTGTACAGATCTGAAAGCAGAGAGGAGGGCCTGTATTAGAGGTGCTGTTTAGCTCCTAATAATGTCATTCCCCCGCCGCAGATTGGCAGATAAAGTGGCTATTGATGAACTGAAGGATGGGTGGGGAGGCTCCACAAAAGGACTGGGACCAGGGGATAAAAATGGATTTCTCTACCGGCAGCGGCAGCAACATAAAATTCATTACATTCCCAAACAATGGTGGCGAGAGAAAGGACTGTCGCCTTTTCAGCGCGGACAATGTCCGCAGCGGCTCGCTGAATGGAGGTTTCAATTAGCTCGGCTGGAACAAATTACATCTGAAGTAGCATCCATGATAGACAGATAAAAC